>NW_011888811.1:12294969-12340628 GCF_000151845.1 Pteropus vampyrus
ATCTATGGCCCATTTTACTTTATGACTTTATAAGGTAGACATTATATGTCTGACAAATAAAGAAATAGACAGAATGGGAAAATTGATTTGTACGAAGTCATTCAATGAGTTAGCAGCAGAAAGGGGACCAGAACTAAGGTCTTCTGAAGCTCTTTGCTCACTCACTCACTCACTCACTCACTCACCATTTAACAAATATTTTTGAGAGCCAATAATGCATTATTCTAATACTGAATGAAACAAGTTCCTTCTCTTACATTCTAGTGGGAAAGACAGACAGTAAACTAATAAAGAAGTAAATATATAGCATAGTATATACAGTATAGTCCAGTATAGTATACTATGCAGTAGCAGTAAGTTCTGTAAAGAAAAATAAAGTGGGGGAGGAGGGGGGGAGGAGAGCGATGCCATACTTGGGCAGGCATGACCACGAGGAGCCTCCCTGAGGAGGTGGTGTTAGAACAGGGACCTGAGTGAACAGAAACCTTGTGAGTGAGTTGTGCGGAAGTCTGGGGAAGGACATTCTGAGTGAAGGCTCAGAGGTGGGAGGATGCTTGGCATGTTCCAGAAATAGTAAGGAGGATGGTGTCGCTGTAACAAAGTGAGCGAAAGGAAGAGAGAGTGTGAAATGTGGTCTGAGTGGCCGCCCAAGCCTGGCTCACATACAGCCTTGTGATAACTTCAGTTTCTTTTTAGATATTGAGGGCTCACTGCAGGAATCTGAGCTGGGTTTGTAAAGTTAGTGCCCTTCGGGCTTCATGGCTTGGGGAGCTGCCAAATCCCAGTGAGAGAAATGGGAGAATGAGCAAGGGAAGCAGTTGGGTGGATTGAGGGTAAGGGGGAGACCTGGACTGGCAACAAAGAGCCCAAAGTGCTAGGTCCAGCTCTGCCCGGGGATCTTATGGCACTATCCAAGTCTCTTAATTTCTTATTGACTTGATTTAGTATCCTTATCGAAAAGAGCTAGTCATAAATGACTTCATGGCTCAAAGACACTCCCCCCACCCTTTGCCTTCAAAGTTCTGTGATTCTTTATTATTTGTGTTTCATAAATAAACTAAGCTCAGTCAGAACCCTTGTCCTAACTACTCATTCTGCCTGGAGGCACGCCTTCCCTGGCTGGCTCCGTTCCAGGATCTCGGCTGAAATGCCATCTCTTCAGAGAGATCTTTCCTGACCCCTTATCCGAAGATCCAATTCTTGCCCTGTGGTAGATGCTGTTGGTGCCCTGCTCATTTCTATTCCCCTTTACACCCCAATGTTCCACTTTATAGACAACCTATCTATTACTTCACTCATGTGCGGGAAAGCCAGATGTGTCAGGGAGTTAGTACACCCAGAGCAGCTCTCAACCAATAATGGTTGGGGAGTTAGCAGATAAGTACTCCAGAATCCTCTCCCCTGGGTGGAATAACCCTGAGGTGTGTTCTGTACCATGTCTAGAGGTTCCCTAAGGGATTGCGCTCCTGTAGTCCTCAGGGGTAAGTGTCTTGATTAGGCGCCTTTACGGGCTGTCCCTTCCCTACCTCACTTCCCTGATTCCCTGCTGTTGTTTAGGAGGGCACCCAGAGAAACCACTTGTACTTAAGTCTTTGGCTTAAGACCTGCTTCTGGGATAACCCTATCAAGTCACAACCCGGTCAAGTCAGTTCCTTGTTGCTGCCCTGTTAGAGTTTCTTCAGAGCATTTATCATCTTTTGAGATTATCTCCTTTACTCACTTGTTCCCTTGTCTTCTCTCCTCCCATTGGATTGTCAACTCCGTGAGGGTAACAACCTTTTCTGTTTTGTTCACAAATGTGTCCCAGAACCTGGCACCTAGAGCAATGCCTGGCACAGAGTAGATGTTCGATATGTATTTGAGTGAGTGGATAGAAGCCAGAGACTTTGCTCAAACAGGAATGCTAGTTAGCCTAGGGAAATATGATCTGCAGGCAGCAAATGCCAGTGGATGATTTTCATTGGTTGAAAAGAGAAGCTCAGCTTGGGAACATCTTTTGAGATTAACTTTTCCTATAGCCACAGTTTACCGACTTTCACAGAGGTCTACTAATTTGTACAGTGGTTCTAGCAAGCTGTTAGAACAGATGAAGTCAGAATTAGATACTTATGCCCAATAGGCATTCGAAGACGTTATACTGCCTAAGAGCACAGCCATCTACCACTGATTAAAAGCTAATGCGAAGTTGAGAGATTTCCCATAATTATTAGAGATTTTAAAAAGAACATCTTGTTCATAAAATAACTATTGAGAGAATGAAATGGAAATTATCTCCCTCAGTCAAGTTCTCTCATTTGAAAATCTGTAACAAGCTCCTGGGCATTTTGTACTGACTGCCCCGATCTTGAACATAAAATGGAGGCCAAAGGAAATGACAGAGTTTATTCAAACATAAATGCCACTTGCCTCTGTCACCAGAATTTCTGACTACAAGGTTACTGGAGCCAAAGCTTGCTTACATCTAATCAAACTGATGGGACCCTCTTACTGAACTCTTCCGCTTCCCTAGAAGAAATGGACAAAGAATGATAAAACAAGCTCACATTTGTGATGTTATTAGGTGAAAGACAGAAAATTAGAGAATACCGTGGGGTCAACGCATGTTCATTTAACAGCTGAAAGTGTCCCTCTTATGTAAGGGTTCATGCCGGAATGGTAATCTCGAATCTCTACGATGTCTTTAAGTCACTAAGGAATGAGTGACTTATAGTTACGAACCTTGATTTCCCCATAATGCAAGAAAATGGACTCTTCCAATATAGAAAAGTGTTATTGACTATGAAGGAGAAATAAAGGTGTTAACTATTTGCCCTCCAATAGAAAAGTCAACTCATTCACTCTGTTCTCCTGAGCATGCTCATTAAAAAAGGCTTAATTAAATCATTTTCTTTTTTTCTTTGCCATTTTTATTTAAAAAAAAAAAAAAGCCTTAGGGGGTAATATTTGTTAATTAGTACACTTTTCTTTATCTGCTTTATTATGCTATTAATTATATAATATTGGATTGTATAAGAATGCAACATTGCAAATTATATTCTATTAAAGGTTTAAACTGTGCGGTTTGATCATCACTACTCTCTTTGAGCAATTTTGCCTATTTTATAACATACCCACAAATACTGAGTCCAGTGCTCTGTACACTGTGACTGTTGAATAAAAATCAGATTAACCCATGAGATGCTCCTTTTCACGTTATTCAGTATGAGAACTCAGGTCTCCTAAATCCAGACTCCACTACCCCTGCAGCACTGTACCAGATACTGCTGTTCACAAAGTGACTTCTGTTTCTCATCTAAAATGGGGCTTTGTGATGAGTGAGCTCTTGGAGCTGTTTGGTCACTATGCTTCTGTCTGCTTCTTCGGCATCTCTGTGGCATTTCACACGGTCCCAAGTGTGACTGATGAATGGGTGACATGAGAAGAATGCTCTGCCTCCCATTTTCATTCCCATGCAAATAAACTGGCTGGTGAACTGCAGGCTCTCAGGATAGAGGTCCTTAACAGAGGGATATATCAGAATACCTTAGGGAGCTTTTGAAAAATAGCCACCATGAGGGTTGTCATTCAGTAGCCTGGAAGGGAGACTGGACATCTGTATTTTTACAAAGCTCTAATGTTGATGAATCAAAAATCAGGGTTTAATATATTGAAATTATGAAGACAGTCATTAGAAGAATTCCAAATAATAGCATAACTAACAAACATTAAGAACAAGATGTGGGGAGTAGTCTGAGATGATTCATCATCTTTCTAATGGGGAGTCACAGATGTAAGTAAAGTTAACAAAGCAAGAAAAAGAGACATAGATATGTAGAAGGGTGGAGGGAACCACCAGAATCACGAAACAAAGAAAAGTTTTAAAATAGTTATTCCTAAGAAGCATGAGATTGAAGAGAGCAGGCATTTACTTTTTATTTTATACTCTCTGTAATATTTTTTATTTTTTACCATGTGAATTTATTTTCTTTTTAGTACTATTAAAAAGAATAAAAATAGATCCTCCGATGATTCTGATGTACTTTGCCGGTCAGAAATCATCTGTTAGTTCCCAGAAAGTGGGAGATGGAGTGGCAGCAGCAGAACAGGGAAGAGAAGTAGTTGCATTTGTTGAATCTTTGTTACAGTCTGTTAAGAAAGCCCTGCTTACTTTGTTATCTCTTGGCCTGGACTTAACACTGGTGCTGTTAAATGCTCTACTGAAACACAGGTCCAGAAGCATTGCTCATAAGAATAACAATAATGTAGTTCTAAATTGAAAACTATGTAACTTTATTAACCAGTCACCTCAATAAATTTATTAAAAAATGACAATAATGGCAAAAATGCCACTTCATATGCATTATATAACTTCATCTAAACAACCTTTTGTGAATTATGAAGTTACTGTCATTGAAAAATGAAAAATGAAATAATCAGTCAGCAGTCACCTCTAGATTTATTTTAAGCACTACTCAGGCCCGTATTCTGAGCCACGCATTCTGTTAAATGCTTTATATACATAATCCTATTTAATTTCCCTAAATAAACCTGAGAGGTGAACATACACAGTAGGCACAGGAAGCTTATTTGCATAAATGAGTGAGTGAGTATTCATTTCAATTTCATGTTGAGGACTTATAGTTCAGAGATTTTTGGAAAGTCTCCTGAGATCACAAAGCAAGCAAGGATTCAAACCGTGGTCCAATTATAAAACCCGTCTTCTTCACCAATGTGTTACACTACATTGCCAGTGGAGGAACATATAAACTTAGCTTTAGGATGGTGTGTGCAAGTCGCCCCAGACAAAGTGGGATACAGAACCTCTGACAGTGTGGCTAATACAGTTAAGAACCCAGAACAAATGTCTCATCCTGCTAGAGAGGAGCCTTTCTGTCCAGCTTTCTGTCTTAAAGGAACATTTGTGGGAGAGCACACTAGGTTTCTCTCCTTGACACCAAACTCATTAGGTTAGTTAAATGTTTCCTAAGTCTCTATGTATCCGAAGTCTGTTAGTGCACATCTACCCCACGTCTATACCAGGGATCAGCAGATTGTTTTCATAACAGGCCAGGTCGTGAATATTTTAAACTTTGCAGGCATTCTGATTTCTGTTGTAACTATTCAATTTGGCCATTATAGCATGAAAGCAGCCATAACCAATAGTAAATGAATGAGCATGGCTATATCCCAATAAATCTACTTATGGATATTGAAATTTGAATTTTACATAATTTCACATGGCATAAAATAGCATTCTTCTCATTTTTTCCCCAATAATTTAAGCACATAAAAATCATTTTTAGCTCATGAGCCAAACAAAATCAGGTGGTAATTGGTTTTATCTCATGGGCCACAGTTTATAATGCCTGAAGCAAAGATGTTGGAGTTTAGATCAAACCCCTCATTGTACATATAGAGAAACTGAGGTCTAGATTGGAGACTTGTGGCTTAAGGTTGTAGGGCTGGCTAGAGGACTCCCAAGGATTAGAGTCCGTTTCCCTCATATACTTACTAGAGGAGGTAATACCCTGCTGACCAGCCATTTGAATAGAATGACTGGTAGTAAAAGTGCTCCATTAAGTAAACTAGTTAATATACTCATTCCATGTATCATATGTCAATTATAATTTTCAAAGGAATAGAATGAACAGGCATTTCAAATAATCGTGATATCCTAAAGAGATGTTTAACAGTATAACTACATGAGACATGCTTTCATCTTGCTGTGAAGATTTGGAAAATGTTTTAAGGATCATGACCAGGCTCTGGGCTATCATTATGACTATTAATTATCACATGCACCTGGAAACAAAAGCACCAATTATGTGTGCTTACTGGTTACTTAACCTCTCTGAGGCTCAGTTCTCAAAATGCAGATATAATAAATAGCACCTACAGCATAGAATTGCTGTAAGATTTAAAAGCATACATTTAAGCTCTTAAGAACTGTGTCTGGCACATAGTAATTGCTTAATGAATGCTAGCAATTATTATTATCATTACATTCTCCATCTTCATTATCACTGGGCCAGAAGAGGTTAGGTGTTAGAACTGCTTCAAAACCAGGCACTGGGTCAGGCAAGGCGCCTGAGAGAACAGGAGGCCGGTGTACAGGAGTGCAGCTTTCAAAGAATGAAAAGTTTTATTATCAAAGCCAGATTTCCTTTTTCTCTGCGATTTTTCAAGGGGTCACATTCAAGCTGTTCAACTATCATCATCCTGCTTGTTTGGACACTGTACTTGTCAGGAGGAAAAGGAGCATCCAGCATTGTTAAGAGAAAGAGACCAGGAAGAAGGTTCATTTAACAAGCCCTGGGACCCTGGAAAGAGCACTCCTCCATCTCATCTCCTTGAGATCTAGAAGAGGTAAGATTAGAACAGCTCAAGGAACTTGCCCTTTATACTCTGAGAGGCACAAGTCGAACATGCCAAGTTTCAGATCAATTGTCAGATCAATTTTTATAGGACAGCTCCATAGAGAGGATAGGTATAGGGAAGTGGTTTGAAAGATCTTATTATATTAGAAATGCTTGATTTCTAATTAAGGGGTGATCAACCTAAGAAATAATAGAAAACTAAGAGCCAAGTGAAGGGTATAATTGAATCTCAGAAGGTCTGTCATGGGGAAGAGGTGAAAAGTTTGTTCTCAGAGGCTCTGGCAGGCAGGCCAGAACCAATGAAGGGACAGAGGTATTGGGAGGCAGATTTTGCTAAAATGATAATAATAATCGTAACTATATGCCTAACATATATCAAACCTCTACTATGTAGTAGGTACTATGCTAAGTACTTTCGTTTTATTATCTCATTTAATCCGCATAACAATCTTATGAAGTGGATAGTTATATCATTCTCATTTTGCCAGTTAGAAAACTGAGGCTTAAATGAATGGAGTTGCTTCTGCCCAATATAACAAAGCTTGTGGGGGCAGAGATCTAGTCACAGCAAGTAACAAGACTCTGTGCTTGTTTTCTAACCACTGTACATCCTGCCTCCTGATCACTAGTCCGGTCAGTCTGATTTGTTTATCTCCTGTCCTGCAACGAAGCACTTGGAATGGCAGAGTTTTTAGACTAGGAAGGAATCAGCAGGTGTCCAGGAGACGGGGACATTTGTCCTCAGTGTCTTGAATGTGTGCTCTTTATTTTTCTCTCACTGATTACTGCAGTGGTCTATCTCATCTGTCCTAGAAGACTGTGAGCTCCTAGAGAGCAGGAACCTTGGTCCCCCAGTGTCCACAACACAGTACCTGGAGCAGGCTGATGGCTTAATTCATGCTGCAGAATGAAAGAATAGACAACAATTGTCTTTGCTCACCCTTTTCATGATTTTCTTATAAGCTTCCATCCTGTTACCTCTCAACCTCTCAGCTTTTGTCTTGTGGACTAAAGTCTTTTCATTGATGTTTTTGTGTAGTATATTTGAACTGGGTCATCAATAACAAGTGTCAGAAAAACAGTTTTAAGGGCAACTGCACAAGTTCTGTCCTGTCTTTGAACCTCATGAGCTGTTTGCCGTTAGGCAATGGTCTAATCCTCTCCAGGCATTAGTTTATTGATCTGCAAAATGAGGGCACAGGCTGGATTAGAGATCATTCAAACTGTGATCTGGGTTGCAGGCATTTAGAGGTTACCATCTTGGGTTGGGGGAAGGCGGAAAGTCAGATCCGAGATCCCCACCATCCCTCTTCCACCAAAGCAGCTCTGCTTTTTATCTGTTCTAAATACTGAGGTTCTCCCCAAGATTCCATTTGAAAAGGAGCTTTAAACTAAAAAGTTCGGAAACTTCTGAGCCAGATGATTTCTTTCTTAAGAGCTCTTTCAGCTTTGATCTACAATCCTGTGATCGCACAGGTGTGTGCACATGAATATGAATGTATATGAATTCATGGAATATTCCTGGGCTGAGGACTTAATTGTATCCGCAAATAACCATGTGTCTGTATAGGGGTCTTCACATTTTCCTATTTTAGTCTCTTTAATCAACTGAACCTTTAATGTGTCCTCACCCTCTATAACTCCTGGTAACACACAGGCTGATCTGGTTCCCACCAAGTCAATAAGACATTGTAACTGTGGTTACAACAGCTAAACCGTCGTCTGTATTGGAAAGAAAACATTAGTGTTAACTTATCGAAATATACTTGAAATCAGGGAGGCAGGTTGTGTATTTGTGAACACACACGTGCTGACAAAGCATTGTAAAAGTCAGGTTTCAAAAACCAATTTCTCTCAGTCCAGGGATTTAGAATAAAATGCTGGCACTTGTGGCAGAAAGTTCAGGGACCCCAGACTAGGCTGTCAATACATGAGTGCAGAAAACTACCTGGCCTGGAATTTTTGGTCTTCCAGGGCTTTCCTTCGCATTAACTCTACCCCAACTGACTGCAGTCAGAAGTGACATCTGGCTAGGGCCACTTCAGAGCAAGAGCCAAAGGTCAATTTAAAGTTCAGCCTAGTGTGGGATGAGCCCTTATGGCTGAAGTTCCTGGCAGACTTGAGACCAACAATAGCTTCCTTTTACATGATGAAAACTTTCTTAGCAGGAAAGAATATACCAAGCCCATTTTTGGGATGAAATGCCATCTTAAGCATTTATAGGCCTTGATATGTACTAAGCACCCATTGAATGCTTGGTGAAAAATTAATAAAAGTTCAAACATATGATAAATCTGGAACCTACTGTGAATGGGGAAAGGAATAATCTTGTTCATCATTCATTCATTTACTCATTCACTCATTCATTTGTGAGTGCTCAGTAGTGCCAAGCACATACTAGACAAAAAGATGCAGCAGAGAAAAAGACAGGTGTAGTCCTTGCTTTTGAGTTACTTTAGGTTTAGTGAGAAAGGCCAATTTTACCCAAGTCATTATAGAGCAAGATAAGAAGACCAAATCATGTTCTATGTCATAAGGCTATTGTGAGGATTAATTATATTAATATACATCAAATTCTTAGAACGGTGCCTGACACATCGTAAGTGCTCACTAGAACTCCATGTCTCATGGGCTCCATGGTTTTCCCATTATGTTATTTGCTTTTCTGTCTTAGAAAGAGGGACAAGTAAGGAAATGTGGACCGAACCTTTTTAGTTACACATTACCCGGACTATCAGCCAAAATTGGTGCTAAGAGGTGTGTCCTTCCTACTTTTAAGCTGGTAGTAGCAAGGGCTTCTGTGCTCTGGAAGAAGACTGTAGCCACTGTCTTGCATATCTGAAATGCTCCACTGACCCAGCATGGAAACAGCTATTCCAAATTAGCCAAGGTGCACACAGTTGGCAAGAGCAAAGGATGCAAATACCAAGCGTTTGAGATTAAAGGAGGAGCCTCCTCCTTATAAGGGGAGCCAGCCAGAGTGGTTTGAGATTTTTGTTTGATACCTCTGGACTGCAGAGAGAGGCAGAAAAACTAGAACCAGAAAATGCACATGCGGAAAGTTCCTTTTGATGATTTATTCCTTTTGAGAACCTTTTATCAAATATTGAACAATTGAGACCCTCAAAAAAACAATTTTTTTTTTTTTTTGGCAAATTATACTGAGTCAGTGGCAAAATTAGGACGAGACCCTAGGCTTCTCTTGCACTCACTCTTCTAAAACCTGACATAATTAACTCATTTTATCTTTATCTTGTGAAGCATATTAACATTCCCACCTACAGATGAGGAAATGGAGGTACAGAGAGGTAAAGTGACTTGGCCAAGGTCACACGGATAGTAAGTAGCTGAGTCAGAATTAGAACCCTGGGAGTTTCAGGGAGAAAGGAGTTTATTTCTCAGTTTTGCTCAGTTGTAATACCAAACCTAAGATCTGCAAAGGTTTTTCCAATTTGGGCAGAATGAGCCTCATCTTTAGAATTAGAGAAGTTTGAATTCAAATTCTAGCTTTAGCTATAAGACCTTGGAAAAGTTTCTTTGACAACTTGAACCTCCTTTTTCTCATTCATACAATGGGAACATAATCTCACTTTTCTTGGAAAGACTTTACAGAAACTCTTATGGGTCTCTAGAGTGGATTATCCTATAACATGGTGTATAGTACAAAGAATAACATAGACGTGGCCTTCCCTGATGAAATGCTTGGACCACTTAAAAATTGAGCATCCTTTGAGATCCGGGATTTAGCTTTTTCACCCACTTGCTTCCTCTTTCCTTCCAGAGGCTCTTTGCTATGTCAGCTCTGGTGATCACAGAGCAAACTGTGTGTTGTCACTGTTACAGAGAGTGAGGTGAAAGCAGAGAGAGAGAAGGAAGTCTCTGTGGGAGAGAGGAGGGGAAGCTGGAATAGGACTACATGAGCGAGGAGAAATTCTGAGTCCCTGCTCCATTTCTGCCTATTTCTTCCTCTTACACACACACAGTGGAAATTGAGAGGCAGCAGTGGGAGGAAACGAAGCAACAAGGAACAGAGCAAAAGATTGCTGCAAATCCCAGTCCAGCTCTGCTATTTAATTTCTGAGCGACCTCAAACAGGTTACTGCCTTCCCTTCTCTGGAGCGTGAGTGTCTACATTGTGAAATGGGGGACTGGATGAGGTGAGCTCCTAGGAACTATTGGATTCTTCAAACTAGGGCAAGGCACACTCTTCAGAGGACCACTGGCTGCATATATGCACCGTCATGATCCTTCCCAGACACCCCGCAGACCGCCATGCTCTGGCCATTCAGGTGGCCATTTATGGGGCTTGAATTACTGTCACAGGTTGTGATTTTTCTCTGGCATTCATTATAAAACTTTGTTTACATGTTCTAATCTAACTGGAAGACAAGGCCATGTTGCTTCTAGGACAAAAGTCAAGCTATGTCTTTCTTAGTTCTCACATGAGCCCACAGTAGTGCCAGGCATGTGGACATGCCTGGTCCATGTTTGATGTTTGCGCGTTGACTGTTAGAATCACATCCCGTGAGAAGGGCCTGGGTCCAGACTGAAGGAGCAGCACCAAAGAGCAAGCAGAATGACTGTTCCCAAATGCATGCTGCTTTGTGGAAGACCTGTTCTCCACAGTCCCAAGAGAGCAGGTGGAGCCTGGAGTGATGAGAGGGTGATGCAGGGCAGACTGGGACTCATTGGAGAAAGACTTTAAACTGTCAGAGCCCTTTGAAGGTAGCAAGGGCTGTCTCAGGGGAACAAGTTCCACATCACTGGCTATTATTCAAGCAGGATCCAGATGGAAGGGAAGTGGATCCGAAGCCCTCTTAGTCTCATCTCCATCTAATCATGTGCACGTTCATAACTACATTTATAGTCACACTATTTCTGCTTCTTTTAGTATAGAACCAAGGATTTTGCCTTTGGTGCATGTTATATGGTGGTATGAACGTTATTTCCTGAGAAGTCATTTCACTTATTTGTTCATTCAGTGACTTTTTAAAAAAACCTGTTACCTGCAAACTCACTTTGCCAGGCACAGGGATTTCATCATTGAACAAGGTGGACCCATTCCTTCCTTCAGACACTTATGGACAAATAGGGAGGAAGATATTCTATAATCGTGAATCAGTTGTAGATGAAATTTAGTCTGGGAGGGTGTTAAGGGACCTCGAAGATTGTATCTTGTTCCCAGATATTAAATGAATTCTTTCCTCACTAATAATAATAATGATAATGGCGATGACCATGATTATTATGATAGTAATTATATACATTTACTGAGTGTTTATTTTGGCCAAATGTTACTAAATACACTTTATAATGTATTATCTTTCTTAATTCATGCAATACCCTAGGAGGAGACAGATAGTATCACATCACTCTTTCTGTTTTTTTAACGAGTAAGGCAACGAAAGCTTAGAGAGGGTAGGTAACTTGACTAATGCCACACAGATAATAAGTATAAAGCCAGAATTTAAACTCAGGTCTGTCTGACCCCAGAGCCACTCTTCCCAACTGGTGTACCACCTAACCGGAGGCTGCAGAAACCAGACGTGACTGTGTGTAGTACTGAGAAGGTGGGAAGAGAGATGTAGAAGAAAGTGGGCAAGCTCAGTCTTACAGAAGGTGTAGACAGATTTCTTACCATAAGGGAGCAAGGAGAATAAAGAACAGTTTCTTCTCAGACTGCTAGAGCAGAAGGGCAGCAGCATGGGACTGGAGGTTTGGGTGAGTTGCCACATGGATCAAAACCTCTATCTCTGATATTTCATAGGGGTTAATCTCTAACCATAAGGTGGAAATGACTGGTCTCCAATTCCCCCAGTAAGACCAAGCATGACTTGCCCTTATCGTCTGTCCCTCAGCTACCTTATACATTAGAAATTTTAATTATAATGAAATGCCATCACTGTATAATAGCAAAGCTATCCAATAGGAGTTTGAGAGCCTGAGTTTGAATTCCAGGTCTATAGCTGCAACTGTAGGCAAGATTTAAACTCAGGCCCCCTACCCCTTGTACCTTCCCATAGCTCCCCTGTGCTCAGCAGTCCCATGGCACAGAAGTAAAAACTTAGACTTTGGAGTTCTATAGTCTGGGGTGGAAGGGAGCCCAGCTCCATCACTTTATAAATTTGCGACTTTGGAAAACTTACTAATTTTTTTGAACTTTATTCATCTAAAAAGTAGGGATGATATTATCCACCTCAAGGATTATTGTGAAGGTTTAACAGATACACATTTAAGTATTTATCATAGTGTCTGGTATGTAGCAATTATGCAATGAATTGTTGCAGTTATTGACATCGTTATTATTGTTTTGTTATTTATTAGAGGTTTAAAAATTCTATTTCTGTGGCTCAAGTGGTTTCCCATCAGGTTAGCCTGGTCATCTTATTCTTGTGCCCACATTACTCGGTTTTTGTCAGGTTCCTGACAGCCAAACTCCATTGACTGGGTCTCTGCTTTCCTCCTCTGCGGCTCAGTCACACAACATCTCTGAGCCTTAGTTTTCACATCCGTAAAACGGGTATGATAGCTTCTACTTTGTCTACCTCCTTAGGAATATTGCGATGTTCAAAACCCAGTGGTGTGATTAATGTGAATATGTCACACAAGCTATAACGTGGTATGAAAATGGGAGGAATTGCTGTTACTATTGTTATAAACTCCCGTGAGGTGTGATATGGTCCACTTTGAAAGACAACCAACACCTTCACTGTTTCTCAAACAGGGAACTAGTGGACCGTTTATAAATTCTCAAAGCTCTGCTAGTTCTCAACAAGAAGTTTTAAATGTTGTGCTTTTTTTATTTCAGTGAAACTCTAATCATCAACATCAATAATCTGGTCATTTGTCCCATGATTTGAGTATTCATGTTTGCAGTTCCAGTGACACCAAAGCATTGAACTGTTAGCTTAGTATTTCCCAAACTGGCTCTGCAGATTCATTGTTGGGGCCCACAGGCCCTCTCTTTTGAGAAACACTAGTTTGGTATAAGGGTTGCTGTTGATGCATCCTGAATATAAGAAGTATAACTCTGGAGGTCTCTGGCTGGTAGATGTCCGCTTTCACTATAATCTCAGAGCAGGGAGTGAACGTAGAGTCAGTGCTGGGGTTTGAAGGACTGACAGCCAGACCAGATAGCTTGATCCTCCAGTGGGCTCTAGGACCCAGAGGCTTGTTTAAGAAATAATGGCATAGCTTTCCAAGTTCTGCATGGTTCGAGTTCACTTTATGGACCTACCCATGCTATGGAACTGTAAATACATCTATCCTATCATATATAAAATATGAATACACATATAAACATACGTATGTATGTGCATATGTACATGCTCACAATTTATGATGTATAGATAGATAGATTCAGTATATGAAGTAAGAATTCCCCACCCATGTAGGACACTTCCAATTTTTCAAAGCATGGTGGCATTCAACAGCATAGTTAGTTGTCCCAATGACACTATGAGCATGTGGAGCAGGAACTATTATTCCCAACTGATAGATGAGGAAACAAAGAGGCGGAAAGTCACCCGACATTGCACAGCTGGCTAAGGGGTGGTGTGTGGACAAACAGCAGTGGTTTTTTGTTTTTGTTTTTTTTTGTTTATTTGTTTGTTTTCTTACTCCCTGTCCATAAAGCTCTCCTCTCTGACCAACCCCATCCCGGTCCCATCTCCTTCCCGTCTCTCTTCCTTCAGGCAGAGCTTCAGAGCCGCTTATTTCAATTGCTCCAAAGTGATCTGTTAGAAGAATGCCGTTGGTTACTTTGAAGCTAGTGCATTCTGACGGGAACAGAAAGAAATGCAAAATAAAAGTGAAGCTTCTTCTTTTGTTAAACCTTTCAAAAGCTTCTTTGGTTTCTAACTCTATAATTACACCCTAATCACAAATACTTCGAAGGAGGAGGTCAGTTCCATGCAGCAGCAGGCTAATTATGTGGCGGAATTTCTAAAAATTATCATCTTATGAATTGTGTGATTCCTCTGAAGGGGGAAGAAAAACATATACTACATGCTCGACTATGTTTCAAACTGAATTAATTAGTAATTTGAAGCCTAATTATCAACTAATCTATTGGAACATGCAAGTCTCTTGTATTTAGATGGTATATGCAATTTGCATCCTATTAGCTGGCAGTTGTAAGAATTTGAGAGCTCATTAGGTCAGAAGAAGAATGCAGATCAGAAGGATACAGAAACCCAAGGCGCTGACTTGGTGATGCTGTGACCGAGAGGTCACTGGGCAATGGATGGAGGCTGGTGATGTAATTACCTGGGACCTTTAGGTGGCTCTGAGGCCGCCGATGTGTAATTATGCATGCCATGACCCTTGTTCTCTGTGCTCTCAAGCAGCAGGGTGCCCACACTGTCTGCACTAAGATGTCCTGGAAGAGGCATTGGATGCTGCCTGCTCACTGCGGTGCTAGGCCTAGCACTATCGTGGACTTGCTCTGTGACCCTAGCCAAGTCACATCATGTTGCTGGTTCTGTTTTCCTACAAGCAAAGGAGACTTAGATGGAGTTGACTTTCCAAGACCCCTCTAGTACTAAGGATCTGGGTGGGCTTTGAGAGATGTCAAGGATTTTCTTCATTACAAAGTCAGAAATTCCATCCTTGTAATTGTTTTTTTAGGGGTAGACTCTTGGTTTCCTAAAAGCCTCTGAACAGCCATTCCCCCACCCCATTTAAAGTGCAAATACCTCTGAGAATAATACATATTTAGTCATTAATAGCCAGGTCTAAATTAACCTATCTCAGTAAGCCTTTTTGATTTCCAGGCTTGAGCCTGAAGTATTGGGACAGCTAAGGCAAGGATTGATCGAAGGGGAAAGAAGGTTTAGGCAGGGATCTGTCTAAAGATGGAGAACAGGGCAGAAAGAAACACAGACCTTAAGGTTTAGGCAGGATGTTTCGGTCCTATTTTTAGATCCTGTTATTTTGACTTTTCCATATTACATACACCCAGAACCTATGCCTTTGTTATACTAATGACTTTTATTCCAAAAATAAGTTGAAAATCTCAATCTTTTGTTCAATTAATAATTAATATTACTCATAGAAGTAATCAACACAAAATGACATGGTTAAAACTGAACATGATATAATTTGTTATAGATAAAAAGCTAAAAGTCACATCTTAATGGAAGCACAGAAATTTGTAAGCCAGGATAAAAAGCAAGCTTTGTAGAAAAATTTCCATTAAGTGAATCTGAAAATTGCTCACACTTTGACATGACAAAACTTATTTATAAAATATTTTAATAAATATAAAAATCTAGTATTAATTCGATGAGAGATACAGCTGCTTTGGAAAACAATTTTGGAATTCCTCAACATATTAAACATAGAGTTACCATATAATCCAGCAATTCCACTCCTAGGTGTATACTCAATAGAAAAACTTGTGCACAAACATTTATAGCAGTGTTATTCATAATAGTCCAAAAGTGAAGACAATTCAAATGTCTATCAACCAATGAATGGATAAACAAAATGTGGTACATCCATATAATGGACTATTAGTTTGGAAGTAAAAGGAATGGAATACTGGTACATGTTACAGCATGGATGAACCTTGACAACCTTATGCTAAATGAAAGAAGCCAGTTACAAAGGCCGACATATTGTATGATTCCATTTACATGCAATGTTCAGAACAGGTAAGTGATTGAGATAGAAAGTAGATTAGTGGTGCTTGGAGCACGGTGGGAGTGATAGCTAATGGGTATTAGGTTTCTTTTTTTGGATTGTGTTGACGGTTTCACAATTCTGTGGTCAAGTGCATGGCATATAAATTACATAGCAATAAAGCTCTTTAAAATATGGGACCAAATATGGAAAAGGTAAACTTGGTACTGCCAGGACTCAGTATTGTAGCTTTGAATTGCCCCTTTCACCCATGCAATTCCCATCAGCCAGGGACCACAGAAGAAAGCTAGGGCCCCAAACACAGAAAGACCCATAAACTGAGAGCCTGCAGTGTGCTCTACTCACCAGATTTGCAAGAATGTAGTGGTAGCCGATGCCATTCTTCTCCAGCTTTATAATCTGCAAAACACATGAGAGGGGAGTCCTTAATCACATAAGCAGTTAAAGCCACAACAGCAATAATGATAGGAACTAACACTGATTGAGTACTTACAATGTGCCTTGCCCTATCCTAAGTACTCCAACTACAATATCACAATCATCCAACCATGGTGGCATTGTTGAGATCCTCATTTTACACATGAGAAATGGAGGCATGAGAGGTTAAATAGATTCCCTAAGGTTACGCGGCCATTAAGTGGCCGATGCAGGATTTGAAATAAGTTCTGTCTGATTTTAGGGGTGGGGCAGTGTTATCATAATGCCAAGGACATGGCTGAAATGCTCACTTCTCTCCTCTCATAAAGTCTTCCCCAATGTGTGGAGATTCTTCCCTGGTGGGACTCTTATTCTGCGTTGAATTCCTTGCCACTGTCATGGTAATATCTTCTGCTTGGAGGGACAGATGAGTGGATGAGTGGATGGATAGTCAACTGGGTAAATGGATGATTCCACCCGAGTTCTTGATCTTTAACTCCTTGCATAAACCATATTCAGATGCAGTTATTTCCCTGAATTTTGTGCTTTCTTCCCTAAACCAGTTAGATATTCAGTCATTAATGGGCCACTCAACCCAGATTGAAGGGAATGTCAGAATCACCTGGTCCAACCCCTCACTGCACAGATGATTTTCCCAGATTCCTCATCAGTCTCTTTGCAAGGTCAGGACAGCGTCAGAGTCTTGTGAGCCTTTCTATATGATTGGCCTGATGACAGTTAATCATTAAAAACCAGGGTCTCCAAACATCCCTCCATCCTGAAAGTGCGGACTATCCCAAATTATTGTGGGGAGGAAAAATCTGGAACTACTCACAGGTTTGCTTGGGTAGGCAGACATATCACCCGAGGAACAGCTAAGACCTTAGGCCTTGTTTTAGCCCTAGATCTGCCTGCAAGTTAACTTTGTCTTTGTCTTTATTATTATTTTTTTAATCATCAAATTGGGGTTAGTACATCCCAATTAGTGCCTCTTCCCCTGCACTGTTGCAATGAGGCATAAAACATATGAGAGGTACTTGGGCTTCTTCTCTAACTGAATAAATTTTCAAGGTTATTAAAATCCACATTCAGACATCTACTTAATTGGATGTATGTGCATAGCGACTCGTATATTTTTTTAATGTAGGGAATAATTAAATGCAAGTGCACACAATGAATGCCCCCAAACAGTGGTTAGATTGTGAAATTCCAGACCATGGAGCTCAAATGCTATTGGGATGATAGTTTTATTAATAACTCTTCATTACTTTTTCATCTTCTTGTCAAACGGTTTGCTGCCCTTTCAACAATGAGATACCTTTATCAAAAGCCTATTTGGATTCTAATAAATACAAAACGGCAAATAAAAGATATTTCAAAACCCACCACATTCAGGGAGTGAATAACTATAGTCTCTGCAAAATGAAATTACAGGTCAAAAACATAGGAAGCTGATGATAATTGATTATTTGTGACCAATAAAAGTTAGCAAATTCATATGGTTTATCCTAATACCAACCTTCCCACCCTTTTACTCACTTCCCTACTCATTGGCATATCCTCCTTTCTCTCCTGCCTACCTTTCACAAACATTTATGAAGTGCTTACTATGTACAAGCACTGTGCTGGGGATTTAGTGTAAAGTGAAACAAGTATGGTACTTGTCCTCCTGGAGGTCACAGTTTACTATGAAGAGACCCAGACTAAACAGATAAAGAGAGAAATACACACAGAGTTACAGAATGAGAGAGTCATCATAAAGGCAATGCACAATTTTGCTTGGGGCCCATTGCCTCACTGACCCCATTCCTTCAAAGCTCATTTCTGCTGGATAGCCTTAATTCACATCTTTGTGTCAGGAATGTAGTTTTTCTTCTCTCTGATTGTTCATAAGCTTTATGGCTGAGCTCTAATCCCAACTACTCTGTAAAGCCTTCTATGATTAATTAATCCAATCAACAAATATTTATTGAACATGGGTATATGCCAAGCACTATGCTATGAATGAGTGAGGCAAGATCCCTATGTTCTCACTGAGCTGAGCTGACATTTTAGTAGGGAGCCAGATGGTAAACATATAAATAGGTAAATGAACAAAAGATTTCATCAGGTGAGAAGCGCTCTGAAAACAATAAAACAGGGTAATGTGATGGATGGCTTGGTCCAGGTCTTTTTCATCTCTAACTCATTCTGAACTTAATGACTGTACTTTATAATTTGGTGTCTTATATATTGATAAAGCATTATATTCTAATAACCCTGCTCCCTGATCATAAACCTTCACTCCCTTTACACTATTTATACAATAAACCCTAAACTCTTTCGAATGGTTTCTAAGGACAGTCACAATCATGTGTTCATCTTCCTGTCATTGTCTCCCAGTTAAGACACTCAGCATCCTCCACTGGGATGCTAAGCCATCTGTGAATCTCTGCCCTAACATGCCCTCTAGGCTTCCCTCTATGCTCTTTTCTCTTGCTTAAAATCTCCTATTCAGCCAATGGCGACCTGTACATATCCAGACCCTTCTCACATTCGGGTTGTTTCTTGGAGTCTTCATTGATTCCCTATTCTTTCTATTCACTCAGAAAACATTTATGGAATGCCTCCTAGTGCTTCACACTGTTCAAAGCACTGTAGATACAGCAGGGAAAAAACAAAACAAAACAAAATTCCTCCTCTCATGGAGCTTATATTCTAGTCGGGGTCCTGGAGACAGAGACAGGCAATTGACTCTTGATTTGGAATGTGAATCACTGCTTCCCTCCTTAAGTAGAGCACTGTATGAGACTGAAAAGATCCCAATTGCCAAGTGTTGGAGAGTTTAGAATGATGCCAAGATGTCAGACTGCAAGTCAGTAGATGTGAATTCTGGACTCATCATTGTCACTAACTAGTTGTCTGAACCCATGGCCAACCATTCACCCGGTCTGACCATCATTTAT
This sequence comes from Pteropus vampyrus, assembly GCF_000151845.1. NCBI lineage: Eukaryota > Metazoa > Chordata > Mammalia > Chiroptera > Pteropodidae > Pteropus > Pteropus vampyrus. Next base: position 12,314,333 of record NW_011888811.1, read on the forward strand.
CCTGCCTGTAAAATGTGAGTGCAGGTGGTAAATCAAGTTATCTGTAAGATCCTTTCAACTCTTTGGTCTTATGTTCCAGAATAGAAGAATCCAACAATTTGGAAAGTTAATATACTACAATTTAAAATACCCACACAAACAGTCAATTCCTTACAAAATACAAGTTTGTCTTTTGGCAGAGGTGGAGGTAAGGCTGAAAAGTTGCATTTTTAAGAGGCTGGGCCCTGTAGCCAGACCAAGCTGCATTTGACTTCCTATTTTTCTTACCTGCTTGTTGCGAGTGTTTGGGCAAGTATAACCCCTTGTTTCTTCACTTACGAAATAAGGGAATTGATAGGAGCTGTTTCATAGAGTTGATATGAGGATGAAGTGGGATTATGTGTAGAAAGGGCTTGGCATAGCGTCTGGTATATGGCAAGCACTCAGAAAATAGTAGTAATGGCCTGTTATCTCTACTAAAGAACAATATAGGACAAATCATCAGTCTATTAAGAATCCTTAATTATTATTCAGCACTTTCTCCACCTCCATCTCATCTAACGTTTTATTAGCTTTTTAGAACAGGGGCCTTTATTACTATTTTACAGATGAGGACACTGGAGGGAGTGACTCAAGAAGCCAGTACTAGTTAGCACTATGAATAGCAAAAATAGGCTAATGCTTACATATATTGCTTTCTGTTGGGCAAGCTCTGTTCTAACTGCTTTACATGTATAGATTCTTTTAATGTTCACAGGAGCACCCTGAAGGAAGCTGCTATTATTATTATTATTATTATTATTATTATCATTACTACTACTACTACTACTACTACTACTACTACTACCCATTTTACAGATCAGGAACCTGAGATGTACAAAGATTAAAACCTCGGCCCAAGGATGCAGAGCTAGTAAATCCTAGAGCTGGGGTTTGAATCCCAGCCTCTCTGACTTCTGGGTCTCTGCTCTTAACCATTACCCTGTACTGTCTCACTTAAGTAGAATTCAGACCCTCTGACTCCAGTCCAGACAACTCCCTTCTCAAAGGAAACTGTTTTTGCTGGTTTATCTTTCTGAGAGGGGAGGGCAGATCCACACATTGCAAAGTGGAACACAGAGTTAATGCCTTAGAGAATCCCTGACTTTCAAAATCTCTCCTGTTCTGCTGCTGAGACCACTAAGTGATTGCTGAGCTGTGTATTAAGATCCCCTGTGGAGGCCACAGGGGTCTGCAGGGCCATTAACAAGCTTTGTCATATTGTCAAGTACCTACAACTACCATCTTTAGTTAGATAGCACTGTTCAAAAATGGTAGCAAAAATCTACTTCCTTGCTAGCTCGTCCACATACACACGTGTAATTTAAAAAGATGAGTGATCCACAGAAAGGCCTGCTACTTCTGTGGTGGGGACACACTTTAGTTCTGAGAAGTGTTGGAGCCACAGCTTCACAAGGCTTGGCCACAAACTGTTGAGGTTACAGTACCCTTTCATACAATGTACGGTCAATTGATCTCTCAGACCCATGAGTGTGTTCAAGGAAACAGTAGAAAGGGAGGGTCCTGCTGCCTCCTTAGACGCTTAAAACAGGTCAGTGGGCCAAATGAATGAGATGCCAAATGCTAGATCAGTGAGTGACAGAACCCAGAGCTGAATGAGGGAACCTGGCTCTACAGGCTGTGTTCCTAATGCAGTAGTGCTCCACAAATTCTAGGATACAGTGTAATTTGCTTTTTAACAATAAAGGGAAACACCGGAAGTAAGTCTTTTGTCAACTGATCTGGGAACAATTTGTAGCCCTATGTCAAGGCTCCCATTGTTTGTGCTATTTCATAAAATTTCAGAGTTAAATTTTATGAATCACAGAATGTGAGAAGGAAGGCATCTGGCCTCTTATAGTCAAGAAGTCTCGTTGTAATAGCCAAGGCAAATGATCACCCAGATCCCTCTTGAACTATGTCCCACAGCTACCAGAGGCTTTGCAGAGCTCACTACCTGGCCCAAGATAGCATTGAGGCGTTCTGATTCACAGTCCACCACCACTAGCCGCTCCTTTTTCTTCTCCAGGTCTTGAAAGAGCATCCGGTATCCCTCCTCTGTGGTTGTCAAAATGTTGACTGCTGTCACCTGCCAGTTCTTCTCAGCAGCTGTGTCCAGGACTTTCTGCAGGACGGACAAACCTGGAAGTCGGGTGAGTAGGACAGAGAAGTGGCAATCAGGATACACAGGCATTTACTAACTGCTTACTAAATGTGCCAATGTGATATCTAAACTGTCAATCAAATTCATGAATGGTCAATACATCTTAGCACCTAATACTTTTGCCTCTCATGCAGTATGCATTCAATCAATGTGTACTGAATTCAACTACTGCCTTCTACTTTGTAGCTAAATGATAGAGGAGCCCATTACTTAATGCTGCTTTGTTTCATCTTTGAGATATAGATGGTGTATTAGTTTCCTACTGCTGCTGTAACAAATTACTACAAATTTAGTGGCTTAAAACAACACACATTTATCATCTTATACTTCTTGAGTTCAGATGTTTGAAATGAATCATCCTGGGTTAAAATCAAGGTGTCAGCAGGGATGTGTTACTTTCTGGAGGTTCTAGGGGAGAAAGTTTTCATGCCTTTCCAGCATCTAGAGGATGTTGGCATTTCTTGGTTTATGTCCCCTTCCATCTTCAAAATCATCAGTAACTGGTCAAGTCTTTTTCACATCACACTCCGACACTGACTCTTCTGCCTTCAACTTCTACATTTAAGGACTCATGTGATTACATTGGGCCCAGACAAATAATCCAGGATAATCTTTCTATTTTAAAGTCAGTTGATTAACAAACTCAATTCCATTTATAACCTTAATCCCTCTTGCCATTTAATATAATATATTCACAGGTTTCAGAAATTAGGACATGGATATCTTTGGGAGGGAGTTGGGGCCTGCCTCAGATGGCTATTTCACTCTTGCATTATTAATCAACTTTTTGTACATACATGGTTTCTGTCTCCCAGTAATTCAGCTAATCCCTCCATCAGTAACCACCAGGGTGCCTAGCCTCAAGAATCATCTATAGATTATTTTGTTATGGTTTCTTATCTTTGTTTCTTTTTCAGTACAAGTTGTTTCAGTATAGCACTAAAAGTTTACTGTGTTGTCTAGCACTGTTCTACTAGCTTTTCTGTCTCCAGTTCACTTAATCCTGTGAGGTAGTTACCATTATTATCCCTGTTTCACAAATGTAGAAATTGAGGCTCAGAGAGATTTAGTCATTGGCCCAAGATCACACAGCTAGCAAATGGCAGAGCTTGGGGCTCAGAGTTCTGAGGTAGGCAAATGAAACATTTTTAAGAGAGTGGGTGCTTTTGCTGACCCCAAAGATGATCCTCTGTAATTGAAGTTACATTTTTCTGGCTATGCCACTTCTAGGATTCAAGTTTCATGATGTCACAAAAAGATTGGGGAAATAATCCAGAAATGCTTTATGTCTATGGACTTTATGTCTATGAAACAGCCCTTGTGCAGGTGATCCTCACAATGGCTGCTGTCTGAGAAGGAAAATCATCAAACTAAGGAGAGGAAAGAGAAAAATCTAAGAAAATAGAGTGCTTCTGGTCTCTCCTTCTCATCTGAATAATGCCTGCCTAACTCTTCCTTTAAAACCATTTCCCAAGCTACTCTCCTACTCAAAGTCTTCAAAGCCTTCCTACAGGCAACCCCCTAAAAAATCTTCCTTTTGCATATGGAAAACTCCTCTCCCTCAGTTTTCAGACCTTACATGGTCCATTTATTTATTTATATATACCAATAATGACTAAGTTCTTATAGGACTAAGTTCTTAAGTTCTTTAGTGTACACAGGGAAGGTAGGGCAGTATAATACAACTGCCACAGGAGTTAGAGAAAAGGGCAGAGTTCCCATTTAGAAATCAGGGAATAGAGAAAGTAGTGTCTGAGCAGGCCGTAAAAGAGAGGAAGGATTCATATATGTAGATCCGAGAAGGGAAATGCATTCCAGAAAACAGGAACAGCATGAATAAAGATGCAAAGAAAAAAGTATAGAAAATACTTGGGAAATGTAATATAAAATTAAAAATTTACATGGAGGCAGAATTAGAAAGGCCTGGGAGGGTTGATAATATGATGGTGATGATGATGACGATAGCAGCTAACATATAAAGAGGACTTTGAGCATTTATTATGTTTCAGGCACTGACAAACACTTTCTAGTCATGATCTCATTCTCCCCGCAGCAACTTTATGAGATAGAGATTATCTTCATTATAGAGAGGAGGAAATGAAAGTATAGAGAATTGAATGCCCATTACATAAATGTTCAAACTAAGGCAGAGAGAGTTTGCCCAAAGTCAAACAGCTGGAGAGGAGAGAACACAGAATTCAATCCAGGTCTGTTTGACTCCAGAGATTATGCTCTTAACAACCATACTCTGAGCCGTGAGCCATTCAACTGAGGTCCTCGGGCTTTGAGTCTGGACTCAGGAACCATGGACGCTTGGCGAGCTGTAGAGTGACATGGTGCATTAAGAGGATTAGTCTCTTAAAGGATGTGTTTGCACACTATGAGTTAGTGATTAGCCACTGAAAAATCAGTCCATAGACATAAAGCATTTCTGGATTATTTCCCCAATCTTTTCAAGAAGGCAAGGAGGCATCATTTTTCTTCCTCCTGGTAGTTTTCTCTCTGTTTTTCAATGGTCTCCCTTCCCTACTCCCTGGCTTACCCCGGTCAGCATCGTAAATGTAGACAAATTTCTGCCACTTGTAATGGTCGATGATACTAATAAGGGCATCCTGCAACTCGGGGCGCAGCTGAAGGACAAACTGGTTGGATGTGTCAACGGGAAAGCTTGGCGTAATGAAGCAGACGTGGAGGGCCCCGCAGAAGGAGGTCAGCATGTTCACGGTCCTCCGTTCGTAAAACCCAAAGATGGCATAGACTCCTTTGGAGAACTGGGAACAGACTGGAAGAGGAGAAGATAAGGGTTAATGGAGAGAAGTTGCTGCAAACAAGTTGTCACATGTCGCCAAAACTAATTCATCCATTATTCAATCCACCCATCCAACCAACAAATCTACCCATCCATCTGTTCAACCCCCTGATCTATCCAATTGTCCATCCATTCTACCCATCTATGCATCCCACTCACCTATTTATCTGTCCAACCCACTCATTTATCTATCTGATCCAATGTTTATTAGGTGCCAATTTCATGCCAGATGTTGTCATGGTTATTAATTATAAATGTATACAAAATATTTTTAGACATTTTCTCACTTTATCTCTATAACAACCTTGTTGAGGTAGGAAAGTGGTGACTGGGTCATCTTTTAAAGGAAAAAAATCAAGGCTCAGAAACTTAACAAACATGTCCAGTGTAGCACAGCTAGGACATATCTGAATTGGGCAGATATCTTGACCCCAATCTAGTAATCTTTCTTTGACACTACCTAGCACTTTAAGGCAAAGCATAAAAAAGATGCTACAAAAGGAAAGATGTCCACCAGCTTGCTGCTGATTCACGTTTAGGTTTTACTGTACATTTTTTTTTTTTTTTTGCTGATATTAATTTTGTGTTTATACATCCTGTTAGCTGAATTTTCAAGCCCCCTGGTGTATCAGCCATAGCAATAGCTTAGGTGTATGAACATTCTCACAGGAACCATTTTTTAAGATCCCATGTAGTTACCGGTCCTGGTATGTGGTTGTCATACTGCTAGTTAGAGTATAATGCTGAAAAGACCAAGATCATGGGGCCAAACTTCACATCAGTCAACTGTTAAACTTCATTTTTTTTTCTTTTTGCAATAGAAGTTGAATTTATTAAAATAAACAGAATCTTTGTGTTTAATAAGCTCACTAGAAAATAAGAAGAACTCCAAGGGTGAAGCAAACATTATACATTAAAAGACTGTGGAGCTAAATCTAGAGTTGAGAGCCATGAGGAAAAAACAAACTTGGAAGGCATGGTTGACCAGTAGACAAATGCAGATATCAGTCCCGAGATCGAGAAAGTTATCCTTGGGTTGTTTGGTAAAGCTGAAGAACTGATTCTGAGATGTCTGTATTAAGTTAGGCTCTTCCCAGGGAACTAATATTACAAATTCATTTTTTTTAAACCAAATATATAAGGCTGTTCTGATTTTTTTTCTTTTTTAAAAAATGAAATATAGTGGAGTAACACTGGTTAATAATATTACATATACTTCAGGTGTACAACATTCTAATTTGACATCTGTATACCCTATTGTGTTCTTCCCACCCAAAGTCTAGTTTCCTTCCGTTACTATATATTTGACCCTCTTTCCCCTTTGCTAACCACCATTCTATTGCTAAATTTTATTTTAATATATGATACAGGATGAGGTTTCACAGCCTTTGCCCTAAGCTGGTGACCAGACCCACTGCAATCCCAATTCCATGAAAATTACCCTCCCATTATGGATGGTGATGCAGATAAGTCGTCCTCATCACATTAACGGTATTTTAGAATAATTTTTATCATTTCACATATATTAAGTTATTTAGTTCTCATTACAAACCCGTGACTTAGGTATTATTGTTTTTTTTGTTTTGTTTTGTTTCGTTTGTTTTTTTTTTTTTTTAAGATGAAAAGTTATGCTCTTAGATCATCTTCTCTCTTTACCACATCACCTGCTTCCATGACCCCATGGAGTCTTATATATGGGGTCTCCAATTACGCTACATAAGCATTGCACAAATGAAACTTAGTCCTGCAAGGTGCTCTTTAAAAAAGAACAGGCTTCTTTGGTCGAGTATATTTGGGAAAGGGTACGTACACTATCCTCATCTCGGAGGTTCATACTGAGCACTAACTACATAAAAGATTGTGAGGAATCCTCTTCATCTTGCACCCAGATTTTGTCAAATATATTTGTTGCCAGGACCCTTTGTTGGTGAATACTTTTAACTTGCTATTGAAGAAACTTTGGATCATGCTGCACTACAGAATGCAATTAATCACTGATACCCAGTTGCCTGCTGTGACTCTCAGTTCTCAGTCAGTCCCTAGAGATAATGGGCTTGACAATCATCTCTTAAAGATTACAACTGAACTTCAAACCTCACAAGTCATCTGTCCAACTTCCACTGAAACCAGCATACCATCTACAGGTAACCTGGCAGGTGATCATTAATATCTGCTCGCATACTTTTAGTTACTGGGCATTCACTACCTATCAAGGTGCCGAGTCCATGAACTGTCCACTGTTTGAGACCAGAAGTTCATGAAATGCTTGCTGTTAACCCACTCCATAGCCCTCCTGGTATCTGAAGGTAGTCCTCACGGATTCTGGCTTTATGGCATTTTTGTTTTCAGCAGTGAAATCCATTCTCTACCCAGAAGCCAGAGGGATCTTTTAAATTAAACAAAACTCATTGTTTCCCTTCCTTGTGCAAAACCTCTCAGAAGTTTTGAGGTGTCCCATTGCACACAGAAAAAAAAATCTCTAAACGTCCAACCATGGCTCAGAGCCTGAATCATGTGCCCCTCTGACCCCTCCTCCCTTACACCACACCTTGCTCCCTGCTCTAGCCACATTGACCTTCGCTCTGCTCCCCAGGGCTCTGAGCTCTTTCTGCCCTGGAGACTCTGTAGTGCAATGCTCTTCCCTTATGTCTGCAAGGGTCACTCACTTTCAGCAGTTCTATCTCAGATCTCACCTCCTGGAACAGGGCTTCCTGCATCACTTCTCTTAAAAAGTGACTCCACCCTCCCCTCACCCCCTCCTCGTACATCTCTAACACATCATCCTTATTTCTCATGTTTTAATTTTCATTTGAAATCATTTTCTTTACTTGCATATACCTGTGGCTTCTTGGGTCAATGTTAATTCCATAAAAATGGGGGTCTCCTTTGTACTCCAAAGCCAGGATAGTGCCTGGGGTGTGGTAGTAGCTTAATAAATATTTCTCGAATGTAAGAATGATGAATGCTTGATGAGAGGGTCACATGACCCACAGCAGGGGATGAGGAGGAGCTGGGTCCAAACAGAGATGAATGTTGGGTCATCCTGGACTTCCTGCTCCTCTAAAGTAGCTGTTTATCCTTCACAACTCATACTCTTTTCTCCTAATAAGGCCGCTATCTGCTCGCAACAGAGAATAGTCACTGTCATTAAATGTCTATTATGATTGCCAGAATCAAGATTTTCATAAATATGGATTTCTCTACCAGGAAGCATATATTGTATATTATTTTCCCCATGTTAACTATAAATTTGTCAAAAAAAAAAACCACAATCCATCTTACTGGGTGAAATGTATACAGGGAACAGCACATAAACCCTACTAAAATATTATAATATGCTCTCTACGGTATTTTTAGGATCTCTTCTTCTCTCGTTGCAATGAAATATTATCCCATGGGATATAAATCTTATGTTCCAGATCTATTCCCTCATGCCATCTACTTGGTTTCACACCTTTAGTTGGGCCTCTGGGGCCTTCATGGCTGGCATTTTTTGCTAAAAGTTGAGAAGTAGAGGAGGGAAGGATGAGATGGGGTGGAAGAAATAGGAGCGAGTAGATGCGAGCAAATCCTCGGACACATCAGAGGTCAGGATTTTTCCCCCTTAAATTATTTTCCTATTTTTCCCTTTTGCAAATCTCTCTTCCCTTAAACTGAGACTTGAGTGGACGCTGGCCCCCAGAGTTGCTCAGCATCTGACCTTCCACCTGGCTCCTCATTTCAGCTAAGCCTGAGCAGCAACAGAGAGAGAGAAAGAGAGAGAGAGAGAGAGATTGAGATATGTAGAGACTCTGTAGGCCCGAGGTCTGTGGGAGGATGCAGTCATTGGTTAAACGTTGGGAAATATAATTAGGAGGTGCAGGGTATTTCTTTGAATCTGTCATAATAGATATTCGATCCGAAGAGACAACACAGTGTTACAGACAAAGTGCTCGATTAGATGCCAGAGAAGACCTGGAGGATTCTCTTTGATTTTATCACAACACAATAGTTAGTGACCTTGAGCGAACCCCACACTCTCCCTGGGCCTCAGTTTTCCCAGCTGTAAAATGATGGTTTGGACTTCATAATATTTAATGTCTCTTCAGGCTCCCACATTCTAGATTCTAGTGTGATTAATTGAAAAATGTTTACTGATTGACAACACTTTAGTTATTTGCCGGTCAAACTTTGAGCAACCTCCAGTGTACTTTTTCAAACCCAGAAATCAGGTAAAGACTCTGAATCCTTGGATCCAATTGTAACAAAATCCTAGCACTAAATCTAGGTGCATTTAGAGTCTTGAGTTTTATTTAAGATACAATTTTTCACCTGCTGGGTGAGTGAGTTGCCTAATAGAGAGTAGATGAGAGGAGGCAAATCCAAAAGGGGGCTAGGGGTAGGGAACTGTACTGTCAGATGCAGCAAGCAGAAGGGGGAGAAATGGGAACTTTCAAAAGCAGCATCAGAACTGCATTGTGTGCTGCTCTCCTCACAGACACTCAACGTTGAATCAGAGCAGGCTGGACTATGTGTGCTGCCTTCCGTTTAAGACAGCAAGGCTGCATATAATGCCTCTGAGAATAACGCTTGAGAGCTGACATTTGAGCATTTACAAAGTTCCAGACACGGTGCTGAGAACATTTCCTTGCATTAACTCCTTTCATCCTCTGAGATAGGTTACAAATTGGAAAAGTAAGGCCCAGGACCAGTGCAAGGTGGAGCTAAAACCTGAACTCCACCAGTTTGCCCACAGGGCCTGAACTCTTAACCTCTGTGATATGCCACCCTCCCTCCCCCAACAGTGTTGGAAGGAAGCAGTCTGTGCACATAGGTCAGCTTTGATTTCTAGAATATCCTCTCAGGTAGCACACTGTTTTCCCCTAATGCCAGATAAAGAGGCATTACTACATTAGGGTCTACTGATACTAAAACAAAACCAAACAGTATGGTGTGCTCGATGTGTCCCCTCTGTCCCTGGGAATCATGAAGTGATGCATACCACATCTGTTCTTCTATAGGTCTCTCCACCTGTCCACTCACCCATTCATCCACCACTCGACATCCAGCATCTACCACTCCTTAGGAAGTGAAAGATAAGCAGGAATCAGCCAGGATAGGGGGTACGATGCAGCTGCAAGTGCATAAAGAATATTCTAGGTAGAAAGAATAGTGACAGCAAAGACTGGCAGAGAGAAGAAAGACACAGTGTGTTCAGGGAACGCTGCCAGAGTGTCAGATTCCAAAGTCCCCACCTCCAAGAGATTCTGTAGCAGAACATGTCCCCAAATCAGAGCCAGTCAAAAATAAGGCCAGGAATTCCCTCTTGGGGAGGCAGAAGGGCAGGGACTGGAGAGGGCAGGAAAACCCACGCCCTGCACAGTGCGGGCTGTCCAATTCCATCCACGATTCACTCAAACCTCTTTAATAATCATTCCTAGTTAAGGCACCATCCACTTAGTATCAATAAATCTCCCAGCCCTGGGTACTCGCCCTGACAGCTCTCTCCCAGGGAGGGAACTCCTGGTATTAGCAACTCCTTTTTTATTGTCACTTCATTTAAGGCTTCTCACACAGGCATTTCTCCTTGGCTCCTGGCATAAGTCCCTGGAAATGTAGCAGCCTTGTTTTAAATAGTGGATAATGAGAAGTCAGGACAGCTTCATCTTGGGAGGGAGATAGAAAGTGTGTGTAGGGGTGTGTGTGAGAGGACTTTTATATTCTCATTCCCCTCCCCGAATAATTCTATCCTTATTGGTGGGAATGACATTCTTGATCTGACTCTAACCTATGACATCAAATGTGCTTTATTTCTGTCACTCAGGGGACAGTAAGAGTGCCCCTCCATCCCCTGATACTCTCTTATGTCCAAGATCTAATACCGACATGAAATGAATTACCGTAATAGATATAAATTGTCCCCATCCACATGTCTAGGGCTTCCTTGTCACTTACTAGAAAAAAACCTTATCATTAATTTGTTAAATTCAACAAATATTTATTGAGCACCAGAAACTAACATTGTCAGAAAATTGGAACAGACTGATGACACAAGACAGACGTGTATTCTGCCTTCACAGAACTTACACAGGAGTTCAGTAAATTTTTCATCAAAGGAACGAAAAGGGTATTTTGAGAGACTACTAAGGGGATTAACCATAGAATAAATGATCGGAACTGCAAACACTGTTTTTACTGAGCACTTACTACAGGCCAGGCATTGTGCTAAGCACCTTATGCAATATCTAGGTAGAGGGACCAGTTTATCCAAAGGCAGTGAGGTGAGAGAGAAGGGACCTTAGAGAAACTTGAGAAAAGCCAGTATGGTTGGTAGAGGATGTGGCACAAAACTGGAAGTGGGTGGGGACCACTGTTGAGGGCCTTGCCAGCACTGGAGAAGTCAAGTCACTGTGTCACATGTCAGTATTATAATTTGCTTTGGCTTTGGACCCAACTCATCTGCCCAGGGCCTCTCTTCACCCTGGCCCTGACACCCAGTCGGGACATAGAAGCAAAGGGAGATGTAGAAGAGGGGCCATTCTCCCCTGCTCAGATTTGCTTACTTATTATAAAACATGAGAATTAGTTACCAGGCGCAGAAAGCCAACAAAATGTGATAACTATATATGATGCTAAGAATTAGGTGAAGGCTGGGCTCACGGGTCTTGGAATTAGACTCCCCTTGTGGGCTGAATTATGACAACGGGTGTAGGGGGAAGGACAAATAGACTGATGGATGATAAGTTTTACTGCAAAACTTTTAAGGTACCTGGTTTTCGAGAAGTAAATGCCAAGAAGCAAATCTGGGGCCATGAACAAACCCCTTCCCCTCTCCAGGCTGCATTTTCCCCATCTGGACAATTGAGTTTATACTAAATCACTGTTTCTCAACTTTTTTGGGGGGTTGGGGTGGGGTGGTTGGGTGAAATCCCACTAATAAAACTTTTATACTCCTTGGGGATGTATAGTTCTACAGATGGTTATATTCTCATTCTTTTTTCCATCTTTCTCCTGTTGATCTACTTATCCATCCATCTAATAAATGTTTACTAAGCGTGTAGTATGTGCTGGGCAGCAAGGTGGTGCCAGAGGGCACAGTACTCGATAACAAGACAAGTCCCTGCTATCATGGAGCCCAGGTTCTAGAGAGGGAAGTGAGATGATATACAAACTAACAAAATTATTTTGGATTCTATAAATGTTACAAAGAAAATAACGGGGGGATAGCGTGAGAGTGACTGGCAGGGCTACTATAGATAAGATAGATAGATGGTCAGGGAGATCGTCTATGTGGCACTAACATTTGAGCTGAAAAATGAACCTAAAGAAGAAGCTGGCCAGACAAAGGGCCAGGGAAACACTTTCAGGCAGAAGAAACAGAAAGCACAAAGGCTCTTAACAAGACTTAGGAAACGATTGAAGAGCTTAAGAAACAGGAAGAAGGCCAGTGTGGATGTAGTATGAGAAAGGAGAAGAGCAGTAGAGATGAAGGAAAAACATCACATAACTCTCTGAGTAAACCTAATGCTCCTGTAAGGTTTAAGGTACTTCACGCGTGGCTTGGGTACCCTCGGAGCTCTTGAACTTCACCTTAGTTTGAGAAGGTCAGTACGAGCTGACCTTATCAGACCTTTCAGCCCTAACATCCTATGGCTCAAGTCAATGGAGGCGAGATTCAGTGGAGGGGAAGGTTGCTGACTCATGAATTTGGAAAATGGGAAAGGAAGCATCTTGTGACTTACATGTAATAGGACTACAAAGGTGGGACAGTCAGCGAGTTCACTAGGTTCTAGGGTAGATGCTGCTGTTCCTCCGATATTTCCAGGCTTGCTGCGGACGTTCGCTCACGCTCTTGCTCTGGACTGCATAGCTCTCCCGCCTCTTGCCTTTTCCCTCTCCAAATCTTTTTTCGTTCTTTAAATATTCAGCTCAAATGTCACCTCCTCCACGGAGCTCTTATCCCTCCCTATTCCTAGCTTTAGTCTAAAGGTCTCTATTCTTCTATTAAGTGCCCATGGAAATTTGTGCCTCATCAATTTTTATCTTGTCTCGTGCTTTATATTCCCTGTTTAATGCAAGAGGAAGCTAAAGTTCAAGGAGATTAATTAATCTTCCACAAGTCATTCATGTGGTAAGTGACAGAGCTGGGATATAAATCCACGTCTGTTTGAGTTCTTTGAATACAAGACCAGAAAGCAATGCAGCCTAACTTAAGACAAAGAGAAACTTGTTAGAAAGATATGAGGGATCCTCAGCTAAAAAAATTATGGACCTTATAGAAGACAGGAATTGTAGTAGCTCTGGGAATCTAGATGTCAGGATTTCACAGTCTCTTCAGAGTGTCAACGTTGCTCCAGCCATTTGTAATAACTGCTCCATACAGCTCAAGACTGGCCTAGCTCAGGACATAGGTCACTCCTTGGTCAAGAGAAGGCAGAGCAACTAGGTAACTATCTTACTAAGATTAGATAATTATTTTACTAAGATGGCAGCCAAAAAAGCTATATAATAAAGGTACTTTGAATATAGAGGATTAGAAGCTGAGCCTATCAAACCAACAGATGTCTACTACTTTTCTGTTGGCTAATATGTCATAATATAAGTCAAAGTCCAAGACCATGTTAGAGCTCTGTAAATGTCACATACATCTAAACACTGAGGTTAAGTAAGGAGCTATATCTAATTCAGTCATTGTTGCCTGTCTGCTGTGGGTTAGATACTGTAGAATTGATTGGTGAATAACACAGATGATACCTCTGGCCTTATAAAGCTCATATTATTCTTTACAACCCCCCAGAAGGCATCGCATGATGACTACACAATATTTTTGGTACACGAGCGAATGAACAAATGTAAATCATTTACCTAATATTAATAAATTGATCCTATCTTGAAGATTGACCTCATCTTGCTTCCAAGGCTTTTCTTGAATTGGATAGACTCAGTATTTTTCATTTATATTATCAAGCAACTTTTTATGTATTTATATCTTTTCACCCGCAATTGAGGTGTAAGCTTCCTTGAAGGTGGAGTGCCTCTATCATTTTTATTGGTGTATGAAATGTGCAGTACTCTATATAGAGCTGGGTGGGAGATACACATAAATGCTTGGTGATGTCACTTGTTTTACAGTCTTCTAAATTAGTTTGACCATCTAGCAACCATGAGCTTGGGGGGATACAATATTCCCTGCCCCCTACTGTACTTCTGCCCACTGAACTCTGTCACTCCCCATTATCTTAGGCCACCGGAGAATGAGAGCTGTGCTCTTAGGCTGGCATCCCAAATCTTAAAGTATCCCACCCACAACGCCCAGTCTCTTTAGCCAGTGCTCCCTAGGCAGAAAGGTTTATTCCCATTACGTAACCCAACACTTGGGATCTTGAATGGATTAAAAACAAGGACATTTCACCCTGCATAGCAAACTGCTTATCACTATGTGCACATGCAGTTAAGTGACCTGTCACTTAACCCAAGAATAATCAAGGAGTCAAATTTTGTTAGCAATAAAAAGGTACCTGGTCTTGTGGGCCTATTGGCTTAAAAAAGACTCCTAATAGACAGCTGTCTGACCAAATCCACTTCAAAGTCTATTTAATTTACATGTGCTTGGAATATAGCAAAACCTTGTGTCCAGGGTATCACTAGCCACAGGGGTAGCTTCCTGCCTCACCTGATGTTGATATACTGGAGACTTTCCACTATCTATCTATTCTAGGTGGCTGGCACTACTTGGGAAAAATACTATTATTCTTATTGTTTATTGTTATAGTTATGTCACCTATTGAGTGTTTACCATGTGCCAAATCCTGTTCTAGGCACTTCACATGCATTTTATCATTTACTCCTTACAACAACCAAATAATTTCCACCCCCGTATTTCATGCAAGAGGAAGCTAAAGTTCAGGGAGGTTAATTGATCTTCCACAAGTCATTCATGTGGTAAGTGACAGAGCTAGGATATAAATCCAGACCTGTCTTAACTCCATGGCCTGCACCTTGAACTATTCTACTATGTCCCCTGAAAGTCTATCAACACAAACCAGAGCTTTCATTCATTCCCTGGGTAATAATGCCAGCCAACACTGAGCACTTACTGTGCCAGCTCCTATGCTAAGTGCTTTACATGAATTACTCATTTATTACTAATTTAATAGTATGGAGTCATTATCCCATTTTATAGAGAGAAAACCGAGGCTAATAAACTTGACCAAGGTCACACAGCCATTAAGTAGAATATTCAGAATCCAAAAACAGGCGTTCCAGCTTCAGAGCCATTGACAGGTGTCTGAAGGTGTTTCTATGTCAGGTGTCTGCAAATTTTTTTTCTGCAAAGGGCCAAATAGTAAATATATTGGCCTCTGTGGGCCATATGGTCTCTGTTGCAACTAGTCAATATTGGTTTTGTAGCACAAAAGCAGTCAAAGAAAATATATAAACAAACGAGTGTGAAACTTGATTTATAGTATAAAACCTTATTTATAGAAACAGGCATTGGGGCTGGATTTAGCCTGTGGATTGTAGTTTGCAACTCCTACTCTATGCTATTCTGCTATTGGATAGCAAGCAGAGTGAAATGCTGACATTTTGGGAGCAGTAATAATAGCTCACAGTATATTCTATGTTTTTAAAATCCTTTGCATCCATTTTCTCTTGTGAATACCCAGTAAGGTAGGTAGGGCAGGAATGACAACCCTTGAGACCATGTACAAATGCAGAACCAAGGATCATAGAGCTGGGGAATGATGGAGACAGGGGTGAGCCCCCATCTTCCTGTTCTTGTGGTTTTGCAGTGATTCCGGTTATTCACAAAGTGGGGAGGGAAGAGGAAAAGAACCATAAAAGGGCAAAAGTCAACTGATAATGTCCCAATTTGACTAAAGGCCATGACTTGCTGGCTTCTGTACAAGAGCCAGTGGGACCTTGAAGTTCACAAAAGACTAAGGGTTGACGTAAGGAGAGCAATATGGCAAGTGGGTGGTGCGGTTCTGAGTTCCAGTCTTCTTCTCCTTTGCACTGGCCCACTGTGGACTAGAGGAGGCTGCAACACCGCCTTTTGGCTAAAGACTGCTCTGAGGAGATGGCAAGGGAGACCCCGGCCCTGTGAGAGCGGGTCCTTTCCGAGGTTTGTTTAAAAAGTGGATATGTACCAGGGATTCACAACATTGTGGCTGGTCCTTTTAAGTCCAAGGCTCAGCTCATGTGCAGGCTTAGTCAGGAGTGCTGGCTCAAGGGCTGGGATGAGGGGCTCTGTTTGCACAAGTGTAGGACTTGGATTTGAGGCTGAGGTCAGGGCTTATTCTTAAGTTGGGTTCCAGGGCCAAGATTAAGGCCACAGTCCAGGCTTTGGAGTGAGTGCTCACTCTGCCTCATTTGGGGATAGGAGGTGGGGTTCACTGAGGAGCTCAGGTAGGGCCTATATCTACCTGGCTCTGCCTTCTGTGCAACTTTTGGGAATTAGCACACTAACCAGCCAGAACACAATTATTAAAAGCAGGGACAACAGCCAAAGGGAAGGGGGTTGTGGGAGAGCTCAGCCTCATAACTTCCTCTGTCTCTGGCCCAAACACCACCCTACTCCCCCCTCCATCCATCAAAAAAGCAACTCTTGCTGGTTCATGAATGAACCATCACTGCAAGGAACACTAGGTAAATCATTCATGAAATGAAGCCAGATTCTCCCTTTGGCTATCTTAATTCTGTTTTCTGGGTGAGTGAGAGAAAAAAAAAAAAATGTTTCTTATTTGCTATTCTTTTCCTATGAAAATCATACATATAAATGGATTTTTCTAAGCCAAGTGGCAAGCCTACAGTGGAATGTATGCCCGTCAACTTGATTGGCACCTGTCAATCAAGGAAGGCAAAGTTTTACTGGGATCCACAGATGACAGCCTGAGGGTGCCCTAAATCAGTGAAATTAATTTTCCAGCTAGGGTGTATTCACTGAGGAGATGAAAGGACAAGAATGAAGGGTGAAAAGTGTATGGAAATCAGAAATTTCAAGATCTCAAAACCAAACGACAGTACTGGAAACCAAATCCTACCTCCTCTGAAATCTGAATTCACTTCTGACCCCTGCCCTCGGCCGACTTCCTGAGCTGAACGCTAACCAAATGCAGAGGTGGATATAGAAGAAAATCTGAATCGCTTTTGTCTGCTCTTCTAACCCATGGTCTTCGTAAAGCCTGCTTAGACTACCACATTTAAAACAAATGCACCACCAATAGTCTTGCTATGAATGTGTCCTTGCCTTGCCTTTCCAGCAGGAACGTGGAAAGCAGTCCTGCGGCCACCTTTAAGGGCGCTGTGAAATACAAAGCTGCAAGCTCCGCCCCCCGCCTGTCTCTCCTACCACTTCTGCTCCCAGACCCCACCATCTAGGCGAAGGCTTCACACTCCTCTTTCTCTTTACCTTTCAGGACAGTCTAAATTCTCTTGCCCTGGGGCTTTTCGATATGCTGATATACCCTAGAAAGCCCTTCCAATCTTCTCTAAATGGCTGAGCCTTTCTTCAGGTCTCAGCCTTAGCATTCTCTCTAAAATATACATTCTACCCTTTCTCTGTTACAGTGCCATGCTTATTACCATTAGATTATCTGTGTTTAATTATCTCATTTAATTTTTTATTTGTATAAATTCGTTTCCCCCAATAAGGCAGAAATCATGACTATTTTATCTACCAATATAGTCCTAGCATCTAACATACTGCTGGGCACACAGGAGGCACTGAAACACTTTTGCTGAAGGGAACGAATGAATGAATGAATGAATGACCAAACAAGCTGCTGGTTCTCTATATGACTTTAGATAAATTGTTTTCCCTCTTTGGAATTCATGTGCTCATTTGTAAAGGAAGTGAGATTCAATTAACTCTAATAATCGTCTGCCTCTAAAAGCACACATTCTGTTACTTATTTTATGGATTGGAGAGTTAAGGAATGAAAGCATGCTGTCCAGCTCAGTGACTGGTCTGGCCTTCCAGACAATGCCCACCGAGACTCTTGAGCAAAAGCCACCTGTCTTCTCTGTCGAGATGCTCCTCACCACTCCCTGGTATTTAGTTCCCTTGCACCAAAATGGTATTTAGTTACCTTTGTACCAAAATTTTATTCACTTTTCAAGGGTTCTCAGAACATGGGATGAAATAGCTTCTGCTAAGAAATGATATAGGCTCCTCGAATTCTAGAAGAAATTCTGCGAACAAAAGCATTTCTCGCTATCTTGGGGTGTTCTCTATGACCCCACTAAAATGAAGAGTTCCAGGAGTGTGTATGAGGAAGAAAGGCTGAGATTCAAACTAATTCTGGGGAAACAGTAAGTGAGGCAAGAGGGAGTGGAAGGCACAGGCACAGATGTAACATGGAGCTGGGGCGAGCATTTGAGGGAAGCATGAACGTGAAGATGATGTACTAGTTCTCTTATTTTGGCATAATGCACCCACAAAGCTGTATGTGGGAGAGCCTCGCTGGCTCCAATTCACCTCTCCAGCTTCATTTCCTAATCGTCCATCAAATGCCAGAGGCCCCAATCACAGTGTTGTTTAGCAAACCACTCCTTCCAGGTCTCCATGCCTCTGCATTCGTTTCTCAAAAATGCCACTCCACCCCTGGAAAACTTCTACACACCCTTCAAGACCCCAGGCAGATGCTGACTTAAGTGGGTAGCTTTCCAACCCTTCCAAAAAAAGTAATTACTTCCTCCTCTGAGTTTCTAATGTACTTTCTCTCTTATACTTATCTTGATATTTTATAATTTAGCTTTTTCATGTCTGTCTTCATCGGACAGTGAGCATGGGGGGGCTCGGTGGGGGCAGGGTTGAGTCTGTTTTCAAAAGTCTCAGAGACTAGCCCTGGTCTTGATATAGTAGATGCTCAATAACTATTGAATAAGTCTTGGTTTGCTCCCCTGTGAAATGAGGGCAATAATACCTGCCTCACCTGCTGTGAGGTTACCAAAGTCCTAACTTTACTATAACGTGTAATATTATGTGTCAGCCATCATTGTGTTCAAATTGCACAACCCAACTATGAGGTGGACTGGGCAGGATATTATTATCCCCTTTATCCAGATGATCTTCTAAAAGTTAAGAGGCTTACTCTTAACTTTATAAATATCAAACTAGAAAAATAAATATCAAACTAGAAAAAGGAAACCAAGTTGCCTGACATTAAGGTTGGGTTTTTTGCCCCATCAGATCACAATGCTTTCCAAAAATTAGCTGTTAAGTTTAATCATACTGACTAATTGACTAAAAAAAACCACAGTCATGGCTTTAAGTCCTTCTAAAGATGTCACGAATGTATCTCTCACTCACTTTCTGGCCCCACTATCACCCTGGCCCAGAGCTCTGTCACTGCTAGTAATGCATACTTGTTGCGCTTTGTCACTTTATCCCTGCCTCCACCCGGCCCAGTTTCCCTTTTCCCATGCTCATCCATTCTTCACGTAGCAGCCAGAATGTTCTTTTGAAAATGGAAATTGGATCTTGTTATAACACCACCACCCCTGTGCCCCACCGAGCGCCCCAAATTGGACTTTGACTAAAGTCTAAAATCCTTTGCATGACCTTGAAGGGTCTTCATAGTCGGAGCCCTGATGACCTGAACAACTTCATTCATTTCCCTTTTTGTCACCACTGCTTCACCTTGTCCAGCATAGCAAGGCCTCCCCGCAGTGCTATCCCTCCGCCTAGAGCTCCTCTCTCACTTTTGCTTGGTGGCTTCTTCCCAACTTTTAAGGATCACCCTAAGTAGGTCATCCACTCTTCTGTGTCACAGTACTCAGTTCGCTTCCTTCACAGCACTTTACTCAAGTCGTAATTACAGTAGAAGCTCTTTTATCTAATGCAACAGGAACTGCATTTAGATTATTTGAAAAAGATGGTTAAAATGGAGAATCACAAAAAAATGACTCATAGCAGGTATTTTCTTTTAGCTTAAAACACCTAAATGCACATGTATTTATCAATCTTCTGATGTAGTGGGAACTCGAAGACACTTGTAAAATAAATGTAAGTGCAGGATTTTTTTGTGTCTGCTTTTCTCTCAATCTTTCAGAGTTGTCTCGCCTACACCTAATATTACAATGTTTTCAGTGGTTCATCTCTGAGCCTTTCAAAAGTATTTAACTCAGCTTCCAAAGAAATAAAATCATTTTTTTTTGCACTCATATTTCACTGGTCTATATAATTTTTAGTTGCAGTGCCCAAATTTAATAAAAACACGGAAACATAAATAGATTTGGAAACAACTAGAACTGATTCCTAGCACAACTCCAACAAAATTGATGTGGGCAGGAATATATGGGACGATCAGAGAAAAGGCTACTGACCAGGAGCTTTCAGCTCACCGAGGGTGTCAGCTGGGGTGTTTACAGAGAGAAGGGGGAATGCAGGTCGATCCAAAGAGATGGTTGAGAGGAAGTTGGATATGAGAGACTTCACTGCATCTGTTTGTTGGCTTATTGATTATCTGTCCCTCTTTTAGCCTAAGTTTGTGAGAGCAGAGCCTTTCTCTTTTTCTCAGCATGCCTACCCAGCACACAGCACAATTGTTGGCATTGAGAGGTACGGTCAGTGCCAAGTAAATGAATAACCTAGTGAGCGGGCTACTTTCCTCCTTAGGCGAAGCCGTGTGTTTCCTCATCTGTAAGAGGCTAGGCATGGGCTATGCAAGTGTGGTCAGTTCCACATCCAGATTCTGCTGCTGCTAACTGTGTATTTCTCTCTCTCGAGGTCTGGCTTCTTCCATAGGTTCTGCACATACTTAGAGCATGACATTATTTCCCTCCCTCACATCTACACACAGGACTTGTCACCATGGCCGTGCCACTACCTCACCTCCCTCCCGGGGCCATTTGTTGGTTTAGGATGTCCCCTCCCCCAAGGCCTCCTCCAAGACAGGTAAGGAGGTGGCAAGGCTGGTTGTGGGCCATGATGCTGGAGCTGCAGAATTTCCCCTAGGTTGTTTCTTTGGGGTGCTGTGCAGGCCTGGGGCTGCTTTGAGCACAAGTTGGAGGGGCCATCACTCCGAAGATCTGAAGTGAAAACTTGCCTTATTTGAGATATTGATCAAAACTCTCCTCTGTCCTCTATTGCTGTGGGTGGTCTTTTCTGGTCCCTGTAGATTAGGTGAGCGCCTTGGGGAAGGAGGCATTTATGGGTCCTCCAGCTCACAGGAGTCGACAGTGTGGTTTGTTACAAACCCAATAGTAATAAACAGTAGACTTTTTTTTTCTCCCTTCAGTTTATTTCTATGCATATCTTTCTCTCATATCTAAGGAAAGAGAGAGGTTGATTGGAGATTTAGAGATCCTGGTTACTAGCATAGTAAGAATAGAAACAAATGATGATGATGATAACGACAATGATTTCCAGTATCTCTAATAGTTTCTTGCATATATTGAGCCCTTTGATGCTAGGAACTAGATTACACATTTTACATTTATTAACTCTTTTAATTTCTGTAACAGCCCTATAGGGTACACACTATTGTTGTTATTTTATAAAAGAAAGACTGAGGTACAGGTAGGTGGAAATCACTGAACTGATAATTGCAGAGAAAGAATCGAAACCTATGTATGTCTGATTCCACAATGTGAGTTTTTCCCACTATGCTAAATTATCTTATAATGTATCTAACACCATGACATTCGCTGAATAATTAAAATATTGATTTGACATATTGTATGGGGAAAATAAGAACCAAAGCCCCTGACTTTAAGAGAGACATTCTAATGTGATAAAGAAGATAAAATCATGAACCACTAATAGAAACCATACAAGAGAAAGTAAAATCCTACAGTAAAAGACCAGCACATACTGTACATTCAATGGAAAGGACAATTCCCAATTCCTGGTCAAAAGGGAGAACAGGGCAGACTTTGAAGATGAGGGTGTTAGAAGACAAGCACATTTTCTAAAGTCTAAGGCAGAAATGCCTGATAACAATGTGCATGTGCACACACACACACACACACACACACACAGACACACACACACACCCTGTTGCTTTGTCCTCCCATTAGCCATGCCAGACATCACCTCCATCCCTCTCCTAGTATTCTTTCCTGTGGAGCCCAGGAGCAGCTTCAGAATTCTCCTCAATCTCGTCACCACCACCAAAAGCTGGAGCGATCATGTGAGATTAAAAGTATGTATATGTTTGATCTCAGGGGAGCAGGATAAGAAAGCCTTAAAGTCTCATCTTTATCAACTTTCTACAATGTTGGTCATCACAGACGTTTCCCATCTGCCTTTTCTCATGTCTTCAAGGCTGAGGCAGTTTAAAGTGTTTTCAGTCTTCTCACCTCACTGGCTGTCAAGTGGGCTCCTAGCTGCAAAGGCCCCTCATCAGTACACAGTGCTGTGAAAGGCATCCTGAGAATGCCTTGTGGGAGCAGGAACTGCACGTGCAATGTGAGCCTCCAGGAGGGCCGATGCTTCTGGCTTTACCAAAAGCAGGAAGGGAGGTGAAGGAGGATGAAGGGAGGGAAGAAAAGATATCTTTGACCTCAAAAGAGCCCAAGTCTGCAGAGCACAGGCAGAAATCTCATGAGAAGCCATCTGGGCCATGCTAGCCTGTGAGTCCCCACCCTGGGGGGTCCAGTGCACAGGCCCACCGCTGCCTGCTCTGCTGAAACTTGACAAGCCTCTTCCTGTCTTTGAGCCTTGTGGTCCTCATTGGTTAAACAAAAGATTTGGCTGCAGTTCCCTGCAGTTCCAACCTTCTCTGATGATTCTCAGCAGCGAGGTGATGAATAGGAGACAGAGAAATGCTGGGCTGTGGACCACACAAGATTCTACCTGAGAAACGAATGACTTTTGTGCATTCACTCCTGGATCTGAAAATACCTCAAGGAGTGCACTCTCCTTGAATTTCCACTGAATATACATTATTACAGTAATGTGGACCTTTTACTGCATGAAGAAGAAAGTAGAAAACAAAACAAAAAAATGATTTGGTCTATTGTATAGACAAGAAAACCAAAATAACACAAAGCAAAAAAAAAAAAAAAAGAAAAGAAAAAAAACTAAGAGACTATGATTCAAGAATAGGCAAAGGTACTGGCTCTGCAGGGATCTGGTGAGAGGAAATATGAATGAGGTGAAGGCAAATGTAATGAATATGTAGGTGCACTTAGTTAATTTTTTAAGTTATTTAATATCCAACAGTGGCTGGTTAACCACAGATGTTACCCAGAGGAGCTCAGTAATGTTCACTGCATTAGTAATAATACAGATAGTAAAAACTAAGTTATTGAGCATTAACTAAACATTCACATTGCTAAACACATGCATTAATTTCTTCATTCCCCATCGCAATTCTATGAAGAAGGCACTAGGATCTTCATTTAAGGATGAAGATACCAAGGTTCAAGGTCACAAAGACATGGCAGATCTGGGAATCAAAACCAGTCTGAACTTTAACTTCATGATTGTAGCCAACCTGCCTTCAGAAAAGCAAACACAGACAAACTGACTTCCTCTTTAGACCGACTCGCCTGTGCTGAGGAGAAGTTCATCATGGCCCTTCCCCACTCAATCCAGTCCTTCAAGTTCCCACTTAAATACTACCACTTTTGTGAGATCCTGAGTCAGAATCAATTCAACCCTCTATAGGCTCCCAAAGCTCTTAGCTTTTACTTCCATTAGTGCACTTAGCACTTTCTGCCTCGTGTTGGAGTTAATTGTATCTGATCCTCCCTCCACTCTACGCTCAAAGCAAGTTGTTTAGACTTTCATTATGGCACTTAATGTCTCGCATTAATGCTGGCCATGCCTAGAGTTATCTCCCATCTTATACAAAGAGCCCTTCCCTTAAGGACTACGAGAGCTGTGTCTTAGGAATCTTTCTGTGTACCTCGCATTTAACGGTGCTTTGGGAACAGAGGCTTTCTAAGTAAGCTGGTTTCTGTGTTCTGTCTGATCTATCGACTATGCCATCCCTCTCGTGTACTTTTCCTTGAATCCTTTCATGGTCAAAGTCATTGAGCAACGCCAGGCAGGGGTCAGGGACTTCTCCTGTGTGGACGATTTCTCTGGTAACTGAGGAGGTGGGAAAACTGCCCTTTTCTCATGATGCTCTTGTCCCTCTCTCCTCCCGTGGAGGCCTGTCCACTTTCATGTCTTCAGAGTTCATTTTAGGGAAAAGATTGCTTGTCCTGTTCTCTTACTCTGGAGTTAGTGACTTCCTTGTTCCTGGGGAAGAAAGGCTCTGATCTCTATGAAAAAAAAATTTTTTTAGGGGTCATTTTTCAAGGTGGAGGAGCTTCAAGGGCCACCTGGGACACTTAGTTTCGTTTGTCTATGTTCACTCCTAGCTGGACGTCTGCGTGGTTAAGAGCACAGAGTTTGCTGGTGGACAAACGGGGTTCAATTCTCCACTCTGTCTCTTGAGCAAGTTAATTAGTAACTCTGAAACCTTGCTTCCTCAGCTGTAATACAGAAATAATAATAGTACCCACCCAATGGGGCTGCTCTGAGAATTAAATGTATTTAAAATGTGTAGTTAGCATAGTTCTTGGCTACTATTGTGTCTGTTGCTGTGGTTGCTGTTGTGTTTTGTAAACACGTTACCTGGCTACTACTAAGATAAGAGCCGCAATGCTGCTGAAAATTTTACCTCTGCAGTTAGTAGGAGATAGAAAATCATATATAGCTTCTAGTTGGGAGCCTAAGAATAGCTATAGTTAAATTTCTGCTTAAAAATAACTTGCATGTTTTTAGGCTTTCAGAATCAAAGGTGCTTTAGAGAGCATTTTTATCATTTGTGCCATTATACAGAAAACTGAAGCTCAAGGGTGAAATGACATTTCCATGGTCCTGCAGCCAAAAATCTGCCACGCTGGGGCTCAAACTCAGGTTTGAGCCCAGTCCAGTGTAGCTCCTACTGAGTGTCCCTTGAGCTACTGCTCTTCTCTTGGCTTTAACCACCGTGTACCCCTTCAGCTTTCCTCCAGTCTCTATGGTAACCTGGGCATCATCTGAAGATGCTGCTTTGCCCAACATTGAGAAGACAACTGTAACACATATTTCCACACACACAGAGTTGAGACGAGTCTTCTACTCCACTCTGACTATCCCTTATCATCACTCCTACATGAACTCGTTCTGCTGAAACTAATGTACCAATGTCTATATTAGTACTGAGGGTTAAGGGTCTACTTCTTTCCTTCAAATGCTGCCATCGAACTCAAATGCTAGTGAGACTGGCACTAGCATTCTGGGGGCGAGTGTCAACAGTACAGAAAATGAGTAAAGTAGGGTAGCTTTATTATTCTCCCCACTGAGGGAGCAGAGTCAAGGCCTAGCATATCTGGCAGAGCTGAGATGAAGCGAGACCTTGGGTGGAGCACCTGAGGTGCAGTTGTTGGAAGAAGACCCTAGCTCAGCCCAGCAGGCAGCGCTCACTCACAGAGCACGCTGGACAATCACTCTGGACAATCACTCTGGCCTAAACATGTGCCTAACTGTGCTTTGCACTTTACCAGCTCCCAACTTTTATTCTTGCTGCTCCTTCTTTTCTCCTCTGTTATTAAAAATTATATAGGACTTCATATCATTTAAAATATTTTTATACCTGCCATTTTGCTGAATCATCATAAAAACCCAATGAGGCAAGTACTTATCGTGCCTATTTTGCAGATAGGAAATTGGAAGGTCATGGACACCAAAGGACTTGCCCGGGGCCACAAAACTCATCTGAGCAGTTAGGTCTTCTCCATTCTCCACTCTCTGGGTTCAGTGGCTTTTCATACGTGAGAGTCAGTAGAATCCCTAGACGGGGCACCAGATTGCCTCAGTTTGAATCCTGGCACTTGCCGCTTATGCTATGAGCTAAAGCCTGTCACTTGGACAGTCTATGCCTCAGTTTCTTCATATACAGAATGGGAATAATCGTAGTCTCAATCTCAAAAGACTGAGAGGAATAAATGAGCTATTATGTGTAAAGTGCTCAGAACAATGGCTGGCACAAAATATGTGCTCAGCAAATGTTGCTATAGAAACTTCTCTGCATCCTGTTTGAATTCTCTCTCTGCCAAGGCTCGTCTAAAATGCCATGAAGTGTTATTCTGACTTTTCATAAATAGATGCAATTTCTACCTCTTTTAGACCCTGTAATCATTTGTACTTTGCCCGCAGCACACAGTATGTTCTGCTGTGCACTGAGATATCTGTAAGCTTGTTTTTCTCGTCCTACTCTCCCCTTGTCTGTGAGTCCTATGGTATGAGAGAGAGAGAGAGAGAGAGAGAGAGAGAGAGAGAGAGAGAGAGAGAGAGAGAGCGCGAGCGAGAGAGCACTCTGATATAAGCACACCCCACTGCC
>NW_011888811.1:12341259-12347024 GCF_000151845.1 Pteropus vampyrus
TTTCTTACAGTTCTCCGTGTGATTACCTAATCTGATGGGGATGAGAAAAGGTAAAGTCCTTGTCAGCCTCTGCCTCCAGAGGCTCCTCGCCACAGACTGCTGTCATGTTTTTTTCTCTTTGTTGAGGTTTCAGATAATGTTAAATTGTAAAATGAATCAAAGATAATTCTGTACTGGTCAGACCAGAGCAACGTTTTGATTTCTGGTCCTGTCAAATCTTGTCTTCTACAGTAAGATAGGTAAGGACGTCTCAAGGTGATAAGCTCCCCCATCATTGCTGATGTAAAGGCCTTGGAGGAGGAAGGCCAAGGGGAAGCTAGTTTCTTGTGGCTGTGGATGGGGCTTTAGAGGAGCCACATAAGCAGGCATAGCCCTAGAGTGGGGACTGCTGAGGCCCACATCCTCACATCCGGCTTATTCAGATGACAACACCCATGGCTGCCCTTGACCACAAAGGGAGCCTCTGAAAATGGGAGAACTTTGCTTGTTAAGGCCTGGTTAATGAGAGATGATCATTTATGAAACAGCCTTCCTGGGGAGAAACGCCCAGATGGCAAACTGCTCTGACCTTGAGATTCTGGGGGAAGGTCATTTCCTTCTTTTGATCTGTATATCCAGTACCTAAGGCATTTGTTAAAAAAATTGTTCATGTCGAGGATAAAATGTGCTTATAACAATTAATAGTGAAGGTGAGACAGGGAGAAGTTAAAAAGATGTTTTTCAAGGGAAATCCATTTGAGAGTCATTTCCAAGTACCGACTGACTTAATGGTGCTCATTTGCTTTGTTTTGATTATTTGCTTTGTTAATAACAGTTTGGTGGTGTAGGGAGGTGGTTGTTGTTATTATTTCAATCCATAAAATGGTTTAATATACTGTGGAAACAATATTTGATTAGCTTTCAAAGAGCTTACCCACTTAGTGACATTATAAACCATGTCTAAAGCAAATTTGGCAGTAACTTATTATCATCTTTGCCTTAAAGAGCCACCTTCTCACTCTCTTTGATTTCTATCAATTTCCAAACTACTCCACAGATGAGACATTAGGTATATTGAATACATACTTTCTTGGGTGGAATTTCTAAATGTAAGTTTCCCCTGGGCATGATGGAGCTGTCTTGATATACGGATCCCATTACTTGCAAACAGTGACATTTTCTATCATAGCAACACCTTCCATGTTGATGGAAGTAACAGAGGTAAAAATAAAAATTGAATTGGCCTATAAATTTTAAAGTTTTGGATTAATAAGATTGATTGCACTTTATTATTGTTTGATTTTCACCGTTACACTTAATCAATGTCTTCGCTTTTTAAAGAAAACATTAATCCCTTTCTCACTGAATGCCCATCAGCTCATAACATCCTGAGCTGTCACTTATGCCACCTGCTGATGCTGTTAAGCTGTAAGTTCTTGGAAGTCAGAGACAATCTTAACATGAATAAGAAACAGCTCTGCAGGTCTCTCCCTCCTTGTGCTAAGTCCGGTAGGCAGTGCTCTGTAGTGCGGGGTCAGCAAATGCGTGACACATATAATCTTCTCTCCTGCACCCAAGGCAGACATCACTAATTGATCATGGCATTCTTTCCAGGTGAGCCCAGTCAAGTCCTCAGAGTTCTCATCATCAGCATTCCCGTAAGCCACTACCAATTTACCAGAATCGACAGACTTGATAAAACCCATTTTCTGGCCTCATCTTCATGGTTAAAAGCAAGGGCTTTGGAATTGGACTG
Source organism: Pteropus vampyrus (assembly GCF_000151845.1). Classification (NCBI taxonomy): domain Eukaryota; kingdom Metazoa; phylum Chordata; class Mammalia; order Chiroptera; family Pteropodidae; genus Pteropus; species Pteropus vampyrus. The sequence continues at coordinate 12,342,995 of NW_011888811.1, forward strand.
ACCTGAATTCAAATCCTAACACTGCCGCTTACCTGATCCATGACCTGGAGAACCGTTGTCCAAGTGCCCTAAATCTGTTTTTCCCACTCTAAAATGACCAATCCTCTCATCCTTCAGAAGTCTAAATTTGGGCATTCCCTCCTCTGAGAAACCTCTGTTTACCTAAGACTGTAGGTGCTCTCCCTGTGCCTCTGTAGACGTCCTGAACTTGCTCTTCATAGTCCTCACTGGAGCGGTAATTGGCTCACTTTATTTAATTTTCCTCCATTGGTGTGTGAGCTACTTGAGGGCAGTTATATTTTCACAGTTATATTTTCGGAGCCCAGCAAAGGACTTGGTGAAGTAAATAGCTAAAAATATGTAGCACCATTAACACATAAAAATCTCTTAAAACAGTGTTAAGCATATGATAAATGCTCAATAAACATGAGTTATTTTCATATTTATTGTTATGTTTCATAATTTTGAGGCTCAGAGAAGAAAGCTTACTATGGAGCTAGCTTTTCCATATGTATGGTTTAATTTGGGATTGCTATTATTCTCTGGCTGCCAAGGATCCAAAGCTATCTGTACTTTCTGAATTTTGAGAGAGCTGCATTCCTTGAAACAGAGCCATATTCTTCTCATAAAACCTAACACGGGGCCATATATATAAGAGGCCTATGTAAGCATGTTTTGGGCCACACGTACCCTGTTTGCTAACACTGATGTCCACCAATCCAACCTCTACTGACACTAGTCTTACAGGGACCTATACGAGGTACCCTTCCAGGTTACTGGAGCCACACCATTCTGAGTACCCATGGCCAAAGTATTACCCCAGGAGGTCAGTCCTGGGAGACTCACTTATGGCAGTGGTTCTTGACTTGAGTATGCAATGTCTCAGAATTCCTTGGGACATTGTTGAATTCAGACTGCTGGGCCCACCCCAAGAATTTCTGATTCCGTGGGGGTGGGGCTTGAGAGTTTGTGTGTCTAACAGGTTTTCATGCTGCTGGTCTTGGACTATTCTTTGAGAACCATTGACTCATTGAATAAAGGAGACAAAAGAGGACCACTCTTGCCTAGGGAAGGAACCAGAGGTTCTATTTATTATCACCCAGGCTGGCGATGATCTTCATCTGAATCCTGCAAGCTGTATGTGCAACTAATTCTCATTAAAGTCAAATAAACTTATATATAAGTATCAGTTACAGGACCTTGCTGAAGGATGAAAAAGTAAGGCTTCTAAATTTTGCTGGTGGAGCTTGCAATTTTCCCTCTTTCTCAGTTGACAACTAGTGAAGTGACTTGATACTTTAATATCTCACAGTTAATATCATACTTTAGCAGGATATTTTATGTTTTTTCCAGAGTGCTTTCATCTATATTATCACATTTGATTCTTATAATAACTGCTTTAGGGAAGGCAGGCAGGAATTAGCATCTCTCTTTGAATGACAAGTTGGAGTAAACCAGGACCCCGAATCCCCGATTCATTGCCAGGTCTCTTTCTATGATGCCAATAGTCTCTTATGGAAGTGTCAGTTCTGCCTCTGAACTCCCTTCATGTACTAAACCTTAATTTATTTCAGATTGTTACAGATGCTTTGAGCTAGAAGACCTCATAAGGAAACCTATTATTCAGAAGTTTCTTAGGCATTTGGGGATGTAGAGTCCATCGAGAGATGTTTAAACATATAATACAGTTAACATAAGGTTTTGAGTTGTACATGGCCCTCTCAAAGTCCAGGGCCACCATGCTTCTGGACTGTGAAAGGCACCATTCCCAATGAATTAACCATGACCTTGTAAAGACCATCCACAAACCATGGAAGAAGAGCAGAGGCTATACATTCATAGTTGTTTGAGTGGTTTTTGTGATTTTTAACAGATGAGCAAACTGAGATTCAAGAACTTCAGTGATTTGTTTTAGGTACCACAGCTGAATAAGGGCAGAACAAGAGTTGGAGGTAGGACTTCACAAGGCAACATGGTATTGTGGAAGAGAATAGGCTTTGGAGTCAGGGAACATTTCGACCTCAGCTTATTCTACCTAGTGGCGGCAAGACCTTACGTCACCCCTCCAAGGTTCAATTTCCCCACTTTACAAATAGGAATCAGAAAATCAAAAAAATTTTAAAAACTATATTCTGGTAGGGTGCTTTTAGTCTAAGGATTAAATGAAAGAAAATATGTCAAGTGCTAACACAAATCGTGGCACCCAGTAAGCATGGATTACCTTGTCGTTGGGCTATTTTCTTGGGCTATTTCAAGTTGATGAGTAACAATTGAATAAATTTTCCTTTCTCTCAGGAGAGGTAGATAGTACGTCAGGTTTATCAGAGGCCGTATACACGTGAGTCTTCTAGATTGTACAAATCTATAGATGATACCTTTACTTATGACTGTGCTCTGGTGAGCTGATGTTCTTGTAGTGCTTGTACCATTGTCCCATGTAGAATTTCAGGGACATTTGTTCCCTCTGTAAGTATGGGTGTAAAAATAGAAAAGAAAAAGTCTCACTAAAGGGAAAGAAAGTCCAGACCACAGTAATATCTAGTTCTCCCTACATCCTTCAGTGCTTATTTCAGCTTGCATAAGATTCCTTCCTCACTCTGCAAAGAACTACATTATAATTCCTAATCTACAGAGAGTAATGATTTTTACTCTAAATTTTCATTCTGCATTTGCATCTAATTCACATTTAAAGTTAAGCAGAATTTATAGGTCACTCCATTGCATACATTTCATTGTGTATTAAATATTAAAAAACAGGATCTTTAGTTTATTATTGAACTCTAGAATGCCAGAAGTGGAAGGAGCCACAGAGGCTTTGTCTAACTCCCTTATATCACAGGCAAGAGGTGAATGCTCTGGGATGAGATGCTGTCCTTAAGGTCGAACAGAGAGGGTGTTAGCTGCAGAGCCTTTACCTGAACTTACATTTCCTGACTCCACATTTAGTGTTAGCATCACATTTTCCTGACTTGCCTCAGATTTTAAGAGGCCAGAAAGACTAAGCAGTTGTGGTAGCATTTTCCTGCTCTTAATTTGTTCCTACTTTCATTTTTTTTTCCTAAAAGAAATTTTGTGGACAGCGGGATTAAGATACATATTCCTTTCTCCATTTTAAATAAATGCCTGGTCTTGGTTCTGCCTGTACCTGTGGTAAGGCTCTCATTGTGCTCACCCTCACCCATACCTTCTATATTATACGAGATGCACTCCATCTTTCTCCTCAGTACCAAGTAATCTGCCTCTGCCTAATTACTCTGCCTGTCTCTCAGCAGGCACAGCGCTCAGGTTCTTGAACTTCTTAAAGTTCCTTTAAGAGGAGGTCTTTCCTGCAGAGTCAATGCCCTAAACCAGCCATTTAAAAATGAGTAAGATCTCCAGACTCCTTGGCTCTACGTGACTGGCTTGGTGAAATAAAATAAGCAAAGCGTTCAAACGACTTCAATACAAGGTTGAGTTTTCAGGTTCTTGATATATCTCGGGGTTCATCTCTCAGTTTTGTCTAATGACCCATCCGTGCCATGGCCCCACCCCTGGGGAATCTTAGGAAAAGAATGCACTTTGAGTGGGACATTTTTTTCAGTAAATAAGTTAACAGTGAAGAGAAAACCCTTTAAACCAAACTGCATTTCTGACCATAGTTTTATCAAGCTATTAAGACCTGCTCTTGGCCTAAGTGAGGTCACGGCTGTATGTTATCTGAGTCTGCATGGAGAGACAGCTGTGTGAACTTTATGAGGTCATTATTTTGAAAAGCCTCCATTATTAGCATTGTCAGGAAATGACATCATTGAGAAAGTAGTAAACACATGTCTCTTGTACATGGCTAAATAATTTTAAATATTTTGAAGAGGTCCTACACAGGCCCCTCCTTTTGTAAAAAGAGCTTAATATATACACCTTTACTCTGGCCTAATGTGGTGGTGTCGCAGATAGTAAATACTTTCAGAGCTATTTTATAAAGTATTTTATGCTTTTCTTTATTCTCTGTGATTTCCTGGAATGGAACCTGGTGCATAGTAGAAACATGTGA
>NW_011888811.1:12347074-12350410 GCF_000151845.1 Pteropus vampyrus
GCTGTCCTTAAGGTCGAACAGAGAGGGTGTTAGCTGCAGAGCCTTTACCTGAACTTACATTTCCTGACTCCACATTTAGTGTTAGCATCACATTTTCCTGACTTGCCTCAGATTTTAAGAGGCCAGAAAGACTAAGCAGTTGTGGTAGCATTTTCCTGCTCTTAATTTGTTCCTACTCTCATTTTTTTTTTCCTAAAAGAAATTTTGTGGACAGCGGGATTAAGATACATATTCCTTTCTCCATTTTAAATAAATGCCTGGTCTTGGTTCTGCCTATACCTGTGGTAAGGCTCTCATTGTGCTCACCCTCACCCATACCTTCTATATTATACGAGATGCATTCCATCTTTCTCCTCAGTACCAAGTAATCTGCCTCTGCCTAATTACTCTGCCTGTCTCTCAGCAGGCACAGCGCTCAGGTTCTTGAACTTCTTAAAGTTCCTTTAAGAGGAGGTCTTTCCTGCAGAGTCAATGCCCTAAACCAGCCATTTAAAAATGAGTAAGATCTCCAGACTCCTTGGCTCTACGTGACTGGCTTGGTGAAATAAAATAAGCAAAGCGTTCAAACGACTTCAATACAAGGTTGAGTTTTCAGGTTCTTGATATATCTCGGGGTTCATCTCTCAGTTTTGTCTAATGACCCATCCGTGCCATGGCCCCACCCCTGGGGAATCTTAGGAAAAGAATGCACTTTGAGTGGGACATTTTTTTCAGTAAATAAGTTAACAGTGAAGAGAAAACCATTTAAACCAAACTGCATTTCTGACCATAGTTTTATCAAGCTATTAAGACCTGCTCTTGGCCTAAGTGAGGTCACGGCTGTATGTTATCTGAGTCTGCATGGAGAGACAGCTGCGTGAACTTTATGAGGTCATTATTTTGAAAAGCCTCCATTATTAGCATTGTCAGGAAATGACATCATTGAGAAAGTAGTAAACACATGTCTCTTGTACATGGCTAAATAATTTTAAATATTTTGAAGAGGTCCTACACAGGCCCCTCCTTTTGTAAAAAGAGCTTAATATATACACCTTTACTCTGGCCTAATGTGGTGGTGTCGCAGATAGTAAATACTTTCAGAGCTATTTTATAAAGTATTTTATGCTTTTCTTTATTCTCTGTGATTTCCTGGAATGGAACCTGGTGCATAGTAGAAACATGTGACACCTGGTTGCTGACTGATAATCATGAGCATTGGTGTATATAATAACTTCTTTTAGGACTCTTGAGGTAGTAGGGTGTTTTATTTGCTTTTGTTTGTTTGTCTTCATCACCAGACAGCTTCATACTTGGTGAGTCTGCAGTCTCTACTGGACCCTGCCTCTTCGTCAGCTGTCATTCCTCCCTTCGTCAGCAGCCATTGCCCACTCCTCCAATCTAACTCACCTGCCGTTTTTACTGTCTGACATCTGCTGTTAACGAGTTCAGTGACCAAGTCTGTTAAATCACTCAACTCACATTTATACAGCTTTACAGACAACATACCTGCAGGATGCAAGTGTGATGTAATTCTTTCATCTGGCTTAGAAAAGTTTTATTCTGCATTTATGTATTTGAAGTTTTCTAAAAATTTAAGATTGTTTAAAGTCCAAAAGCTAGTTAAATGGATGTATATACGATAAAATGCAAACTACCCCCATGGGTTGTAATATTCTAAACTAGAAAGTTTAAACCGTGGATTCCATCTACCCAACTTTCTATCCTAGCAACACAGAGATTCTAGTCCATCTACTTCTACCCTTGCCAAAGTGACAAAATTAGGCCAAATTTCAAACCAAACAGGTCATCTCTGGAAAGAAAACCAATATATGAGAAGCCAAATAATTATGTTATTTCCCAGTCATTACTATATCTACCCCACACGTAAATCCAGGCTTTTTTGATAATAGGATGTGGGCATTCTAAGTTGAAGAAACAGTTTGAGGAAAATTGGAGAGGCCAAAAACAGTGTGCATGTGAGGATTTTTTGTGTGGGGAGAAGGGTTTAGATGGGTCGTACAGGAGCACAGAGTGTATCGGAAGGACTTAAGGGGAAAAGATAGAAAGGAGGGTAAACTTAAATAATAGATATAAAAAGATGGATAAGCAATTATAATCAACCATGAAGGCCCTTTGTAGGTATGAGATGAGAGGAACGGCGTACCCTGAAGTATGCTTTATTTGGCTACTTCTGTGAGGTCTTATGGACTGAAAGTAGGTGGCGCAGTGAAGATCTAATCAAGGAAACCAAGTAAAGGATCATGTACACCGGCATACACACTTTCCCTAATCCCAGGCACAAGGACCAAATTCCATTTTTTCATGTTTCTACTCAGGCAACCTTAGGAAAAGACGAGATGGCTAGACACTGAGCCAAAACTGGTGTCATACTTCCCAATAAAAAAGGTAGCTAATGACACACCCCTCTTCCCCAGAAAGAATAAGAGTCAGCACCCCACAACCCCAGGAGACCAAATGGCTGATTTCGTCACTTCCTGAGGACGAAATGGCCGTCACTGTACAGAGCTTTGCCTGTATGTTTAGTGGAAAAGATACACACACATTGAACTCAGACACACACTGGAGTCTTCATTTTGACGTTTCACTTTTAAAGACACGAATGGAGCACAATTTCACCAACTCTCTAATTATTTGAGCATTCGATTCCTTTGCTCAGAGGAATCTCTCAGCACTAAATATCTACAGCCTTTCTTGTCAATGCCATGTATCACTTTTATACACAAGGGTAAGAATTTTTTTCATATTTCTGTGCTTTTACTCAGAAGTGTCCTTCTGCCTGAAATGCCTTACTCTCCTAACTTTCTCCAGTAATAATCCTAGAAGACAAGTAGTGTGAGCAGCAGCAGCAGAGAGGCCATCACAAACACTTGAGTCCTTATAAAGAATGAGCACTCTGCTGAGTTTCTAATGTATTACCTCATTTCGACTTCTCAACAATCCAATTTTTATCATCTCAAAGGTATGGGTGAGAAAGCTAAAGTTCAGAGAAAATAAATAACTTGCCTTTGTTCATAGTTGGTCCAAACATCCAGAGACAGGCATCTTAATAATCACATTAAACAAAAACAAAAACAAAAAACTACATGGCCCCCAACCCAACGTTTAAAATTTTTAAAAAATATTTATATTTTTAGCGTACTACTTTTCCACATATGATTTACAACCTAGAGACTGGGGAAAGAAGGGACAGAGAGTTGTCTGGAAGACATGAAGCTCTAAGGCTTTCCTAGTGGTATCTGGTATTTCTTCACCATGGCCGCCCTCGGAAGAGCTGAGAAGTGTTCCATGCCTGATTCTGTCCGGAAACAGATCCAGGAGTCCTTGTCTTCCTTCCTT
>NW_011888811.1:12350460-12377786 GCF_000151845.1 Pteropus vampyrus
CCTTCCTTCCTTCCTTCCTTCCTTCCTTCCTTCCTTCCTTCCTTCCTTCCTTCCTTCCTTCCTTCTTTCCTTCCTTCCTTTGATTTGGAATCTCTGAAAGATGCAATGTCAACTTCAGACCTGCATTTTGGCTTCTAAAAGAGGTTATTTTGCTTGTCCTGTAGTAGGGTCTCCACTGAGGTCAAGACCAAGAAGTATATCCTCAGAAGAAAGGAAGGACTCTTCACAAGTTTAACATTCTCCTTGGCAATGGAAAGGCCACCTCATCTGTCCATTGCTGTCAAACGCCTAACATTAGTGTCCAAGTTTTCTTGTTTGGACTGCTCTACAACCTCAAATACAAATTCTACATGTGTCCTCTTGGTCATTCTTGTAGCATTTTCCCTCCTGGGTGTGCTGCTTATTCAAGAGAAACTTGACCCTATCATCTACAAATTTTTTAATGACACTTTTGGTGACCATTAGAGTATCTTCAGGGCTAGCAGTAAGCTGATGAATTATTTGGAACACCTGGACGCATTCCTTTAAAGCTCTTTACTCTGTCAGTCAGTCATCTGATCATGGATTGTTAAGACTTGGCTTCTTGGCTATTAATTTTATGGTATTAGAACTATTCAATGGATCTATTCAAGTAGGCATGAAGTTTCACTTCATGAAATTCTGAGTAAAAGATTGCCTTCCTTGGCTGTCATTCTTCTGCCTCCATCATGATTTAATTGAATAAAAAGTTCTTTCTCCAAACACTTTTATTCTTGATATGAATACAGTATATTTTGGTCAGTAAGTCTTGTGATCTTGAACTTCCTTCAGATTGCTTTGCTTCCACACATTTTGATAAGATTATCTGTGTATGTATGTAGTGCTGGGCTCACCTTCACCACAGTGATGGACCACTATTGCAGGCCTGCAGAGCCCATGAGCTTTGGGCTGGGGCAGTCCCGAGCTCCAGTGGCAGCAGCTCTGTGCAAGGGTGCCCTGGCCGCCTGTGGGAACGTTCATGATGCCTTTGCCACGTTGCTAGTTCTGGGACTGTGCGTGGTGTGCCATTCATCCACCATGGCTGCTGCATTTGTGCTCTGTGGCACTGTGTGTGCGTGGCCTCCACAGCTGAACTTTCCAGAAATCTTTTGCCCTGGAGCTTCAATTAATGCCCCCAAATGTATTCCTCCCTTTGAATTCTGCTGTATATTAGTTGGATTCATATAGTGGCAATTTCTATTTAAAATTCATTTATTCTATAAATATTTATTAATTGGCATACTATATGCCAGGAATTGTGCTAAGAAAAAATATCCTGGAGGAACTAGTGGGTGGGAAACACAAGTGATTAGAATGTGGGATAAGGAATATTATGATTAAGAGTCAGGAAGGGTTTCAAAGGGAGCATAAAGGACGGCATAACTAACTGGGTCACATAGGGTTTGAGAAGCCTTCTAGGAGGAAGTGTCATAGAATCTGAGACTTAAACAACAAATAAGATTGTAGCAGGCAAAGAATAGAAATATTTCAGACTCTGGAGAGGTTGAGTAGCTTTACTGGCATTGCTCCCTCTGTCCCTGCCCCTGCCCTCTAATACTGCAAACTCTTATGGTCCCATCATTTCCCTCACCCATAGATGGTGACCTTGAAATAATGGAATGAATATATTTGGCCTGGTTGGTTCCAGAGTCAAACAGACCTGAGTTCAAGCTCCAGCTCTACCACTTCCTGGCTTTGTGACTTTGAAAAAGAAATTAGCATCTCTAAACCTTAGTTTCTACATTTTGAAATAGAGATTAGCAGTAGCGCCATCATTTTAAGGTTGTTGCAAGTACGAAAATGACCTGATAATATACAGAGGAACATAGCACAGCACTGAGACCAGACTGGTTCCCAATGACAGTGACTTTTAGTGATGGTGGTAGTTGTTACTAGGACCACCTAGATTCTGGCCTCTCCATGAAAAGGAATCTGACTCATTTTTCTTTGTGTTCTTCACTGTGCCTTGAACTATACAGACTTATTAATAGGCATTTAGTAAATACCTACCGATGGATTTGTTGATGTTTATTTTCCATTAATTAATTAAACAAATATTTATTGAGCACTTACCATGTGCTCGGCACTGTTCCACACGCTGTGAATGCAACAAAGAACAAGGCACACTCCTGGAGCTCTCATCCTAGAATTCTGTTTTATAAAATTGATGGCTACTTATACTTTAGAGTCAGGTTTGAAAAATATCATCCAAAACATGAGAATTACCTAAATTGTTAGCAATGATAACTATAAATCTACTTGATGTTTCTGGAGAAGCTGATTCCTTATCTTAAGAACTCTTTAAGGAATTCAGTGTTTCTCCACCTGCCACTGGGTCCTGCCTGAATCTAAAATGATTTCCATGTCGCTCCACAATCTACATCACAGAGTCCCTCCCATAGGTCTTATCAGCAACAGACCAATTTGTTAATCGCTTCTCTTTCTCTCTACTGCATTCTGCTGGCATCTGAGAAGCTGTCTGTTTAGGAAGAAAAGTGGATTATCGATCAAGCAATTTAGATTTAACCTCAGTTTTGCTGTTAATCAATTTGGATATATATTTTCATTTGTTCTTTCAATGACTATTAATGGAGTGCTTAATAGAGGCACAGCATGGCCTGGTTGAAGATTCAGGCTTTAGTATCAAAATGCCTGAGTTAGAAACTAGCTTTGCTACTTTCCAGCTCATATTCATGGATGACTGACTTGGCTACTCAGTTTCCTAACTTGCAAAATGGGGATAATAATCATGCCCACCTCATAAGTTAATTATAAGGATTAAATGAGTTAATACATGTGAAAATCTCTGAACAGTATGCCTTCGACTAGCACATTCTCAATAAACGTGAGCCACTATTACTTTATTGTTAATATTTGTTGTTAGCTATCAAACTCCAGGCACTGAAGAAATACTGGGGGGCGGTGTGGGGGGGAGGAGGGGAGAGTCGTGGTATTTGTCCTTAGAGAACTTGCCCTCTTATAGGCGAAGAGACATTAGGCAACTAACCATGCAAATAAATGCATCATTACAAGTCGTGATATGCCAGGCTCTGTGCTAGGAAAAAATATCCTGGAGGAACAAGGTAGGGTGGTGATCTGAGGAGTCCCAGTTGAGCTGAGACCTAAAGAATTAACATGTTGAGTGATGAAGAAGACCTGCGCACTTGTGTGTGAAAAACTGTCCAGAAAGAGAGAAAAGCGTGTGTAAAGGCCCCGAGACAGGGACGGAGGGGTCTGTGTGGTTATAGTGTCGAGACTGAGAGGAGAGGCAGCTGACACAATGGGCAGCGTTTGTGCCAGGCAGTGCTGGGCGGGGCATGTGGAGCGTGAAAGTTTTCCTAAGGGCAAAGTAAAGCTGTTGATGTTCCATGGTTTCCTTTCTGGCACACAGATTTCCCAAAAGTAAAAGAAAGGAGTATATAAAAAAATTCTCTCAAGCCCCTTTAACACCGAAGAATATGACATTCTATGATGGCTAAACAAAAAAAAAAGTGGCTGTTTCTGAGAAAAGGAGGAAGAAAATAAAGAAATAGAGCGAGGGAGGGAAAGAAGGAGGTAAGAAAGAAGGAAAGAAGTGGCTGACTAAAACTTCAGTAGAGACATAAAGTCTAGAAAGGAAATTTTGAATAGTCAACACGGATAGACTTGGTACCTGCTACATCTGTGTGTGCGCAGATTTGACTTATGCATGTATTAGTACGTTCGCTGACTTGGCAGGATTCCAAACTGGGGGAGCCTTTCCAAGGAAGACAAATAAGACTAATGGGTTGGAAACGTTGGAGAGGGGGGAAAAACGATATGTCAATCACTTTGGTTAAATGCATGACTACTGGGTATGAAGCCGCATCAGGAACAGCTCCTGCCAGAAAGCTGGTGTTCAGGAACTGAAATGCTTGCCGAGGCACATGGTTGAGCAGCTCCTTTCAGGAGCTGCTTGATGGAAATCAAACGGAATTGCATTAGGAAAGGAGTGGCTGAGAAAGTACTCTCTGAAACAGAAATTTTTATTGGGAGAGGAAAAGAAAAAAGAGTGTAGTCCAAAAAGAAGCACTGACTCCAAGAATGCTAATTTGTCCCAGCCTTCAGGATCCCAGAGGAACCCGAACACTTCTTGCTGTGATATTCAGATGCAGAGGCATGCAAGACAGAGAAAATCAAAAATAAATAAGTGTTCTTTGGACTTAGATTTCTCCTTTCCAGCTGAGTAGAGCTGAAATTTAAGGATTTATGAAAGGAAACCGCACAGGGGTCCAACTCTGCAAACACTTTGTTATGCTAATACCGTCTCTAGCTCTCAAAACTTGCTGTTGATATGGGCTTGTATAGTTGGGCATCCTACGAATCTTGTAGCAAATGCTGGGCAAAGTACTGTCTGGAGTTACCTCAATGCAATGGGAAATAAAAAGAGCCACTTTTGCTTTATGAAAAGTTATTTTCTAGTAAGAAAATATCCATTAACAACATGTCTCATTCTCTTAACTACATCCTGGTTTGCTTGTGGTTCAATTAGCATATGCCTGATTTGAGTTAATAATTGCAGCTGCCATTTAGTGAACATTTACAATATGTTTTAGGTACTTAAAACACATTATCTCATTGATTCTTCGTGATGCGTTACAGGATAGATTTTAACATTCCCATTTTACACAGGAAGAAACAGAGGCTCAGAGAAGTTAAGGAACAGGCAAGAAAGCACATGTTTCTGGGACTGATATGCAGATCTTATTGCTAAGCCCATGTTTCCTCTGGACCCATATTTTCTTCTCTACAAAATAGGGATGGTTAATAATAACATCCTCAAATTCTCATGTTCCAAAAGCGCTCTCAGGAAGACTGCCGATTCAGCAAGTTCACTAGTATTTCTGTTTTGCGTGCTTTTCTCACCATGAGGCACTCTCTCCCCATCCATTCTCAGCATTTCAGTGCATTCGAACATTTTCTCTTATAAGAACTTTTCTAGAATCTTCAGCCTCACATAGGTACAGATGAAAGATAACAGGAACCAAAATTGAGCATTCGTTCCTTACTTTTCTGCAGCTGGTAGTCAGAGGCTCACACTATCCCATTTTGAATCGTCCCAACGTCAGTGAAAGGCGGACGAGGCCAGCATTCTCTCAGTTTGCAGATAAGAAACTAAGGCACAGATAGGGAGAGTGACTTGGCCAAGGTCACACAATGAGTTAAAAGCAGAGTCATGACTACAAGCTCACATTTCCTAAGTCCCAGTCTGGTCTGGTACCTTTTTCTGGAAAACCAGTTTCCCTGAGTTACGAGATCAGGGGCCCAGCAGGGGCCCAGCAGGAAGCAGAAATGAACAAATGGGGAGGTCGGAGAATACTTTCCTTCCTGCCCCTGTTCCCTCAGTTTTAGCCAGACTTTGTCAAGTGAAATACAGGCCCAGATATTTCCATTTTTTAAGAAGCTGAGAATCTGGATTTTCATATGCAAACTCAGGATTTTTAAAAGCTGCCTCAAACTTCTATTTTAAATCTCTGTGAGCTGGAATTCGCACTGGGCAACTGGTTTTCCACTTCTGCCTCATATTGAAGAAATGATAGTTTGATTATGGTTGCAGAGATAACGGAAGCCCTTTCGACCACAGCCCATTGCTTGGAAGATCCAAACCTCAATCAATCAAACCTCAGGGAACAGTGGAGATTCTGAGTCCTAAATAATCAGATTAGACAGAGATACTCCAAATGCTTAGGAGCTGAGAAGATTGTGCCTGTGGTGGGATAGTAAACCAGTGCTCCAGAAAAAAAAAAAAAAAAAAAAAAGTGGCGTTTGTCAGTTTCCATGGTGTAAATAGTCCCATCATAATCAATAGATACCAAGATATCAATGGCTTAACAACTAGTTTGCAAAATGCAGAATATTTAACAACTGGCTCCAGATATTTAACGATTTGTACACCACAGTTTAGTTATTTCAAATTGGTTGCATATCATAATCACCAGTACTGTTTTTAAAAATTTAGTTGCCCAGGCTCCACTCCAGATCTACTAAATGAGAATTTCTGTGGGTGGATCCTAGAAATCTGAGTTTTCAAAAACTTTCTGAAATGAGCAGCAAGATTTGGAAATCCATAATATAATTTCCACATCCAACTAAAAAAGAAATAGCCTGTTTAGAACTTTGAGTGTAGACCAGAGATAAGAAAACCAGGGCACTGAGAGATACAAGATAACCATGTTAAATATTATTAAATATTTATCCTAATAAAACAAATTTAATTATAAATGGCAGTTTTTATTTGAGTTCCTCTATGTACCCGTCACTGTTCTAGGTATTTCACATGCACTGCTTTTTAAAATTCACACAACAACACTTTGAAGTGAATATCACTGTTATTCTCATTTTATAGATGGGGAAATTGCAACATAGAAAAATGAAATACTTGTCCAAGGTCACCATGTGAGTATATAGGAGAATCAGGATTAGAATCCAGGCAGCCTGGCTCTGCAGACTACACTGTCAACCACAATTAAGAAAAGTACCTTCTCCCTGGAGGCAGATATTATTTTGCATAGAGTAGCTGTACTCAGAGATTTTTCATTGAATTAGACTGAGCAAAGGACAGTTATAGATTTTTTTTTTTTAAAAAAAGACCACACACTTCTGTCTTCCGCAGGGAAACTGCAAGTCTTTGTAGGCTTTTCTTCCATTCCAGTGACCCTCTGACAAGGCCTATAGATTTCCTGATCAAGGACAGGGAGAGTCAAATTTTCTACCTCATTTTTTGTGGCTTTGTTTTCACCTTACTTGGCACCCTGGAGAGCACCAGCACTCTTTACACTGCAGCTGCTCTGGAACTACAGACCATGGGAGACACACACCACCTGTTTCTGAGTCATCCTGCTTTCAGTCTTCCATTCGACACTGTCCTGGTCTCACATCATGGCTGAGACTGGAAACAGCTCTCGGTGCAGATGTTCTGCCATGTAGGACAGTCTGGCAGTCTGTCCTCACAGGGCAGCTCTGGGCCCAGTAGAGATTCTCGATCTTCCTGGCACGTGGAGAATCCAATGACAACTCTATAAAATCTTTAGGAGGATTTTTCCGGCAAAATTATAAAAACAAACAAACAAACAAACAAACAAAAACTAACCTTCATTTACCAAGTATATAAAGCCAGATTTAGAAGACATAAATCCAGGGAGGTCAAATGGTACCTTCCTAGTATGTTTATCTCCTACTTTGTTTTAGACAGAATTTAAGGCAAGAGTCCCAATCCCAAGCGCCAACTGTGGCTGTACTAATGTAAATGAGAAGTGACCCAGCTGGACACTGTGGTGATTGGGAGAGTGCATGGCTCAGCTAAAGGAAAGAAACCACTGCCCAACTCAAGCTCATTGTAGATACATCCATCAATTTTTCAAGTGAAGGTACAGGACTTCCACTTGTGTTAATGAGAGACTATATAATTTGAATCGATGACAGTGAGAACAACTAGAAAAGCTAGACAAAATACTGAAAAATCTGCTGGAAGATGTAGAAGACCTAATAAGAGAATAAAGAATTATAGAGCCAGGATTTATAGCTGGAGGAAAGCCAGGGAGATGAGCCTTGTGCTTGGAGCTATTTTTGCCCTGGAGACATTTACCAATTCTAGAGGAAGCAGCTAAACTAAGAGGAGGTAAGAATAACAAGTTGGGGATTAGAGTTTAGCTTTTAGTCATCTCAATCTCTGAAATGATAACAGATTGGTAGTACACAAGGCAAACATACCCATTGTGGGGAAAAGATAACTTTACCCTAGGCCTCAAATTATTTCTACAAAAAATTCTGCAAATACAATGTCTAGCCCACACTATAAAAATAACCAGTTATACTAGAAGATAAAACAACATAAATAAAAATGAACAGAAAGGAAGATAAAATACAGACAGACCTATGGGGGCTCAAGATATTAGAGTAATCAAACTTATATTTTATAATCAGCAATGCTTATTATCTTCTGGGAAGTAAAATACACAATTGACAATTTCAAGAGACTATTGAAAACCATGTAAAATAGTCAAGAGGAAATTTCGGACTTGAAGAAGCTCAAAGAATTTAATAGGCCTAATGGTAGATTGGATACAGCTTAAAAGAGAATTAATAACCTTCAAGATAGGTCAAAGGAAAGCAGAATTAAAGTGCAGGAAGAGAAAGGGATGGAAAATACAGAAAAGAATGTAGGAGCTATAGTGGATACAGTGAAAAACTCAAACATACACACGGAGACAGTCGTAAGAAGAAAGGTAAGAAGAGGATACAGAAATGATGTTCGAAGAATCAGTGGCCAGGAGCTTTCCAAATCTGATGGAAGACATCAAGGCACAAATTGAAGAAGTCCACCATACTCAAAGTATGTTAAATAAAAGAAGTCCCACCTAGACACAACATAGTAACATTGCTAGAAGCTAAAGACAAAGAGAAATTCTCAAAATTACCTATGATGAGGGAGGAGTGGGAGACAGATTACTGCCAAAGATCAACAATAAGACTGACAGCTGACTCTTGGCAAGAAACAACTGAATTATATCTTTTTTCTTCAAAGAAAATTGCAGTGAGACGAATGACATTGTTTCACATGTTTGCAAATCCCTTTGATGTCTGTCTTAATAGAAGACAGCTAGATCTTCATTCCTGCTTCCGCACTAAACCTGTTGCAATACTTTTTTTTTTGGTTGAAGAATAAGTAGAGAATCTGGCTTCGCAAAGCTAAGTGGCTGGAAAAAGGAGGACTATTTTCATAGCATTTCAGATAACTGTGACTTTTTTTTTTTTTTGATATTACACTAGAGCTCTAAATGTGGCCATTTTTTAAATTTTAGTTGCCCTGTGGAATCTAAGTGTATCAGTGATGGTTTCACATGGATTTTACATTAAAATCCACAGGTCTATCTCGAACTTTTAATTAATCTTTTATCTATACATGATTTTGTAATACCAAATATAGATCGTTTAGAAAATATTTGTTTCCTGAATTATGCAGATCTTCCAAATGTGGATATATTTTGAATTTATATCTTTAAAGTGCTGAAAGATAGTAACTGCAAATGTAGAATCTATATCCAACAAAAATTTTTTTTTCAAGAGAGAATGTGAAATAAAGACATTTTTATACAAATAAAGGAAAAGTATCTGTCAACAACAGACTCACACTTATGGAAAATTATTCCAGATGGAAACTTAGACATGCAGAATGGAATAAAAAGGAATAAAATTATAAATATATGGGTTAATAGAATTAAATATGGATAGAATAAACAGCAGCAACAACAATAATATATTGTTGAGGTTAAAAATACAAAAAATATACAGCAATAATGGCATGTACATTGGCAGAAAAAAAAAATAAAGCTAAAATGTTCTAAGGCCTTTGAACTGTGTGGGAAGAATGTATAAGTGCCAGTCTGCAATAACATTTGATAAATCAAGAATGAATGTTGTAATCCCTAGTGTAACCACTAAAAGAATAGTTAAGGTTGTCTACTTTACAGATTAATAGAGGAGTAAAAAGTGGAAAAAGAACAAATTCAGTAAATCTGAAAGAATTCAAGAAACAAAGCATGCAGTTAAACCTATGTTTAGAGGGATACACATGGCTTTGAAATACATATATTAAAAAAGAAGAAAAGGTGTAAAAAGTAATGAGCTAAGCATCCATTTTAATAAATTAGAAACAACCCTGAAAACTAAACATAAGAAGGAAATAAAGTGCAGAAATTAATGAAATAAGAAATGTATAGTAGATAAGATCGACAAAGTCTAAACCAGCCCCTAAAGAATCTAAGAGAAAATGTGAGAATAAGGGAGCACAAAAATCACCAATGTGAATAATATAAAAGGTGACATCACAACGAATGCTACAGACATGAAATTGATAATTAGAGGACATTATGAACAAATTTATAAGATATTTGAAAACAGGCGAAATGGACAAATTCTTAGCATAATATGAATTACCAAATCTGCCACAAGAAGATTAACAAAATTGACTAGTGCAGTAACTATTAACGACATTTAAAGCTTTATACAAAGAAGAGGTATCCTGGCTCAGAATACCTCTCTTCTGAGTTCCATAAAACCATTAAAGAATAAAAAAGACCCACCCTACACAGATTCTTCCAGAGACTAGAAAAAGGGAGTACTCCCTTATTTTTCTTCTGAGGCAGCATAACCCTGATACCAAATTGAACCAGGACATTATAAGAAAAGAAAATTAGAGGCATTTTATTTCACAATCAGGATGAAAAGAAAATCTTAAAATATTAGTAAACAGAATATAGGAGATAATATCATAACCAAGTTGGCAAGGAAAAAATAATGCTGTCATTATTTGTAGGTGACATGATTGTATTCGTAGAAAACCCAAACACTACAGAAAAATATTACAATTACTAAGTGAAGATAGCAAGGTCAATGGACATAAAATCAATATAAGTGAAATAATTTCTATTTCAATATACCAGCAATGAACAATTATAACATAATGTTTTTTAAGATACTATTTATAACATCAAAAATCATTAAATACCCAGAAGATAAATCTAATAAAAGATATGCAAAATCTCTGTAGCGAAACTACAAAACATTACTGAAACATAAGAAGACCTCAATAATTGAAGCAATATATTATATTCCTGATTAAAGGACTCAATATTTAAAGATATCAATTCCCCGATATCTTTAAATAACGTAAGTTAAATGCTATCTCAGTTAAAATCCCTGTAGGTTTTTTCCATAATCTGACATGCTGATTCTAAAATTTACATGAAGTGTAAAGGGCCACGGAGAGATCCAAAACAATTTAAAGGACAATAAAGTGGAAAGACTTGCCGTCCCAAATTTGAAGACTTAGGTTAAATTTAAAACCTAAGAGATAAACAGATCAGTGGAATAGAAAAGACAGAAACAGAAACACATATACTTGGTTACTTAATTTATGACAAAGACTCCATTGAAGTTCAGTGGAGATAGGATGATCTTTTCAGTAAATGATGCCATCGGTTGGATATCTACATGGAAAAATTGATTCTAGACCCCTAAATTATGGCATACACAAAAATCAGTTCCAGATGGATTATTAATCTGAATGGGAAAACGTAAAGCCACCAGAAGGTAATATAGAAGACTATCTTCATACCTTAGGATAGGAAAAACCTTAAACAGGATATAAAACTATCTATAAAGAAAAAAAAACTGATTAATTGGACTGCATTAAAACAAAAAATTTCTGTTCCGTAAGTCAGGAGATACTATAAAGAGTAAACATGCAACCTACAGAAAGAAGAAAATATCTGCAACATACATATTTGACCAAGGACTCACATCTAGAACATCTATAAACAGCAAGAAAAGAACAAGCCAGTAGGAAAATAAGCAAAAAGCATGAACTGTTATTACTTTTAAAAGCATATCAACACTTCCCTAAGCCTATGGAATGAAGAAGCTAAACCTCACGAATAATCAGGAAAAATACAAATTAAAATCACAGTGAGTTATCACTACACCCCCACCAGAAGGGCTAAAATTAAAATGACTGACAATCCCAAGTGTTTGAGAGAATTTGGAGCAATGAGAATCATCACATACTGATGGTGGGAGTGTAAATTGGTACAGCCACTTTGGAAACTATTTGGCAGTATCTATTAAAACGGAACATTCTCTTAGCACTCCTAGATTTGCATCCAACAGAAATACGTGCAAGTGTGCACCAAAAGACGCATACAAGAATATTTATAGACTCATTATTCAATAGTTTTAACAGCCCAAATGTCCATCAACATTAGAATTATGGCCGAATGAATTGGGACATATTCATATAATAGAATCCTGTACAGAAATGAAAATGAGTAAACTATATCCATATCCAATAACATGGATGAATTCGGTATGTGTAATATTGAACAAAGGAAAATGGATACACGCACAAAACCATATGGGATGATTACCTTTATATAAAAATTTTAAAAGTAGGCAAAATTAAACTCTAACATTTAGGAATGCTTGCTTAGGTGGTCAATCTATAACGAAAAACAAAGATGTTATTATATCAGATTCCCTTTGGTGGGACAGTGAATAGTGCTGAAAAGGGCTAAAAGGAAGCTCCCGAGGGGCCGGCAACCTTGTATTTCTTGACCAGGATGGCAGTTACTCTGGTGTTAACTTTGTGACAAACCACTGAGCTAAATAGTTTTGCTTTGAGTATAGATGTTAGATTTTACAGTTTAAAAAAGTTAAAATGAGAGAGAAGGCAGAAACTTAGATTTCCAAATGAAAATCCTGGATTTAAAAATGTTAGCAATGGATTTTTAAAATTTAGAGATTTGTGTAGGTCACAGTCATTTAATCTGTGAGCTGCCATTTTGTAACCTCTGAAGGTTACTCACATGCTTGATTAGGAAGTTGTGGCCACTGGGCTTGATTCTGTCCTGGGGCAACAGCCTGAGAAAGTTAAGGGCCACCGACTTATTTTGCTTGTACATACCTAGAACTATACTAAAGCAACAACAAAGTAAAATTCTATTTCACTCAGCCCTTTCTCTCTCCCGCCCCTTGTCAATGATAGCAGATCCCTCAAGTTAAGTTCCAGAGAGAAATTTAAAAAAACTTGCTTCTGATGTGTCTATGCATGATAACAACATGACAAATGAAGCAGGACTCATTCAGAGGCTTCAAAGGCTCTCCAGAGATTATAAACCAGATGAGAAAAAAATATAGTAATAGCATTATCATTTGTGGAGAGTTTATTATATATCCAACTTTCTCCTAAACTCTGTGTATAGCATTTAATCATCATCTCATTTAAACATTCCTGTGATGTGGGAATTATTGGACCTGTCTTATAGATGAGAAAGTTGAAGCTCAGAGAAGCTAGGTCCCATGTGCAAGAACACAGCTAGCCCACGGCAAACGGCAGAGGCTGGATTCTCTTTCAGGCCTGTCTGTTACTAAACATTACGCCATACTTCTGAGGCCTCCAGTCCTGATGTGAGATGTATGAGACATTTTTCCTGAATATCCTAGATTTTGTAGAGCTGAGGGAAGGGTATTTGCATTATTCAATATGAAAATGAGCTCCAGCTATTAAACCCTCACTACCTTGAACACTCGATAAGTACAGGGAATCATTACAGTCTGTTCATCCTCCCTGTTTCCCTGACACCATTGGTGCAAGCTCAGTGTGATCAAATAAAGCCCAGGCTGGATATTCATGACAGTTACCTAGAACACAGAGGGCACCGAGAAACAGAAAAGGAATTGTAGCAATCACAGGCTGAAGAGCCATGATTGCTACAGGACCAAAGACAGTACTGGCCAGATAGTGAGTGTTCAAGGCATTCAGAAAAATAGAGAGAGTCTGGTCTCACTCTTCCATCTTAGAATAACAGGAATTGACACCCAGGGATAAGAAGCATGGGGTAAAGTGTAAAGAGTTTCACTTTGCACATGGCCACTAGGTAAAAATGATGACTGGATCTTGGGCAAATTACTTCATCTATTTGGGTTTTGTAGTCTGTCTAGTGAGGTTGTTAGAATAGACATTGTTTTTAAAAAGAAATTTAAGCTGTATAGTCTCTTCTTCCAAGTAAATCTTAACCGTAATGAAAATACAAGGCAGACAATAATGGAGGGCATGGTTGCAGTAGCGAGGAGGAGAGGGCAAGTTTGTCTCATTGTTTCTTTTCCTGCCTTGGAAAAGCCCTAGAGGCAGCTCCCGGACCAATAGTCAGCACATAGTAGGTTCACAAGGAATATTTGAAGAATAAATTGTGAGTTCTATGTTTTTACAGAACACAATTTAAAACAATCTGGAGTAGGGCGCCCTAAGGTCCCTTCCAACTCAAAAACTCCAGTCATCTAAGGGACTTGCCCGAGATCATCCTGTGAGCAAGGTAGGGGCAGAGCTGGGTGGCAAACTGGCTCTCCCATGGCATTTCAGGATCCTAGGATGCACTCTGTCCCCTGGGCCATGTGCTCATTTACTTATGAGCTCTTCAGTTCAAGCCCCAGTTGTCCAGAGTTGTGTGGAGAGGTGTTTTCTCTCTTCCTCTCGTATTTTTTAAAAACTCTGATTTGGGTTTCACCTTTGCCTTACACACATATGGAAACCCACATGAGAGTAAATTAAACTTAATCCCAAGCCCTTCGTGTCCCCATGAAAGGTCAATAAACAAAAACGGCTGTACTTTTAGCAGTAGAGTTTTGAAATAGCGGGGCTTTAGGATATATAAAAGTCATTTTTGGTATGGTATCATTGTGAATAGTGGGGCTCTAGCATACTTTTCTGAAAATAAAAAGTAAAAAAAATGTGTGGACAGGCTTGGTTCAAATCTTAACTCTCTTATTTACTGGCTACAGAATCTTTGGCAAGATTCCAAACTTTGGGCTTCAGGTTTCTTGTTTGTAAAATGGGGATAACGGCATCCCTTTCCTCTTGGAGACTTGGGGAAATATACGTAAAGTGTTAAATACAGAGCCTGGTACCCAGTACATGCTCAGTGTTAGCTGTTATCATCATTCTGACCATTCAGCCGATGAATGAATTCTCTCGACAATATCCCTGCCAATCGGTCCTCTGCTTGAAAACTTCCAATAATGGGGATCTCACTACCTCAAGGGGAATCAGCTTCATTCTCAAGTATCCGATCAACTCAGACTTCACCTTCCTCATGAGCCAAGAAGTCCCTGAAGGCCATGATGAGAATGTTCCAGTGGGATCCCAGGGTGCAATGTCACTATGACAGTCGAAGCTATAGTTAAACTTGAAATAAACAGAAGGCTTCACTTTCCAGGTCTGTTGGGCTGACAATCTCTGTGCAAAACTCACCTAAACCCAACTTTCTAGGCTGCCAGACACAGGGAAACTCTGAAATAAATTTTTTGCAGCAAGATTCCAAGGTGACAGACATCTATCTGCTTCTTCTCTGGTTTCCCTCTAGCCCCTAGCCTGGCGAGGAATAGACAGGTACTTCTTTACTTTGTTCCCCTCAGGATGTTCATTTTTCAGTCAGAGATTTGAGACCACATTTTCTATAAATGCAGGTCCCTTGGGTAAATAGTCTGAAATTCCCTATGCCTCCTTTGACTTCCCCTGGTGAAAAATCTGGTAGACATGTGACATTTCTTCTCTAAAGAAATTCTGGATTAGTGAGCATCCCCCCCGCCGCCCCCCGCCTTTTTTTTTCCTGTTTGAAAATCTATCTTTACAATCTCCGTATTTCATTACCAAACAGAAGAAATGGGTCATACCAGGGACCACCTGCGACCAGACCTACTTGGCACTCAGTACCTCTGCCTACATTACCTCTCTGCACAGACTCTTTACTCTCGTCAAGCTAGTAGCCTTCTTCATTTTACCCTGCAATGCCATGTGCCTCAGAACCTTCGTCTATGCTTTCTCAGACATAGTATCTCCTCCACCCCCTTTTTTTCCCCCTTTTATTTACTTCAAAGTCCCACTTTCTCTGGGCCTTTAACCATCTATGATCTTGACACTTCCTGACTACCCAGAATCTATCCCTCCATTATAGATTCAGTCTCTTTAGTTTTCTGACTAGGCAGTAAACTAGCTAGCAGGCTTACAGCACTCAAATACTATCATTAGTATTATCTATCTGCAAGATTATGCTCTTTTAGGATAAGTATTGTGATTTATACTTCTTTCATGCTTTCTAAAGTGCCTACCCTAGTTGATATTTAGTAAATTTTTTTCTGGACAAAATAATCTACTCAAAGTGATAAAAAGTGTTACGCTAGGATTAGCAATGGACTTTAGGTCAGCCAAAGAGGAAAAAAATTATAGAAAATCAATAGCCTCATTCTGGTGCAACTTGATTAAACCTATCCTATTTATTGCTAGTCACCATGGTTTGACCTTTATTTAATTCTGTGAAAGTATCATAGGACAGATAATCGGCTTTGTAGAATTTTTGGTAGACCACATCATAAATGCAGGAGTGTAGTAAATATTTATTGAAGAAAGAGAAAGAGAGAAGAATTCCTGAGAAGGAAATGCAGATCTAAATGCAGTTAAAGGAGGCTGATAAATACGGTAGATTATCGAACTCAGTTCTCCTCGAAGCTGTCCTAGGATCTCAGCTCTTCCCTCAGCTCTGTAGCTTGGCATTCAAGGCTCTCTGTGTTCTAAGCATAAACTGCTTTTCTAGTCTTATCTGTCATATTTTTTAAGAATTTCCCCTATGTTCCTACAAATGGACTGTTTGGTGTTCTCAAAATATATTTTTAGTTCCCTGCTGTTTTCTTGGTTATATTTTTTCCTTTCCTCTAAGGTATGCTAAATTCAACCCATAATTTAAGCCCCAGCTACCTCCTCTCTAAAACTCTCTGAATCAAATGAAAGGTATCCCCTGCAAAAGCCTGTGGTCTCCCATCCCTGAATTCTCTCTCTTCTAAGTAGTTTGACTTTACCTTTTTGACAAGACTTTTATATTTGATCTCATGTATACAGTCTGTGATCGGTTCTTTACATGCTAATCTCAAGAACTTCTTCTAGACTGTGTCTGAGAGCAGGAGTAGTCTTTTATCCATCTTGATATTTCCTATGGCACTTAGAAATAGCAAAATTTGCTCAATAATAGGTAATATTAGTGCTAACATTTTAAGAACACTTCTATATGCTAGATACCACGTATGGTCCAACTGAATACTCACAATAACCTTCTGCAGCAAGAACTCTTATTATTGTTTGTTTTTTCCTATTGAGGAAAGTGAGGCTTAGAGACTTTTAAGTAGTTTGTATGAAGTGACATAGATGAGCCAAAATATGAATTCTGGCAGTCTGACTAAGAGTCTGAGTTCTTGAAAAAGATTTGGTGACCCCCTCCCCACCACCCCAACACACACACACAGGTGACAATCCTAGAGAGAAGAACAGCTCTCAAAAACAGCAAAAGGGAATGCAGGACAGGCTCCCTGGCACAGACCTCTGGAGATCAACTCTTGAAAGTCTCAAGAACCAATTTGCATTAAGGTAGTCCCCAAGGTACCAAGTGTGGAAACATACAAAGGAAAAGAGGGAATGTGAGTTCTAAGGACCAAATTTCTATTGACCAAAGCTTCCTTTCAAAACAGGGCTTAAGGCTCTGCTGAACTGAAAATTTCAAAACCATCACTCTCCCGCAGAGTGAGCCCTGCAGAGGACCTTAAAGAAGCTTTCCTGCTGGTGTTTGCTTGCTCCCTCCACTCCCTTCCCAGCAGACAGCCAGGAGGGCAGAATGCCTGGGGAGGCGAAGGGGCTGGCAGAGCTCAGAACTTCCCTGTGACAGGTGAGGAGAGACCTGTCTCCACCTCTAGCCTAGTCCGCTAGGCTGAATGATGGCTAAGTAGCACCAGCATTGGCTTTCCCAGATAAGACCAGGTTTAAAAGCCACATTTTTTCCCCCATTAAACAGTTTGTTAAACTGGCAAAGAGCAGTGATGCGAAATGCCATTTTCCTGAGAAAAAAAGGAGGATAAAGAAGCTCTAGGATTTACTTCTAAAAGGAAAGTGAATTTTAAAATGCTTTTCATTTGACAATTTTTAGACATGTTCAAATAGAATAGATGCAAATCTTTTATACTCTGTGTGCTTAAAAGACTCTCTCCTCTCCTGTTTCCTCTGTCTAAATTATTCCCAGCCTCTTTTGGGATACCTTGATGGATGCTGAGGCCAGCAGATCTCACTTTCAAACTGTGAAAATACTGTTTTTTCATTGTTCTGTATATGTTTACTTTCCTAATAAGATTACAGGTCCTTGAGGCAGCCTTATGCATGCATCTATGAGCTTTCACGGAATATAAAACTGGACCTTTGGAAATTATTTAAAATGTATTTAAGATTAATCGATAAGTTAGCTAAACGAGTATTTAGTGTTCAAATTCTACGATTCTAGCATTTTGTGCCTAGCACGTTTTTAGGTAGTAAGGAGCTCAAGAAGTATAAGACATAGATAATAATTACATTATCTAAATCACATCTTACTTTTAAGTAGAGGTTTACAATTAAAAAGCATTTCTCAATTTGAGCAACAAAATCAATGAAGTAGCATTGGATATAACCCAAAATATAAAATAAATATTCCCAAATCCATATCTATATAAATAAATGATCGGATAGGTAAATAAATGGGGGAGAACAGACATATCTCTCAGGAAGAATTCCAAATAATTTATGTAGTTACTCTTTGCCTTTAAAGAGAGGTAGCCTAACTCTCCACTCTTTAAGCCTAGGCTAGGCATAGTGATTCCTTTCCAGAGAGTTAGCCAAACAAAAACTTAGTGTTATTTAATAATAATATCATTATTGGTTCATTAATTTTGACAAATGTACCATACTAATGTAAAATTTTAATTATAAGGAAAAAAAACTGGGTATACATGTGAACTCTCTGAACTATCTTCAAGAACTTTTTATAAACTTAAAATTACAATAAAAATGTCTATTTAAAAATATAGTTTTGCAACCATATGCTTGTATAATGCATGTCACATTAAATATACATGTTGGCCTTTGCTATTGCCCCCAACCAACAAAAATCACAGCAAAAGAATAAAAAAATAGGTGTGAACTTATATAATAGAGAGAAACTGAGAAAAGAGCAGACAAAGGAAATAAAACATTTAGAAGATGGAAAATGGATAAAGGGTAACTGACTTAGCAAGGTGAAGAAAACCAAAATTTAACTCTATGCAGAGGAATTGGGCGGAGTCAATAAGAAAAAGCCAGTCAGACCACAGATCATGAGAAAGGTGTAGAAATTTGAAGTATTGGATATTCTGAAGACTGAGGTATGGGATTGGGGGTGAAACTGGCAAAAAGCCCCAGAACCCCCCTCCCAGGTCATGCAGCTAAGTGACCCCTCCTTTCAGCCAAGCAGAAGGCTGAAGGCTGACAATGAAAATAAAGTGAAGAGACTCTAGATTGGTGTTAGCAGGTATGGCTGATGGTGAGGGTGAGGCCCACCAACTGGCCATCTTTCTCTGTGCATGCAGAACACTCTATTGGCTTTTTGGCATTTATAAGAACAGATAGCCAAGAGCCTTGAAATATGGGAGTAATGGGGGGTAGAAATTAAAATTAACAAAGGGAAAAAAAATTCACAAGCACAATTCAGGGACCAAAAGAACACAATCAACAATCTATACCCTTATTTGAGAGATAAGAAACAGGAATAGGATGCTATAATAAAGAAGTAATTAAAAGCAAGAATAATTCAAAGTTAATACAATAGATAAATGCATTAGTTAATAAAAATACTGAAATATAATACATATAATACTGAAAATAGCTTAATATAAAATAAATAGAATCTTGGAAGTCTAACATGCAAACAACTACTAGAAAATGAAAGTGAAAGAGAAAAGAGAAAATGGAAGCAAAGATATTATCAAATAAATTACACGTTGAAAATCTCCTAAAAGTAAAGGATCTGCGTTTTCAAATTGAAAACTCACACGCTCACAGAGTGCGCAGTCTGTAATGACCCATGAATGAAAGAAACCTTCATACCATAGCCCATCATCTTAAACTATTAGAGCTTGAGAGACAAAGAGAAGTTGATAACAGATTTTGGAGGGGGAGAATGGAAGCAAATCACATACAAAGAAGGAGCACCCAGAATGGCACTGGACTTTTATCGGCCATAACAAAAAAGAAAAGATGATGGGAAAATATCTGTAAAATTTTGAATTAAAATTATTTCCAAGCTTGCACCTGAGGTGACAGAAAAACCATTTTAGATATGCAAGGCCTTAAAATTTATTTCTCGTATATTCTTTCTTATGAAGCTACCAAAATGAGAGTAAACCCAGAACGTGGAAGAATGAGATACACAGAACGGGAGAACCAGCACTGGGGAGAAAGCTAAGGTCAGTGCCAGGAGGACAGATGCCCTGCAGGTCCCTGCAGTGCAAGGCCAGGCTGAAGCAGAAAGGACAGGGGTCCACAAGGGATCTCTTCATATGTGTGATGGTGACTGAGAGGAGTTCTACAGCTGGCTCAGAAAGTTTTGGTCTGACTCAGTGGTCAAATACATAGAACGAAATGAAGAAAGCAAACAAATGAAACAGCATAAACAAAGCAGGAAAACAAAGAGTTTCAGAGGAGACTATTTGGCTCAGTTATGAAGTATTTACCTCGCCATAACAGTATAAACACTGAATATTGATATAACAAAAAGAATGATGGGAAAACAAGAAGAGTGTGAGTGATGATAAAGGGGTATGAACTCAATCTTCACATGCCACAATAGGGAACCAACAGATAATAACTAAAATCAAAAAATCAGGAGATTTTAGTAAGAGATTAAAGTAATTCCCCTGAGAGCTGGAGTCGGTTAGAAAGGGTTGAGGGAAGAGAACTTTGTTTATTACTTGAAGTACCATTTGGTTTTATAAGTTGTATGCATGCCTTAGTTAGGGGATAAAGAATTTTAAAATGTTCTTATCCTACCAACTGATGACTGGAAGAGCAAATAATCATTTTTCTCCATTTTACTGGTATTTTACAGAAGAGGAAACTGAGGATGTCAGAGGCAAAGTGACGTAAAATCACAAAGGGACAATGGCACAGCCAAGACTAGACTGGGTTCTCCTGACTCACGAACCAGCTCTGCCTATTGTGGATGGAGAAGGGGAAGCAGGAGAGTTATCCATGCCGGCAGGCCCCTGGGCGGGGATTCAGTGGAATCTGCTGGTTTTAGGAACACTCTTGAACTTTACCACCTTGTATGAATTCTGAAAAACAACAGGCCATGACTTGGGCAGTTCATGGAGTACAGCCTCCTGCTCTGAAAGAGCTAGTTCATAAAATCGTCTTTCATCAGCCTTTTATGTCTCACTGCCAGACTCCTCCCAGCCCTTCTGGATGCCACACGCCTTGATAATATAGCTGCCTTTACTCTGAGTAGGAAAAACTAAGATGGGGCAAAAGAATAAAGCCCTAGATGTTTGTGTCTTTTTAAACGAGTCATTTGCTTTTCTTTCCTTCACAGTAAAGGAGATGGCCCAACTTCTTTTTGTGTTTGGCGCAGTTAAAGCGGGCTTTCTTAATATACTTTCTATTTTGTGAGATGCATCCTGGCTTAGGCTTTTGCTTTCATGTTACAGTCACAAAAAGTAGTTCTACCTTCCTGGTTTGTACTTAATAATCTGGCCTACTTTCTGCCCTGTGTGGCATTCTTTTGGCAGGTTCTTGCCTTTATGCAGTTCTGGGTTCTTTTAATACCACCCTTACTTCCTCAAGTAATAGTGTGCTTTTCAAACTCATCCGACTCCCTCCTAGTTCATCATTCCTTCCTTTCTTCATTCATTCCAATGCATTTCTACTGAATACTGTTTTATAAACTTAAAATTACAATAAAAATGTCTATTTAAAAATATACTTTTGCAACCATATGCTTGTATAATGCATGTCACATTAAATATACATGTTGGCCTTTGCTATTGCCCCCAACCAACAAAAATCACAGCAAAAGAATAAAAAAATAGGTGTGAACTTATATAATAGAGAGAAACTGAGAAAAGAGCAGACAAAGGAAATAAAACATTTAGAAGATGGAAAATGGATAAAGGGTAACTGACTTAGCAAGGTGAAGAAAACCAAAATTTAACTCTATGCAGAGGAATTGGGCGGAGTCAATAAGAAAAAGCCAGTCAGACCACAGATCATGAGAAAGGTGTAGAAATTTGAAGTATTGGATATTCTGAGGACTGAGGTATGGGATTGGGGGTGAAACTGGCAAAAAGCCCCAGAACCCCCCTCCCAGGTCATGCAGCTAAGTGACCCCTCCTTTCAGCCAAGCAGAAGGCTGGAGGCTGACAATGAAAATAAAGTGAAGAGACTCTAGATTGGTGTTAGCAGGTATGGCTGATGGTGAGGGTGAGGCCCACCAACTGGCCATCTTTCTCTGTGCATGCAGAACACTCTATTGGCTTTTTGGCATTTATAAGAACAGATAGCCAAGAGCCTTGAAATATGGGAGTAATGGGGGGTAGAAATTAAAATTAACAAAGGGAAAAAAAAATCACAAGCACAATTCAGGGACCAAAAGAACACAATCAACAATCTATACCCTTATTTGAGAGATAAGAAACAGGAATAGGATGCTATAATAAAGAAGTAATTAAAAGCAAGAATAATTCAAAGTTAATACAATAGATAAATGCATTAGTTAATAAAAATACTGAAATATAATACATATAATACTGAAAATAGCTTAATATAAAATAAATAGAATCTTGGAAGTCTAACATGCAAACAACTACTAGAAAATGAAAGTGAAAGAGAAAAGAGAAAATGGAAGCAAAGATATTATCAAATAAATTACACGTTGAAAATCTCCTAAAAGTAAAGGATCTGCGTTTTCAAATTGAAAACTCACACGCTCACAGAGTGCGCAGTCTGTAATGACCCATGAATGAAAGAAACCTTCATACCATAGCCCATCATCTTAAACTATTAGAGCTTGAGAGACAAAGAGAAGTTGATAACAGATTTTGGAGGGGGAGAAGGGAAGCAAATCACATACAAAGAAGGAGCACTCAGAATGGCACTGGACTTTTATCGGCCATAACAAAAAAGAAAAGATGATGGGAAAATATCTGTAAAATTTTGAATTAAAATTATTTCCAAGCTTGCACCTGAGGTGACAGAAAAACCATTTTAGATATGCAAGGCCTTAAAATTTATTTCTCGTATATTCTTTCTTATGAAGCTACCAAAATGAGAGTAAACCCAGAACGTGGAAGAATGAGATACACAGAACGGGAGAACCAGCACTGGGGAGAAAGCTAAGGTCAGTGCCAGGAGGACAGATGCCCTGCAGGTCCCTGCAGTGCAAGGCCAGGCTGAAGCAGAAAGGACAGGGGTCCACAAGGGATCTCTTCATATGTGTGATGGTGACTGAGAGGAGTTCTACAGCTGGCTCAGAAAGTTTTGGTCTGACTCAGTGGTCAAATACATAGAACGAAATGAAGAAAGCAAACAAATGAAACAGCATAAACAAAGCAGGAAAACAAAGAGTTTCAGAGGAGACTATTTGGCTCAGTTATGAAGTATTTACCTCGCCATAACAGTATAAACACTGAATATTGATATAACAAAAAGAATGATGGGAAAACAAGAAGAGTGTGAGTGATGATAAAGGGGTATGAACTCAATCTTCACATGCCACAATAGGGAACCAACAGATAATAACTAAAATCAAAAAATCAGGAGATTTTAGTAAGAGATTAAAGTAATTCCCCTGAGAGCTGGAGTCGGTTAGAAAGGGTTGAGGGAAGAGAACTTTGTTTATTACTTGAAGTACCATTTGGTTTTATAAGTTGTATGCATGCCTTAGTTAGGGGATAAAGAATTTTAAAATGTTCTTATCCTACCAACTGATGACTGGAAGAGCAAATAATCATTTTTCTCCATTTTACTGGTATTTTACAGAAGAGGAAACTGAGGATGTCAGAGGCAAAGTGACGTAAAATCACAAAGGGACAATGGCACAGCCAAGACTAGACTGGGTTCTCCTGACTCACGAACCAGCTCTGCCTATTGTGGATGGAGAAGGGGAAGCAGGAGAGTTATCCATGCCGGCAGGCCCCTGGGCGGGGATTCAGTGGAATCTGCTGGTTTTAGGAACACTCTTGAACTTTACCACCTTGTATGAATTCTGAAAAACAACAGGCCATGACTTGGGCAGTTCATGGAGTACAGCCTCCTGCTCTGAAAGAGCTAGTTCATAAAATCGTCTTTCATCAGCCTTTTATGTCTCACTGCCAGACTCCTCCCAGCCCTTCTGGATGCCACACGCCTTGATAATATAGCTGCCTTTACTCTGAGTAGGAAAAACTAAGGTGGGGCAAAAGAATAAAGCCCTAGATGTTTGTGTCTTTTTAAACGAGTCATTTGCTTTTCTTTCCTTCACAGTAAAGGAGATGGCCCAACTTCTTTTTGTGTTTGGCGCAGTTAAAGCGGGCTTTCTTAATATACTTTCTATTTTGTGAGATGCATCCTGGCTTAGGCTTTTGCTTTCATGTTACAGTCACAAAAAGTAGTTCTACCTTCTTGGTTTGTACTTAATAATCTGGCCTACTTTCTGCCCTGTGTGGCATTCTTTTGGCAGGTTCTTGCCTTTATGCAGTTCTGGGTTCTTTTAATACCGCCCTTACTTCCTCAAGTAATAGTGTGCTTTTCAAACTCATCCGACTCCCTCCTAGTTCATCATTCCTTCCTTTCTTCATTCATTCCAATGCATTTCTACTGAATACTGTGTGTGTGTGTGTGTGTGTGTGTGTGTGTGTGTGTGCGTGCGTGTGTGCGTGCGTGCATGCTAGACAGTAAACTAGGCTCCCAGAATTCAGCAGTGCATAAAACAGATACCACCTCTGTTTCCCTGGAGATCACAGCAGAATGGAAAAAGCACAGTCAAACTAAATAATCATTGCATATGTGTGACCTAGAGCTGTGCAGGGAAATTTCAGGGTATTATGAGAATTTTGGGGTACTGTAAATGAGGACAGAACCTAGCTGGACTGGTGGGTGTAGTTTAGGACTGTTGTGTGATGCCCAGTGGGATACCTCTAACACCTGCCACAGTGTTGAGTGACGAATTAGGGCTCAGTGAACACTCGCCATTTCTTTGATGAATATCCTTGGAATGGTATTGAAAATTAAAAGTGGTCTTCAAGTTAAACTCATTATTATTGTGCCCAAAGGAAAGGCAATAAAAATGTCAGGAGAAAATTCCCGATATGAAATTAGGTTTAAACTATATTTGGGGGAAATTTATGAGAAGGATCCTGTGTAGACAAGGAAAATCTAGCTGACTTTTCTACTTAGCCCTGTGCCCTCTTCAAATTCATTTGGAAAAGTAATTTCAAACTGTGTATCTCTGCTCAACAGCTCCTGAATAACTAGGACTGGGTCAGGGTGTAACCAAATCTTTTGACATTGGGTACAACAGCCAGAAAATAGAAACCAACATTGGCAGTGCTTGCAATTAACACAATACCCCATTCAAAGGTACAAAGCTTAGACCTTTTCACGCTCTCACAGATATTTTTCTCAACTTTGAAAGGGTAAGAAAAAAAATAAACAAAAAGGGTGTCCTTCTAACAAGTACTGTACACACCCTAAATGGGAACAAACATTTATAGACACCAGAAGCTGAAAATAAAGTTTAGAAACTAGGAAATAGAGACTTGCTGCTTATAAAATAACTCGGTATAGATAACAGTTCTCAAGAGATGAAATAAGGATGCTCTTTTTTGACAGAAGAAACATTTTCTAGAAAATATGGACGTATAGTGAATTTCTTTAAAATTACCATTTTGACAGAACTTTTTATTAGAAAATTACAAAAGTAGTCCAGTAGGGAAAGGCTCTTCAAAGCACCGATTCATAAACATAAAAACACACCACGCACACGCACGCACACACACACACACACACACACACACACACACTTTCAGGACTTCGTAGGCTTTTTTCAATCTTGACTTTTCTATTCCATTCGACCTTGAAAACCTCTTTAGAAACTGTATTTTTCTCTTACCTGTAAGGCTGTGGTTTCCTTATATGCAATTCTCCACAATTTTGATCCCTCCCTTTACGTTTTGTGGACTTGAGATAATAAAACTCAGCCGTGATGCAACTTTTTCTTGGAGGCTTTTCCTATCACCTACTAATGCAGTTTTCTCAAACTCATGTAATTTATGGGCCTCTTAGAAGGAAACTGTTCTTCTGGACTCGCAATGTTCACAATTATTTCTATTATAGTGATACTTAAAAATGTATACACATTAACAGAGGGATCAACTCTCTGTTTATAGCTCTCTCAGAACTACAAAACCCAAGGAAATTTACAAATGAGACACGAAACACAATTATATGACCAATATGTTTGGAAGTACCAGTATTCATTTAACGTGACAAACAATGGCATTTGCTGACTCCAAAACGCTATTTGTGACACCAGTATGGATCTGTGTTATCTCACAGATTCTGTGAATTCTGCATGCCTAGACTATTGTGTATGGATGGAGGTTTGGTTTCTTTGCCAGGATTTTTTCTCTTTTTCCGTATAGTAAGTACATCAGAATGCCCATTAGTGTTCACCTAGCATTGCTTCACTGTGCATCGTTTCTGTGCCATCGTGATAGTAAATGTAGACACCAGCATGGGCCCTGCATCTGTAGCAGTGTTTACTTATGAAACGGTCATTCCAAGACACGCTCCTTCTTTTTTTTTTAAGTGAAAAACAAAAACACCAAATTAAACAAATGAAAAAATGTACATACATTAGAGTACTCCAATCCCTGAGAAAAAGTTGCTGCGTGGCTGACTTCAGTCTGAGAAGCTGCCGATGTACTCCTCTACAGTTATATTTATGTCTAATGCTGTAGATTTGGCAAAGCAAATATGAGAACTACTTCATCTAGTTTTTAAAGTAAAATTTCCTCAAAATATCTTTAATTAAAATGAAAGGTACCCATCAGAGACTTTGAAAAGTACAAATTAATTCCTATTTGAAGGGGTCTACAAACTCCTTTGGGCATCTCCACTAGAGTGATCTGGAATTGAAGCATCTCACGAAATAGTTGTCTTTCCCCTCTTTTCTTCCTAGAGGGATTATATGTAATACTTTCAATTTCTATACCATCTTTCCTCCTGGCAGTACAAAGTACTTCATAAACTTCATATTAATGATATTAACATGCTCGTGAGACTAAATAGATGGTAGGCAACTTGTTCCCAGCTTATAAATAAATACACAAGCTCAAAGAGAGGGATAGAATTTTATTTCTGTGGTACTTTGGTTAGCTTCTCTTTTTTCCCCTCACTTAGAGCACTGTAAAAATTGACACTCTTTTATTTCTTTATTCTTTTATTTCTTTATCCATGGAATCTATATTAAGAACAACATTCCATGCATAGTACTGGGTGTTAAGAGCAGTAAAGCCACTACGAGGCTTGGTACCTGACCTGGAAGAGCTAATAATTAGAGAGGCTGAAAGGGAAAACATGTACACAAAAGCTGAAAGATGATATTTTAAAACATAATTCATTACAAATAAAAATACCTGAAAATGTGTTCTGGGAATTTTGATAAAGTGTCCATCCTAGAAGGCTTATGATAGAGGGAGATTGGGACAGAGATGGTATAGATTCAGGAGTCAGATATTGATCTGGCGATCAGAGGGTTATACATTTTGGATAGACAAGAAAGCTGTTCTAGGCAAAAGAAATAGCACATAAACTGGCTGCGTAACATTAGATAAGAATGGGAGACAGTGAATAGACCATATAGTCTTTTAGGTTATTA
>NW_011888811.1:12378441-12386627 GCF_000151845.1 Pteropus vampyrus
GGAGACAGAGGGAATATAAAAATTGATTCCTTTAGATATCTAGACATAGATTTAACATTGTTCCCCAGTGTTTCAACACAGCTTCTCCATATTCCTCCAGTCTTATCTCATACCACCCTCCATCTTTGTTCTCTGTTCCCATCCAAATCCGCCTACTTTCCCTATGCCGGTAGGAGTTATGTTCCCTTTTACCAAAGAATATTTGTACATGTTGTTCCAATTGGCAGAAATGATTTTTCTTTTCTTTTCTTTTTTTTTTTTTGATACCTTAACTCCTCCTACTCGTCTTTCAGATTTTGGTTGAAATGTAACTTCACTTGAGAAGTCCTTCCTGGCATTCCTACTTATGTCAAACGCCTTGTTGGGGCCCTCCCAGTACCGTGCCCCATCTGCTTTGTAACATCTGTCATGGTAACGACTATCCATTTACTCATGTGATTACTTGATTCACAGCTGATTGCTTCCACTAGGATATGTGCTCCTTGAGGGCGGGAGTCATGTCTGCTTCTGCTCATCGTTGCATTCCCAGAGCCTACTGCATTGCCTATCACACGGCAGGCACTTGGCATTCGTTATATTGAGGGAACGAGTGGATGAATGAATACACATTGGACCAGGATGATAGCAGCGGAAGTGAAAGAAAGGTGTGATGCAAGAGTATTCAGAAGTATTCAGAAGGACCCAATGACTGATTTGGGGTTTAGGGAAGGGAGAAGCTGAGGCAGAGAATGCCAAGTTTTAGGTAGTTGTCGATGGCTCTATGATTTCTCAAACATGTCTACTAGAAAAATCAAATGGCCTGCAATAACACGCTTTGCACTTACTACCATCTCAGGTCAGTAGCCACTGGAGATTTTGATGTAAGCGGCAAAGAATCCGAAGCAGAGTAGCCAAGAGCAAAACGGAGGGTAGGTAATGAGAGCAGCAGTTAGGAGGGAGTGTGTCTCAAGTGGATTATCAGATTCCCCGTGCGTTGAAATATCCAGTTGACTCTCAGGCCATCACAATAATGCTTCTGTGGTTTTCTTTACATTTGAGTGAAACCTCTCTCTGATCCACAGAGATTTCATAATGTCAATTGCCCCAGGTAGAAAGCAACTTGGCATGGTTTGAAAAAGCATTGAAGATGTCCTCCAAGGCCTCGATCAAATATTACCTTTGTTACGTGGCCTTTCCTGACCATCATGACACTGCCACTGTTCCAAAGAAGCATTAGAACGGCCCTCACTCACCCAGGTCCTTTAGTGTGCATTATGTACACTTACTTCTGTCATGGTCACAATATTCTCTTTTGTTCAAGTGTCTTTTTCTTCATTAGACTGTGAGCTTTTTGAGAGTAGGAACTTTATCAAATTCATATAGCTTGATATTTAGAGCAGGGGCTCTAGTGACAAATGGCCTGGGTTCAAATCCTGGATCTCTCAAATCTGACGAGAAGCTTGGGCAACTTACTTATGCTCTCTCTGCATTTTAGTTTCCTTATTTGACAAATGATGATAATATAGTACCTACTTAGCTACTGGACAGAGTTATTTATTCATTCATTCATTCACTCACTCACTCACTCCCTCATAATCCATCCAGCAGTTATTTATTAAGTAGATGTCACATTCCTGGCCCTCTTCTAGGTGCTAGAGAAATAAACATAAACAAAATGGAAAAAGTTCCTTCTCTTTTGGAACCTTCATGGCACGGGAGGATAAAAGCATTACAAGTCAACAATTACACACTATAACTTCAGACAGTAAGATGTGTGCCGAGGCTGGCTTATACTGACTCACAAGAGTGGACTGTGCGTATCTCTTCCCATCTTCACATTCAGTGACATCATGGTGATAGCATGAATCACGGAATCAGCCATAGTGGAGATATTTACACTAGGGAAATTGGCAAATGCTACCTATCAGCAGCCCTTTACCTCTGCTCCTGTATGCAGGTGTTGAGCATTTATCAGCACATTGCTGGAAGTCGCTAAGACAAGTTTATTAAAAGATAGTGACTAAGGGAGTCAGAGGGGGATAACTCATTGTCAAGACATCTCTGAAAAAGTGAAGTTTGTGCTGAGGCCTGAAATATGAGTATCCAGAAGTGATAAGCAAAGAGTAATCTAGGCAGAGTAGGCAGCTGATTCAAAAGGCCTAAAGAGGCAGTAAGCCTGGTATATATTCCAGGAACAATAACAATAAAAGCCACTTAAGGTGGGGCCAAGGAATGAGGGGAAGAATGAAATGAGGTGAGAATAGAAAGGTCAGAGCGAGGTTGCATTTATTCCTTGTAGTTCCATTTATTCCTTGTACAGTCAGAAGCCTGTCAGGGTTTTCAGCAAAAGGGACTATTTAAAGGACTTAGCATGTACCAAACATCTAGGAAGTGCTCAATAAATGGTTAATACTACCTTGTTAATACTGGCCTTAGTGTCCCTGGCAGCTCACACATTATCGGTCACATACGAAGTATTCAGTTAAGGTTTGATGAGTCATAAATAAATGTATAGTCACAAAAAAGTCCCTTTCCCTCTCTGAGTCTCAGTTACCTTGTCGACAAAATGAATAATTTGTAAAAGATGATCTCCCGGGTCTATTCTGTTCCCTAAGCTCCCCACTGTGTTACCGTGGACTGCAGACTGGTTTCACTAACCCACCCTAGCAGATGTTACCACAGTACTAGCCGCCAATATTCTCAAACAAATATGCAATAGCACTTTGGAGTCATTTCATTCCAAAACATGACATCCCTGCCCTGTCCAATGGCATAAAACGTAACCGGATTTATATTTCTGTTCTTATGTTAAGGGAGGGGATGGAAGGGAGAAAGGAGAGAGAGAGAAAAATATGCTCTCACTAACGAGGCCATAAATATTGATGTCTTCCTCCAGCCCCCCTAGAGCTCTATCATTTTGGCAACTGGCTGATTAATAATAGATTAAACACTTTAGATTTGCTTACTCTAAAATCCGTGACTTTAAATGCATCTGCTGTGAGGGAACTGGTTGAGGTAGAGCTCGACAGATCTCGCTGACTTCCAGCATAAAAATACAGTGGGAGGGAACACAAATTGAGCGTGACATCCGATATTTCCACTGAATAGTATCTCAGATGCTGCATATAAGGCTTGGGTTGTCTTTCCAGATGTTCTTTTCCCAAGAACCCACCCACGAGATAACTCAGGCGAGAGGGCCGTGTTAGTACACGTTATATGGTAGTGCTCTAAGTAAGTAGCAGGCAAGGAAGGAAGTCGATCCTCAGCTCATCCAAACACCAGTCAGCGACCACAGGAATTTGAGCCAACATGGGCACAACTGGGAGGAAATGGGGTGCATGTCCATGGCTGCTGAGATAGACCAACTTACTCTAGAACCTTATCCTATGGGGTGGAGACAGGTGACAGGACCAGAAGATGCACTGGTGCCCCACTAGATACCACTGGATGAGTAAATGGCCTCTTCTGGCAGACGTGGGCAATTGGAGATACCCAGTCAAACACTGGTCTTTGTAGACCAGTTAGAGCAATACCATGTTTGGACACCAAAAGGCATTTTGGCATATTGAGAAGGATAGTGGGGCAATCTTGATAGCTGGCTTATAGTCTAATACTATCACCAAGTCTCTGTGTGACGCTGGACTTGTCCCTTCCTAGGCCCTCAGTGTCCCATCTATTCACTGAGG
Organism: Pteropus vampyrus; assembly: GCF_000151845.1. Taxonomy (NCBI): domain Eukaryota; kingdom Metazoa; phylum Chordata; class Mammalia; order Chiroptera; family Pteropodidae; genus Pteropus; species Pteropus vampyrus. Next base: position 12,382,107 of record NW_011888811.1, read on the forward strand.
AGATAGGTAAGAGCAGTGTTTTTTGATGAGAATCATTGGTGGAGCTTTAAAAAAATACCTATGGCTATACTTTTTCTCATAGATTGAATTGTTCCCCCAAACATATATTGCTGTCCCAAACCCCAGCATCTCAGAATGTGACCTTATTTGGAAATAGGGTCATTGCAGATATAATTAGTGAGAATGAGGTCATACTGGAGTAGGGCGGACCCTTAGTTCGTGATGACTGGTGTTGTTATAAGAGAAGACACCCAGACACACAAAAAGATAACACATGTGACGATGAAGACAGAGGATGAAAGGTGGCAGCTATAAGCCAGTGGAGGGTAAGGGTTAATGCGGACAGACTACCAGAAGCTGGGAAGAGGCGAGGCAGGAGGAGTCTTTCTCGTACAGGTTTTAGAAGGAGCATGGTCTGTCGACACTTTGATTGCAGACTTTAATCTCCAGAATTGTGAGATGATAAAATTTTGCCATTTTAAGCCCCCCTGTTTGTGGTACTTAGTCACAGCAGCCCTAGGAAACGAACACACCTTGCTCCTAGACTTATCGAATAAAAAAGCGAGGGTAGGGGCCTGAAAGCGCGTAGTTATAAAAGCTCCCTAGAAAAATCTAGTGCAAACATCATGGTTTATAAACACTGAGTTAAGTGTCTTCCCAGCTCTGGAATTCTTAGATTCATGTGGAAATCTGACTCCAGCTTCTGGCACTGGAGATACAACATGGAAACAATAAACTTAGGAAAGAGATGCTTTGGTAATAAAAAGGGAAGCCTTTTAAAATGTTTTTGACACAGCAATGGAGTGATGCTGACAGAGAAAAAAAGAAAAGGTCCTCAAGGTGGTGCTGAGTCCAATAGTCCGTCTCCTCTCTAGGCTTCCTTCACGTCCCTCATACCTAAACCATGTAAAGGGAAAAGTCGATGGGAGCTACCAATGTGTCAGGCACCTTCAAGGTACTAATAAGAGCTATGAACTTTCTCACTGGAAGCATACGTACACTTTCACAGAGCTCCAGATACCCTGACCCCCATTTGCTGGCTTCTCAGGGATCCAGAAATACCCCAGCAAGAACCCCTGGATGCTATAACTTTACAAAGCCCCAGCATGGCCCCAAGGTGCTAACTTAAAACCGTCAGAGAGAAAACAGAAAAGCAGCAGTGGGTACTCTTCTCCGGTCTCACCTTCTCTACCTGTTAAAGGAGGGGCTTCGTTCATCCTTCGAACAAATATTCATTGGGCATCTACTCTGTGCTAAGGCCCCTTTGCTCTTACGTGACAGGGATTTGGGAGACAAAGCTCCTGGTAGTTGCCATTAATCCTACTTTCATGGCACTGACATTCTAGTGAGACCAAAAATGGGTGAGTAAACATGTTCCTGGGAGAAAATACAACAGGACAGCGTGGTGGGGACGGACAGCAGGAGAGGTGGAAGCCACATAGGAAGGTTAGGGACGTACTGTCCGAAGAGACTTCTGAGCCGAGCTGGCACCCACAGATGTGAAGGAACCAACCACGAAAAAATTGGGAGAAGGGCAGTAAGGCAGGAGGAGCTTTAGGTGCATAGTCCCTAAAGCAGGAGAAAGCTGGGCAGGCCTGAGGTACAGAGGGAGGCCGGCATGGTGGAGCAGTGAGGAAGGGGGGCTGTGTGGGAGGTGAGGTCAGAGAGGGCAGGATAAGCTCACCATCCAGGCCATGGAATGGGGAGGCATGGAAGGATTTTTTTAAAATTTATTTTCTTTTATGGCGACATTGGTTAATGAAATCCAGTAAGTTTCAGGTGTACAATTTAACAATGAGGCATATATATACATATATTACATTGTGTGTTCACCTCTCATAGTTAGATTTCTTTCTGTCTCCACACATTTGATGCCCTTTACCCCATCTACCTCCTCCCTCCCCTCTAGTAACCTCTAGTCTATTGTCCATGTCCAAGAGTCTCTGTCCTGTTTGTTGCTTTTAGGTTTATATCCCACATATAAGTGATATCATGTGGTTTTCAGCTTTTTCTGCATGAGAGGATTTTTAAACAGCAGAATGAGGTGATCTAATTTACATTTTAAGAGGGAGAAGTGACTTTCTAAGTTTTTCCGATGTGGACTTTCTAGAAGGGAATAGGCTCGTGTCCTTCCGCCACTGCTGTCAACATGGACAGCACATCAATGTAACTACACACAATACTACAGGGGCATGGACGTTGTCTCGCAGAGGTGCAGTGGGAAAAAAATAAGGAAGAACAGGAAGCTGTCTGCATGGCAAACTTTGAACTGAACTGCTACCTAAGCCCTTGGGTTCCCCGTGGAATGCATAAACTACCTTTGTTATTTCTAAAGGGTTATCTGTTAAAACATCTTTAGGCAAAATCTGTCATAAGATGTCTCTCCAAACTCACCGGATCTCAGGCTGCTGCCCTATTAGAATGTTGACACATGCCAACATCAAAGTCAGAGACGTCCCACTGAGTGGCACTGCCAAGGTACCAGTAAGCCACTCTGAATACAGATAGCAGCAGGAACCCTGGCAGCGGAGGGCAGTTCTTGCCCCTTCCATTCTTCTCTTTTGGAATCCAAATTTCAGCTTCTGATAGATGTCACAGCCTGAACCAGATTCTCTGTGGCTGACCCCCCAGAAATTGGCACCAGATTGTAATATTAATGAGATGAGCATCATGCATCAGTGGAAGATTATAAAATACAAAGTGTATTCTCATCCATTACCCTATTGGAACCTCGTGTCCATTCTAGGAGGTGGGCTAGGTGGGTATTTTTAGCTTTCACCAAGGCAGGCACTTGACTGAGGACAAAAGGCTCCTAGGCAGGCACTTGACTGAGGTCAAAAGGCTCACACCTGGGCATCAGATACCCACTCCGCTCATGTACATCCCACTGAACTTGGCTACCTCTGAGCTAGATAATTCTTTAGGCTCAGTTTGGACATGATAATGTGTAGAGCTGCCAATTTGTATAGAAGGTCAATGAAACTAGTGTAGCAGTCTAAATTTGGGTTCTGTGGACTGGTGCATCTGGGTCTGAGGACTGGCTGTGTGGGCTCAGGCCAGTATGTAAACTCTCTCTGTTCAAGTTAACTCATCTGTAAAATGTGGAAACTAATACAGTGGGTCCTTGAATGACATGTTTTGTTCAAAGTCATTTCATTATAACATTGATGAGATGCCACAGGAACTTAACTCTTGTTTATACCAATTAGCTTATGGTAAAATTGGTTTCATTAGATGTGATTTTGCTACAGGACTTACTGTAGTCTCTACTTTGTTCAGTTGTTGTGAGGGGTAGGCGAGAAAAAAACAATCTCTTTTACTATTAAATTACCATTTCTGAAATGATGATGATGATGATGATGATGATGCTGCTGCTGATGGTGGTGGTAGCACTAAGAACTAGCATTTAATGCATACTTACTCTGTGCTGAGTCCTGTGCCTACTCTTTACATATGCTTCTCATATCTGGTTTCATAATGCCCACAGCAGAATGGGCCCTCAGTATATAGCTGCTTGGTTGTCTATTAATCTTTTTAACATTGGAGTTAATGTTCCAGGGCAGATAAAAGAAAGTTCTCTGACTTTTTTAGTTACTGAAGGCGAAGGTAAAGGTTTAGGAGAAGGATTTGGCTTCAGGGATTTCTTAGAGAATTTGTGTGTTTTTTCCCTACAGGGCATCCATATCTGGAACTAAGGAAACATAAAATACCCCATGGGTTAAAATATAAGAGCCTTACATATTACAAATAATTCAATGGTATAATCAAAACATCCAAAGCCAAATATATCCCATCCAGCCTACACATGGTAGATCGAACAATGCTAAAGTTAAAAGGAATGTGAAGATTCACCTTGTTCAAATCCCTGAGGGGAGAGGAAGAGAGGCCCAGGGAAAATGCATGAGAGGCCCAAGGTCAGATCCAAGGTTACAGAGACCTCTTTTCCATCCCAAAGAGAAAACTGTCAGTTAACTGAAGAGCTCTGTAGCTAGTAGTATCCCCCTCTGGCAATGCATCTGAGAAAGGCTTTGATTACTTTTCTATCTTCTCCTTCCACTACTGCCCCCAGCTATGTATAGGGTTGAAAGGCAGAATGACAGGAACTTTTTAGTAGCTGCTTGAGCAGGTAGTGCAAAGGACATCTGCCCATGTGGGCTCCTGCTCATGGCCCTCAGTTTCTCTGTGTGCAAAACGGGAGAGGAGAGCTAGACTATATGGATCAAATGTTTTTTACAGTCTCGAAATGTTCTAATTCCTGTTTATTTAATATGACATTCAAGATCCCAGTTTTCTTTTCCAAGGGCCTCAGGGAAGCAAGGGGTCTTAACAGAGTATGCTGGCACAGGATTTGGGAGCTCTGTGACCTGGTTTCACCTCCTCTAGTGTGACCTTGAGGCAAACCACCTAAGTAGTTCATAGCCATTTCCCCAATTAGAACACTCCCACTCTACCTCTGTGCATGACTGTGAGCTAAATTAAAACAATAAATGGGAAAAAATGCTCTGAGAAAAGTAGCAAGGG
>NW_011888811.1:12387652-12405859 GCF_000151845.1 Pteropus vampyrus
CTATTTAAACAATATTTTCATGTTATCTTCTCTTAGCATGTTGCTTTTTCCTTCAGAGCACTTATGTCTTACAATTATTGCATGTATTTAGTCGTTTATTTATTGTTGTTTTTGTTTTGTTTGCTTTTTGTTCGTCTTACCCCATCTGAGCTAAGATTTGCGAAGTTAGGTACCTTGTCCCTCTTATTTACTACTGTATTCTCAAAGACTGGCAGGGCCTGTAACAGGGTAGGAATCCAAGATATAATGAATGAATGAAGTTTATAGATTTTGGACCTGTGTCTCAAACCCAGGTCTTCTGACTTCTATCTAGTTTTTGATCCTTCTCTTTATTTTACATATTCTCCCAAACATTGATACTTTCAACTCCATGCCTTGGGATGGGTATGGGCACCGATTCTATTTTTCTCAAATGAGGGAGAGAGTCCAAACACACTTCAGGGGAAATTTACTACATTTCCTACATCACATGATTATGGCAGACAAGTTTGGTGCCCATCTCCATTAGAGAGACTCCAGGATAGCCCAGAGGTGAACGACTTGCAGGATGTACCTGCTTTCTGTGCCCTGGGCTCCCTGCCGAAGCTGAGATTGTCACTGAGGGAAAATGATAAAATAGGGCAGCTACTCAGAATAGCTATCAACTCATTCAGTCCCCCTCTCTCATCCATCCATCCATCCATCCATCCATCCATCGAATATTTATTGAACGCTTACTATGTATCAGACAAAGTGGCCAGCCATTAATGACCACTCAAAATCTCAGACAACCTAAATTGATGCACAGGCTTGCCGTGAGAGCCAAAGGTGGAAACATAGATAAAACCCTTTGCAAACTGCAAAGTCCAAAACACACAGGAGGAATTATGATTATTAGTAGTACAGTTTAGCAAGTGAAGAGCAAGGGAGGAAGGAAACATGATATAATTAAAGGCTAAGCCTGCTCATTTGAGGAATTATCTGGATATAGCCTTTACTTTTTTTTTTTTTAACAATTAATATATTTTAACAAAAATTTCAATAAAAGGGAAAAATAGAAGTTTCTGTAATGTGACTCGTTTCAATAAAGAGTCCCCACTCCTCCCCAGGGGAATAATTCAGTAAGATTAAAATAGAAAACACTGTTGGATGGAGGTGTTAATGATTGGAATATTATTTAAAACAGAAGTAAAGAGTCCAAAGCTTTAGAACAATCACAAACTGTCTCTGGCTGGACTTTTGCTCAGGCAATTGCCCCTACTTTCTCACTACGTCTCACCCTTTCTCATCATCTCCTCTCTCTGTATGCGAATCCAATCTACTGTTTAAGGCTCAACTGCTTCCTAATCTCTCCTAGCAAGCACTTCCTAATCTTCCCAGGATACTTATATTTCTTCTCTCTAAATTCTCACACTGCATATGAACTAAACCCTAGAAAGTCATCCTTAATTCCACACCTTAGTTTTTCTTAAAAAATTTTTTTTTGCTCATTTAGTTCAAATTAATTCTGCTCAGCAGATACTGTTATCATCATCCCTGTCTTACAGATGGGGGGACTGAGGCTCACAGAATTTAAATGGAATATCAAGGATAGGTGACTAGCAGGTGGTTGAACTAGGATTAGAAACGAGGTCTTCAGACTCCTAGTCCAGTTTCCATTATAGCACAACTCCCTATACCTGATTCAATAGGTATTGCACACAGCAGCTGGATCTCTGGATGGACACATTCCCCCCAAGCTCTAGTGGTGTGTATCAAGACCTTCTGTACACAAGGCCTCACAGAGCCTTCCAAATCCAACACTCCTTTGTCTAATCGTGAGTCTAAGTTGGCTGGTGTCCCTCGTGCCCAAGGAGAATCCTAAATTCATTTTGAACATTATACTGAAAAAAAAAAAAAAGAAAAGAAAAGAAAACAAAGTGCTTCTACACCTCTGCCAGGGAAGGTCAGGGAGTCACTGGGCCTGTGTTGTGGGAAGGGCCACAGAAACCTTCGTGATACTGTACTGGAGTTCTCGTTCTCATTCTAGTTCTAGTTCTGAGTTCTCGTCCCGGCTCTGCTGAGACTTCTGGGTGACTGACTCTGGGAAAGCCCTGAATCCTCCCTGTATCTCAGTTTCTCATCTCGAGCACTGCAAATTTTGGAAGCTATGTAAGATCTCTTCTGTGTTGATGTTCAACGACCCTTCTCAGACTCTAGGATTTCCCTAACTCTCAAGGGGTAAATTTACAGTCTGCGGTGCTGGATTGTAGGTCTGTTGAATTCTCTACCCTTGTCAGTCCTAAACATCATAAACAGCACTACTAAACAGTCTGTGTGCAAAGTTGTTATTTATTTCCCTACATAAGATCATTGCATTTGACTTCTGTTGAGGATGGAAAATCAGGCCATAAAGAGTTCAGCAGGTAGGTAACCAATATTTAAGACCTGGCTGAGGCTTTCATGGTCCTCTTGCCTACACCTGGGGTGGGGGGTAAGGGACAGATCTCCAGGCAATTCAGGCATATTCTGCTTTTTTAAAACAGTGCCCTTCTCTCTCTCTTTCTCTCCCCGACACCTCTATCTCTATCTCTGTCTCTCATGGTGCTCTATGTGGAACACTACTGAGCTGAGAAAGATAATGCCCGAGGGACCATCCCAGGATTAAACAGAGTCTCCCCGTGATTTAGAAGCCTGAGATTGCCAGTTCTAAGTCAACGTGAATTCTCTATTTAATTTGAATCAGTGGGTTTTATGAGTCTGTTTCTCTTTCAGTTTATCGGTCAGACATACACGAGCTCTCTATTATGGTTTCAGCATTGTACAGGTAGAAATATCGTAGTCTGGTAAGCCTGAAAGGAACCCTAAAGATTATCTAGACTGAGGCCTAGGTTGCACTGATAGGAAAACTTGAGGCCAAGGAGAGGAAGAGATTTGTTTAAGGTCATCTACCTAGAAGAATTAGAATCTAAGTTTCTTCTCTTACACCCATCTTTATTATATTTCTCCTATATTGTCTCCCCTTTGCTTTGCCTCAAACAAAAGCTTTTATTTTACTACAATTGGATAATCCATCATGTACTTCAGGGGTTCCTATCACAACAGCATATTGACACTTTGGTTAATCAGAGTTCAGGTGACAAGACTCTTACCTTAAATTATTTATCTGATTAGCTTTAAAGAGAAATAGATAATCTCTCTCCCTCCTTTTCTCCCTTCTGTTTTCCACATATACCCAAGATATAAAAATTAAAATTGCTTTGTATTATAAAGAAGCTTATACTTAGCCTATTCTCCTGGGAAAAGATATGGATTGTTGAGAGACAATATCCTTACCTGCTTTGGACACCCAAATTCAGTTACTGGCGATTGAACATTTTAATTTTTTTAATAACATAGCAGGGTATTTCTTATTTTTATTATTAGTAAGGATAACAACAGAAACAACTGCAAGCTAGAATTATACAAGTCATAGTTTACTGAGATTTCAAAACAGTCTCCCTCTCTTCACCTGATAAGGTGTAGCAGGTATGAAAGTAATGCCCTTCTTGCTGATAACCAAGGCTTAGAGAGATTAAACAACCCCCCAAAGACATCGAGCTACCAAAATAACAGTTCCAAAACTCAAATTGAAGTCTCTTGTTCCAAAACCCCAGTTTTTAATCATCATGTCATCTCTCTGCACATCCATATTTTTGGAATGTTATTATTTTAATGCAGCTTGGTATTTGGTGAGAACTCTGGCCCAAGAAGGAGAAGACCTGGGTTTTAGGCCCCTTCCCAGTTTGGTGACCTCTTCTTCCTCTAACCATTCAGCTTATCTTCTAGATGCTTTGTTTTAGACATAGAAGGTTAGACTGGGTCAGAACTTTAGTCTTCCTGGTTCCTTACCTAGGGCTCCAGAGCACATGACATGCATTATCACAGTGAGAGTAAGTCTCACGTTATACTGTCACGTGCATTACCTGTCTGTCTCTCGCATTATTCCTGTAGTACTTTGAGTGCACAAACGGTCTCATTTGTTTTTATATGTCTGGTGGCTGCAACAGAGCCTGGCCCTTAGAAGGTCTTCCAAGTATGTTTACTAAATGAAGAAAGGCTGAAGTTCAATACTCTCAGTTGACAGAGAAGATTTGCCTAAAATCTCACAGGAAGCTGATGGCAGAACTGGAACTAGATTCCCTCTCTCTAGATGTTTTTCTGTGTATTTCCATGTATGAAAAAGAAGATGATGATGATTCAAAGTAATAATGATTGCAGCAAACATGTATCAGATGCTGTCTAAACACTAGACACAGTGCTAAGTACTTTCCTATTTGGTCCTCCCAACAATTTTGGAGAAGAGTTGTATTTCCATCCTCATTTTCCCAATGAGAACTGATGATATTTACATATACATACATATGTATGTATATGTATATGTGTGTGTGTGTGTGTGTGTGTGTGTGTGTGTGTGTGTGTGTGTGTGTATGTAAGTTAGAAAGATAAGTGAATTGCTTTACATTGAAATTAGATTTCTTCTCACCTTACAAATATCCTCCAGGCAGGCCCTCACCCCAAGCATAAAAAATGAAGTAGAAAAGGACTGGGACAGAGGCCAGAAAGGCCTCTTCCTGTATAAATAAGATACACACATTCTTGGCATCCTCAATAGTAGATGTCCTGGCCCAGAAAGCACGAATGAGGAGACGTGCTCATTAGCTGCTAACTTCAGACCTCTTAGGTCTCCTTTATTTGGGCTGTCGCTCAAAGTGGCCTTATTTTTTCCAGTTCTTTTATGAACATCTCCTGCTGTTGCTTATTTGTTTATCCAAAAGGCAAGGCTCTCTGGGATGGGCTCATTAAGAAGACGTTCCCTTTCAGGAGAATGGCAGGGACACAATAGTCCCCGCATGCCTCCCTCATACCATGCCAACACCACAATAGAAGGCGCTAAGCCTAGAGCCAACCAGAACCCAAGTCAGCACAAAATGTCCTCGACTGGATCCCAGCTGTGAAGCAGAAAAAGCATCTTCGAAGTCCTGACCACCCTCCCGCCTCTGGCATGTAGTGGTCCCCTAACAACCTTTGCATCCCACAGTGATCTCTCCTTCTTTGGATATGATCAGTACCACAAAACCATGCCATCAGAGTAATCAAGCTGTAGACGTTCCAGTCAGGAGGGACCATCGAGATGACTGAGACTAAGCATGGCGATGCCCTGGCATTTGTGCTAGCCACTCCCTCATTTCTTGCCGATGGTGGGCAGCTTTAATCATTTGCGGCACTCTTCCCAGCTCAGCGTGGATGGTGCCTCAGAATCCTTCTCAGAAAAAGCACTCTGACCAGGAGAGAAAACTTATCTAAAAGGTAAAGGAACTTGTCCATTCAGGATAAAAGGCATAGAAGGTGCCAGAAAAGAAGACTCCTGCTTGCCAATTCAATGCTCTTTCCGTCACTATATCTTTCTTTGGGGGTCATTGAAATTGAATAAGCCCTAATATCACCAGAAAAATTCAGCTTCCTGAGCATGGAGCCTGTGCCATCTGTTAATCTCCTGGGTACATGCCATGCTGAGTAGTTCACATGCTGCTTAGCTGGCAAGAGGAGTGAATAGACTCCTGACCTCAAATGTATGAAGACACTTAAAATTTCAAAAGGAGTTTATAGGAACCACCTTGGATTAAACAATCACATAGTACAACAACATTCTCTGGATGAAATACGTTAGAAATCCACTAAGCCCCCTAGAATACTTCTAGGGGAATTTTTTGAGCCCTGTCCAGGGACGATCAGTTGTGAGAAGTCCAAAAGGCTCTTCCGTGAGTTAGTTTCTCATTTACAATGTCAATGTCTCAAAATTTTCCACTAAAGTAGACTAAGAGCAGAGGAGGATGATGACAAGGTTGGCCTCCAGGGATCTGAGACATAACTACAAGAAACCCACAGGAAGCAAGACATTACTCTGAAATGTCATGTTTTATCTTGAAAATTCATGTGGGTTTGAGTTATACTCCAAATACAGTGATATTTATTTTAATTAAAAAATGTGTTCTCCAGATTTTTTTAAGTTAATTTGATGTCCTCAGGAGAAGTAAGTACCACGTGTATCCTAGGGCCTCATGTACTGCATAGCCCAGAGGTCAGCAAAAATGGCCCCATGAATCAATCCAATCTATGACCTGTTTTTGTATGGCCTGTGAGCTAAGAATGGTTTTAATAATTTAAAATGGTTGAAAAAAAAAATATTTGGTGACACGTGGAAATTATATAAAACTCAAACTTTAAGTTCCTATAAATTACATTTCATTGGAATGTATTTGTTTAGGTATTGTCTATGGCTACTTCCATGCTACAGTAGTTATGACAGAGATGAATCCTAAAATACTTTGCAGCAATTTACAGAAAAAAAAAAATTCCCACCTCTGTCTTGGTCTGTCGCTGGCCATCCCATGACTGTACGTCCCCGTCATGAGAGAATGCACAGTGCTGCTCAATTGGGGGCACTATGGCCCTCCAGGGCACATTTGGCAATGACTGGAGATGTTTTTGGTTGTCACACATTGGGGGAGAGGGTTTCTACTGGCATCTTAGAGTGAGTAGAGGCCAGGGATGCTGTTGAATGTCCTTCAGTAGTCAGGACAGCCCCCCACAGCAAAGCCTTATTCAACCCAAAGTGTCGGTGTTGAGAAACCCTGGTGTAACCAGGTTGTTCTCCACTCCAGCCTTCATTTCTTTCCTCATCTCAGTTAAGTACAACGGACGCCTGGTATTAGCAAATCAGAAAAAAATTACTCATCAGACCTGAGACAAGGACACTCTATAAATATTTATGAAAGGTGTGGAAGACTCTTCTTTTTATTTGACTATAATAATTATTAATAAGTCTCTAATGATGATGATGATGATGATGATGATAATAATAATAATAATAATAATGATTTTATGAAGCACTTATTTATGTGCCAGGTATTGGGCCAGACACTTTTTACTCATGCTCTCATTTAGTTATCTTTTCAGCCTTGTGAAGTAGGCACCGTATTGATCCCTATTGTACAGATGAGAAAGTTGAGGTGCAGAAGAGTTAAGTTGCCAAAGGTCACAAAGCTCTCAAGTTATAAAGCAGTGATTTATACCTAAGTAGTCTGATACCAGAAATTTAGTTGTGTACCATCATACCATAGACTTCCTAGAATACTCACTGACTCTTCATTTCCCTGCTTTGGTGTGGGTAAAATAATTTAATTTGTCCTGCATCCTCAGCATGATGCACAAGAAAACAATTGCCTCCCTAAAAACCTAGCCTTCAAGACACTGTCCTTAGCACAGATGTTCTTTGCTAGAAAACTGCTTTGTAAATTGAAATGGAACCATTTAGAAGCTGATGGGTCAGCAAAACTCTCGGATGACTGCATGATCCATGTTCTAGATGCTTCCTATAGGATATACGTAAGCCTCTTAACTTGTGGAGAAGTTAGAGCCAATTAACATCTACATAGGTTTCTTATTTCTCTCCCAGATATAACTGTTATTAAAGGGATAACTTTGAAGAGAAGGTAGATAGTAATTGTTCTCAAACACAGAGGATACTGCTCCCAATTCTGGGAAACCTGGCTGAGAATAGAAATGGCAAATATATTTCTTTATATGAATCGACGTGGATCATCTGATAGGCTATGTTGGTAGTTGGGTAAGAGTGTGGAGTCCAGAGGAAGGTCATTTGGGTTCAAAGCCTGACTCGCCTACTTTTAATAACCAGTAAGGCTGCACTGAGTCTATTAACTGAATTTTAGCCCTGGGTTCATAGCCCGAACTCTAGTCCAAGCTCTGAGACAAACTCATCATTTGTGATTTTGGGCAAGTTAGGTCACTCTTCTGGGCCTCTGTTTTCCCAGTTCTAAAAATGGGGTTGATGGTACTTTTCTTCTGTGTCTCTTTAGGTGTATGAGGTTCAAAGGAGTTTACACATACACAGAAAAGGTTGTTAGTAGTAATGTCTATTAGGAACCTTTACAGTCCAATGCCCATCAGTAGGAAAACTAAAGCCGTATACAAAAAAAAAAAAAACACAATAATATACTGAACCAAGTGACCAGCAGACATTATTGACAACGGCTTCAAGAAGGAAGTACTAAGCAAACACAAAAGTTTACCAAAATACAGAATTAGGGTCAATGTTTTCAGCGTTTTGTATTGGAGCTGCCCCAGGCTCAGCTGGGAGCAGGCCAGCTGGGGCTCTGTGCCTGACACAGCTGCTCAGAAGCAGCTGGCATCGAGTGCCACAGCAGAAAGGTGAGCAAGGCTACCTGGTGTTCTGACACCCAGAGCTTGGTTCACTAGAACACAGTGGCTCTTGAAATAAAGATTCACAGTTTTTATTTGGCCTGCAATTCTGGACTGAATCCAGTGCCTACTGCCTGGCTGACCTGAGGCTGCCTACCCATGGTTGGTTTCATAAACAATGTTGTTTACATAATTGCTGAACTGTAGCATAGACCCTTAGAGGAGATAAATTAGTAGGAGTGACATGCTTGCAAGTCTGGATATTATTTCATAACTTCATCAGATTTAGAAGCGAAATGTTTTCTGATTGCCTGCTTTGTGCTTGGTGCCTTGTCAGATGCTGGAAATGAGTAAAGGGATAAAGACATGGTCCCTGTCCTCCATGAGCTTACAATCTAGTTGTGGGGATGCATGCTTGAAATTATAATGCAGTTAAACACTGATATAGGCAACAAATGCCTCAGGACCTCAGAAGCAACCGTGGTCTGGGTACATCTGACATTCATGATGAAAGTGAGATTTTAGCAGAGCCTTGAAGGCAGTAGAGAAGGAGGGAAAGGGAATTCCAGAGCATGGACAAAGGTATGGACATTAAAACATATATGCAAACAAGATTCTCTGGGAAAGTGTTTTGAGGGTTCAAATGTAAAGGCCTCCATACCAGAATTGCAATATAAATTTTACCTTGAAGGCAGGCAGAAAAAGCCAGAAAAAGTTTGAGAGTCAGAGAGTTTGAGGCAAATGGAAGGGCATGAAGAGGGTGGGAGGATAAGTTTGGATGTAGCTGTGATTGTCCAGGTACAGGGTAGTGAGGGCCAAGACAAAGGTGGCGGCTGTAAGAATGGAAAGGGAAGGATGTGAGTGGTCATTAAGAAAAACTTTATAGGACTTTGTGAGTCAAGACTCACTGGAAGTCAAGGAAAGAAGTAAATCAAGATGGAGTTATAATAAGAGCTTAGTGAAAATAACATCAGTGGTCTTCTGATTTAGTAAAAGCCCATCGAAAACCATCTGAATCACTCAACTACCTCTGATGACATTTTGACAAACTAGATAACTGCTTCTCAAGCTTTAGCATGTATACAAATAACATGGGGGCCTTGTTAAAATATACATTTCAATTCAGTGAGTTTGGGGTGGGGCCTGAGATTCTGCATTTCTTACAAGTTCCCAGCTGATGCTGATGCTGCTGGTCTGTGAAACTGTACTTAAATTAACAAGAGGCTAGAGTTTCTCTTCTTTGATTTTCACGCCCAATGTCAGCAACTACATTAAGATTTCTTAAATAAGGTGGATTGAGGAAAAGTTCAGTTACATCAATGGTCAGTAGTGATCTCCACATCGGTTAACGGGTGAGGACCACTTCTCTCCCTTGTTTAATGGGAAGGCTGCTAAGCTAGGAGTCGGGAGGCCTGGGTGTTAGTTTTAGCTCTATCATTATCTGTTTGTTGGTCCTTGAGCAAGAAACGATGGCACAAGAAGACAAATCCACTGCTCAGTTCTTATATTTGAGAGCACCTGCTAAATACTGAATATCTGTGTCTTCCCCAACATCATACCTTGAAACCTACCTCCAGTGCGATGGTATTTGGAGGTGGTGACTTTGGGAGGTGATTAGGTCATGAGAGTGGCCTCTTCATAAATGGTATTAGTGCCCTTATAAAAGATACCTCAGAGAGCTCCCTTGGCCCTTTCCACAGGTGAGGACACAGTAAGAATACAGTCATCTATGAACCAGGAAGCAGGCCATCACCTTGATCTTGGACTTCCTAGCCCCTAGAACTTTGAGAAATAAATGTTTGTTCTTTAAGTCACTCAGTCTATGGTATTTTTGTTTTGGCAACCTGAATGGACTAAGATAGAAATGGGTACTGAGAAGTGGGGGTGTTGCTCTAACATATATCTAAAGATATAGCTTTGGAAGTGGGTAATGGGGTAGAGGCTGGAAGAGTTTTGAGGTACTGGCTAGAAAAGTCTGTATTGCTGTGATGGGATTAGGGGTGATTCTGGTGAGAACAGAAAGAGAATGGGAGAGCTGTAGAGAAAGCCTCAGTCTTCTCAGAGAAAACCTAAGTCATTCTGAACAGAATGCTGGTAGAAATATAGACGGTAAAGTCTATTCTGATGTGGTCCCAGACAGGAATGAGAAAACGAGGAACCTGCTACTGGGAACTGGAGGGAAAGCGATCCTTGTTATAAAGTGTCAAAGAATTTGGCTAAGTCATGTTTGTGTTCTAGTGTTGTTCTAGTGTTTTGTGAAAGATGGAACTTGCAAGCCATGAAATTGGACATTTAGCTGAGGCAATTTCTAAACAAAGAGTTGAAGGTAAGGCTTGGCTCCCCCTGACTGCTTATGGTAAAATGTAAGAGGAGAAAAATGACTTATGAGAGAGCATTGTTAGAGAAGAAGAAACTAGAACTTAAAGATTTGGAAACTTCCCAGCCTATCCATATTGCCAAAAATGACAACCCTAAGGGTGTGGCCAGGGGTCAGTTTGATGAGGAGATTAGTATGGAGCAGCTATCTCAGCAGAAGCCAGGAGCTGTTCTCCAAGGTAATAAACGAATGACACTGAAGGGGATTCAGAAGACATCAGGGCTGCCACTCCCATCACAGGCCCAGAGGGCAAGGGCCTGAGGTGTGGGGACAGCGTGGTTTCAACCAGTGGGGACTCCTGTCTAGTTCAGTGGGCTGGGATGCTCCCCACCTCCACCCTCCACTACCTGAGTGCCTCAGGGTTGCGGCTCCTGCAGTGAGCTATGGCATGGCTGCCTCCACCTAGATTTCAAAGGACAAGGCTCCCTGGCAGAGTCAAGGAGCCTGGGAGAGCTGTGGGCATGAACCCCAGTCCAGAAGAGC
This sequence comes from Pteropus vampyrus, assembly GCF_000151845.1. Taxonomy (NCBI): domain Eukaryota; kingdom Metazoa; phylum Chordata; class Mammalia; order Chiroptera; family Pteropodidae; genus Pteropus; species Pteropus vampyrus. Next base: position 12,398,733 of record NW_011888811.1, read on the forward strand.
CACAGACATGGGACCTCAGCAGGAAGCTGCTGCAGGGCCATCCCACTGAGCAATGGAGATGACCTTGTCCCCACCCCCCAATGCGCTCCCCGCCCCAGTGGGTTTGGAAGGTGGAGCATTGAGACAAGGAGAATTATTCTGGAGCCTTAAGGTTTAACGTTATTTGTTCCCTTAGGTTTTGGACTTACCTGGGACCTGTCACTCCTTTCCTCTTTCCGATTTCTCCCTTTCAAAATGGAAATGTCTATCCTGTGCCCGTCCTATCACTGTTGGGGCTGAGGAGTTTCTGTATTTTCAAAGTTCTGGTCCAGAAAAAAGGAAGTGAAAACTATGATATTGGCTTCATGAGCTTACTGTGGGAATTAAGTCAGAATGTCCTTGTGAACATCCTTGGGCAAGGGGAGTGCTCAGGTAATGTTGGTTTGGTAGTAATGGTGAACCTGGAATGAGGGAGGGGCTGTTCGCTGGATAATTCATTATTAAGCTACAACTTCCTATTACATCCATGTCTACGCTGTACACAGACATGACGAGGACGGGAGGCTGTAATTTTTTTGTCTCTTGGTTCTTTGAAGCAGTGTTAGACCAACATGGCCGCCTTTGCTCTCCTTTACTTCCATCGTTTTCTCTCTTTTTGCCATTCTGGCCATCTACTCTCCGTTGCTGAGATAACTTTCAATGAGGCATCATAATGTCATGGTCTCTGCCATAACTTTAGCCAGGCTAAGCCATGAAACCCAGTCAGCGTGTTGTGAGAAAGGGCAGGCTGTGTGGAGAGGTCATGTAGGTGTCCCAGCTGACAGCTCCAGCAAAGCCCACATGACAGCGAATGAGCTTTCAGATGATTGCAGCCTCCAGTTCCCGTGTCTTCCAGCTGAGATGTCAGACACTGTGGAGCAGAGACAAGCCCTCTCCACTGTGCTCCGTCTGAATCCCTGACCCACAGAACCATAAGAGATAATACATAATTATCATTGTCATAAGCTGCTAGGTTTTGGGATAATTTGTTATGCAGCAGGTAACTAATACACAACATCTGTCTGACTCTGAACCGCATGTCCTTAATCACTGTGCTGTGCTGACAAAAACTAAAAACAATTCAGAATTGGGCTCCTCATTACTGGGAAAGGCTGCATTGTCCAGAGACTCCAGGGTCTAGACCACATGACTGGATGTTTATCCTGGCACACAGATGCCACTCCAGTTAACAGTTATAGGGCAAACTCTCAAAGGTTCAGTTGCCATGATGCAGGCACCTTGAACCTAATCATTTTGGAAGCACTGGTAAGGCTGAGACTCTAAACCCAACCAAGGTGAGGACCCTAAACTGTGCATAGTCAAACCTCGATCTTGATTCACCCTTCAACAAGCAGATATGATTTATACAGCAAACACAAAATAGCTCCTCACTTTAATTGATCAAAACCCAGTAGCACAAGTTTCTATTTGTAAAAGCACTGCACAAATATAAAATCTTATTAATTAACATTTAGTGCCCTCAACAATGCTATTTATAATATATTTGCTTTTTTTCCTCCCCTGAGAGCCAAGATGCTAATAGAAAAAGACCAATTTGAGATAAAAGAATCTTTTTTGCAATCCAGCTTTTTTTGTTATCCTTGAAGGGGAGAGGAAGGGCAGAAATGGGGGGAGACACAATGAATTTCTATGTTATGCTCCTTCTTCAAGATGGACTGACTACACACCCCAGAGAAAAGAATTTTTTGATCTGCTCTACAACCAATATTATACATATCTGATAGAAAGAGTAGTCTGGCAGTGGGAGTTGGAAGTAGCAGAGAACAATATGAAGTTAGAGTTTTGTGTTATTTCATTTTTTCCCCTAAACTACTCAAGGCCTCTGAGGCATTGACTAACCTGACTTCCTCCTTCTACCTTCCATCCTACACGCTCCTTGCTCTAAGGAGAAGAATGCTTTCTAAGAGAAAATAAGAAAACAACAACTGCCTCCAAATGCTTGGAGAACAAAACAATTGGTACCTTTCATATCTCTGAAGGCTAAGCTTCATTATCTCACATCAGCAGCTGAGTACGGGGCTGGAAAATCAGCTCTCAGAGGGCGCAAAGCCAACACTCCCTCTGTGACTGAGTTAAAAGGGAAAAGGCAAAGCTCCTCTTTTAAGAGGACAAAGAAAACGTAAAAAAGCAAGCAGGATTCTTAGTCATTAAATCCTGTCTTTATTGGAAAGCACCTTGGAAAGCACCCTTTTGAGGAAGGAGAAATGGAAAATGATGAAGTGCGAAAATAGCAAAATTGGAAAAGATGAGAAACCCTGGGTTCAAGTCTCCGTTGTATGTGTTACCAACCATGAGGTCCTATCTCCTCTTCTCTTCTTAGCTGCCTGAGTCAGGTGGAGATTCACTCATTCAGTGATGCACACACTGACTCGTTTACTGACTTGTTGAATATGAAAAAACGAAGCATAACTCACAATCTTTACCTTCAATAAGCTCATAAGTCAAAATATTTCCCTCATCACAGAGTTGTTCTGAGAATCCAATGGACTTTAAAGATGTGCATGAATTGCAAATTAACACAGCAAAGTAAGGGACTGGTATTAAAGCATTATGACTAGTTGAAAATGCATCTTGCAAGAACCTTTAAATCCTGGGCATTTCACAAGGCTGACTCAGGTCACAGATTCTCCTTCCTCATGCAAAGCCAAAATAGGTCTTGCTAACTGGACAAGGCACTGTATTGGGTCAGGCTTTTCATGAACTGGTCCTTCCCAAGTCTCACAACGACCTCACATGTACCCGGTCATAGTGGGTACAGATGGCCTGCCAAATCTTCCTAAGGCATAGCTCTGTTTGGTCACTCTCCTGCTGATAAACATTCAGTGTTTCCACTCTTTGTACAAAACCAAGCCTATACTCAATTTGGATCTCAAAACCCTCACCCCAAGGCATCTGTCCACCATCATCTGCCTTTCTTTATATACACGTCAGTCAGCCACACGGTCTATTCATGATTCCTAGTCTTTACTAGTGTTCTCTATCTTGCTTTCACTCATGCTATTTCTTCTGTTGGAAAGTCCTTTTGATCCCAGATCTCCACGTATACATTCTCTTTTCAAGGTTAAGTTCAAATTTTGATGAACCTTTCACCAATTCTCACACTGACTTTGACTGTCCTCTTGGTGAAAATAATTGCCCCCCAGCTTTGAGTCACCATAGTACTTTGCATATACCTCTCTTGGCAAACAATAATGATGAGGATGATGAGGATGATGATAAGAATAACAGCAGCTAGACTACATCGAGACTTACAGTGTGCCAGGCATTATGATAAATAAATACTTTACATTAATTACTTTTTCAATTCTTGCAAACACTGTAAGCCAAGGTAATGTTTTATCCCACTTCACAGAGGGAATTGAGGTCTAATAAGGTTAAGTAATGAACTTGATTTCACACATAGCAACTGGCAGTTACATGAATGGGCTTTGGCATCATAGACAGTTGAGTTTGAGTCCAGGTTCTATAAGTTAGCAGCTTCTCAAGCTTTACTTGACAAAGTGTAAACCTCAGCTTTTTTATCTGTAGAATACGGATAGTGTTAAGTTTGTTGTAATGATTATATAAGATGATGGATGTGAAACTCAAAGCAAGAGGTGAGCACAGAGAAATGGTAGCCCTTATGATCCCTCAACTGAAAAAGCTGTTCAAGGGCTAGGATCTGAAGTCTTAGTAGATTCCTGTGCTCTCTCCACATGTTTAATAAATGCCAACTGAATAAATGAGTGCTATTTGAAGAACATTTTACTCTTCCAAGGCTGTTCTAGAGTCATGTGTCATGGAAAATCCTGCATAATTAAGTAGAAAAAAAGCTACATAAATATAGAAACCAACCAAACCAAAAAAAAAAATCCCTGTTCGTTGGCCTGAAACCTAGGAGCAGCCTGAAACTTGACCTTGCTATTCTGTCTTCTCCGTACATGCAGGCCTGTATTGTTCTGCTTCTCTGGCTTAATCACTTTCATGGGAGCTTCTTCAGAACTCCACTTAGTGGAACATGATTGCCCAGTTAAATATTGGAGGGCCTTAAAACCAAAGGCCCACAGCTTATGTCCAAAGTCTCCATGGCACTTTCCGAATCACTGGTTTGAGGGAAAGTCATTGGAGGTTACTGCAGGGGAGGTGAGGGGACAGTGCAGGCTGGAGAAGTAAGCAAAGGCCAGGGCATTTAAAGCAGTGGTCCCCAATCTTTTTGGCAGCAGAGACCAGTGATCCTACGAGAACCTAATACCTGATGATCTGAGGAGGAGCAGAGACAGTGATGTTAATGCTGAGGAGCGGCTGCAAACACAGATAAAGCTTTGCTCACTCGCCTGCCACTCAAAAAGAATTTTTTGATCTGCTCTACAACCAATATTATACATATCTGATAGAAAGAGTAGTCTGGCAGTGGGAGGTGGAAGTAGCAGAGAACAATATGAAGTTAGAGTTTTGTGTTATTTCATTTTTTCCCCTAAACTACTCAAGGCCTCTGAGGCATAGACTAACCTGACTTCCTCCTTCTACCTTCCATCCTACACGCTCCTTGCTCTAAGGAGAAGAATGCTTTCTAAGAGAAAATAAGAAAACAACAACTGCCTCCAAATGCTTGGAGAACAAAACAATTGGTACCTTTCATATCTCTGAAGGCTAAGCTTCATTATCTCACATCAGCAGCTGAGTACGGGGCTGGAAAATCAGCTCTCAGAGGGCGCAAAGCCAACACTCCCTCTGTGACTGAGTTAAAAGGGAAAAGGCAAAGCTCCTCTTTTAAGAGGACAAAGAAAACGTAAAAAAGCAAGCAGGATTCTTAGTCATTAAATCCTGTCTTTATTGGAAAGCACCTTGGAAAGCACCCTTTTGAGGAAGGAGAAATGGAAAATGATGAAGTGCGAAAATAGCAAAATTGGAAAAGATGAGAAACCCTGGGTTCAAGTCTCCGTTGTATGTGTTACCAACCATGAGGTCCTATCTCCTCTTCTCTTCTTAGCTGCCTGAGTCAGGTGGAGATTCACTCATTCAGTGATGCACACACTGACTCGTTTACTGACTTGTTGAATATGAAAAAACGAAGCATAACTCACAATCTTTACCTTCAATAAGCTCATAAGTCAAAATATTTCCCTCATCACAGAGTTGTTCTGAGAATCCAATGGACTTTAAAGATGTGCATGAATTGCAAATTAACACAGCAAAGTAAGGGACTGGTATTAAAGCATTATGACTAGTTGAAAATGCATCTTGCAAGAACCTTTAAATCCTGGGCATTTCACAAGGCTGACTCAGGTCACAGATTCTCCTTCCTCATGCAAAGCCAAAATAGGTCTTGCTAACTGGACAAGGCACTGTATTGGGTCAGGCTTTTCATGAACTGGTCCTTCCCAAGTCTCACAACGACCTCACATGTACCCGGTCATAGTGGGTACAGATGGCCTGCCAAATCTTCCTAAGGCATAGCTCTGTTTGGTCACTCTCCTGCTGATAAACATTCAGTGTTTCCACTCTTTGTACAAAACCAAGCCTATACTCAATTTGGATCTCAAAACCCTCACCCCAAGGCATCTGTCCACCATCATCTGCCTTTCTTTATATACACGTCAGTCAGCCACACGGTCTATTCATGATTCCTAGTCTTTACTAGTGTTCTCTATCTTGCTTTCACTCATGCTATTTCTTCTGTTGGAAAGTCCTTTTGATCCCAGATCTCCACGTATACATTCTCTTTTCAAGGTTAAGTTCAAATTTTGATGAACCTTTCACCAATTCTCACACTGACTTTGACTGTCCTCTTGGTGAAAATAATTGCCCCCCAGCTTTGAGTCACCATAGTACTTTGCATATACCTCTCTTGGCAAACAATAATGATGAGGATGATGAGGATGATGATAAGAATAACAGCAGCTAGACTACATCGAGACTTACAGTGTGCCAGGCATTATGATAAATAAATACTTTACATTAATTACTTTTTCAATTCTTGCAAACACTGTAAGCCAAGGTAATGTTTTATCCCACTTCACAGAGGGAATTGAGGTCTAATAAGGTTAAGTAATGAACTTGATTTCACACATAGCAACTGGCAGTTACATGAATGGGCTTTGGCATCATAGACAGTTGAGTTTGAGTCCAGGTTCTATAAGTTAGCAGCTTCTCAAGCTTTACTTGACAAAGTGTAAACCTCAGCTTTTTTATCTGTAGAATACGGATAGTGTTAAGTTTGTTGTAATGATTATATAAGATGATGGATGTGAAACTCAAAGCAAGAGGTGAGCACAGAGAAATGGTAGCCCTTATGATCCCTCAACTGAAAAAGCTGTTCAAGGGCTAGGATCTGAAGTCTTAGTAGATTCCTGTGCTCTCTCCACATGTTTAATAAATGCCAACTGAATAAATGAGTGCTATTTGAAGAACATTTTACTCTTCCAAGGCTGTTCTAGAGTCATGTGTCATGGAAAATCCTGCATAATTAAGTAGAAAAAAAGCTACATAAATATAGAAACCAACCAAACCAAAAAAAAAAAAATCCCTGTTCGTTGGCCTGAAACCTAGGAGCAGCCTGAAACTTGACCTTGCTATTCTGTCTTCTCCGTACATGCAGGCCTGTATTGTTCTGCTTCTCTGGCTTAATCACTTTCATGGGAGCTTCTTCAGAACTCCACTTAGTGGAACATGATTGCCCAGTTAAATATTGGAGGGCCTTAAAACCAAAGGCCCACAGCTTATGTCCAAAGTCTCCATGGCACTTTCCGAATCACTGGTTTGAGGGAAAGTCATTGGAGGTTACTGCAGGGGAGGTGAGGGGACAGTGCAGGCTGGAGAAGTAAGCAAAGGCCAGGGCATTTAAAGCAGTGGTCCCCAATCTTTTTGGCAGCAGAGACCAGTGATCCTACGAGAACCTAATACCTGATGATCTGAGGAGGAGCAGAGACAGTGATGTTAATGCTGAGGAGCGGCTGCAAACACAGATAAAGCTTTGCTCACTCGCCTGCCACTCAATTCCTGCTCTGCAGCCCGGTTCCTAATAGGCCATAAACCAATACCAGTCCATAGCCTGGGGATTGGGGACCTCTGATTTAAAGCCTTACAGGTCTTGTGAATGCTTTGGGTCT
>NW_011888811.1:12407059-12430297 GCF_000151845.1 Pteropus vampyrus
AGGGACTGGAATTTGGGGAGGGAATTACTTACAAATGTACATAAGGAAACTTTTGTGTAATTAAGATATTCTATATCTTGATTATAGTGGTAGTTACATGAGCATATACATTCGTCAAAAATTCATAGAACTATGCACCTAATAAGGGTGACTTTTACTGTGTGTAAATTATACTAAAATAAAAGTATTTTAAAGATATTGTGCATCAGGTAACAGAGTGCATGTGAACCAATTTTCAGATCTCGAGTAAAGAATTCTTGCTCTAGAGTCAAACAGGTTTGAAGTGGAAAGGCCTCCTGCAACATCTAGACCATACCTACTTACTTCAAAGATAGAAAAATTGAACACAAGGAAAATATGATGCTATCTCCAAGGTCACATTCCTTACTAGTGATGTTTATTCTTGCACACTTTCTATATTCTAAACACTATGCTAGACTCAACACATAGTTAAGTATTCCAGCTAAGAAAATTGAGACTTACTGCCTTGAAGATAGGGGATTTTAACTCAGGTCTTTTACTCTGTAGTTTATTCCCAATTGACTAGAAGGGCTCCAGGGAATGTTTAGTTCCCAGAACTTGATGGAGCACTGGACTTGGATTGAGGTGACCTGTCTATGGATCAAGCGAGCTGCTGGGAAGAGCAGACTTTTGAAGCACCAGCTGCTCTCAGAGACCCTCCTTTCTTGGCCACAACTAGATGGGAACATAGCTGAATTTCTAACATGACCAACTTCAGCTCCCATACTGTAAAGATCAGGAATATCTCCAGGAGCATGGTATAGTGCAACAGTTAAATGTCCTCCAAAATGAAAGCTATAATAAGGAGCTGCATAATAATTGTGCAGCGAGGGAGAGCAGCATGAGCTTCAGGGTCAGATGGACCAGGGTTCAAACCCTGGCTCTGCATTACCTGTATCACCATGGTGACAAGTGTACAAGTCACTTAATAGGTTTAAGCATAAGGTTCTTCATGTAAAATGATAAAAACAATGATACCCACGCCTTTCAGGGTTGGTGTGAGGGTTAAACAGAAAAAGGCATGTGCGTGACATATTATCAACTCTTAATGACATTGGCTTCTGCTCTAAATGCCATCATCATCAATATTATCACTCTAGTTTCTATATTCGCTTTCAGCATCACTTGAAAGATTCTTCCTGATCAGAAATTCCAGATTGTAACTCAGTCACCAGACAGGGTAATTTCAGCCTCTTTGCTTTTGGATCGAATCATTGACAGTCAGCAGAGGAAGAGTTATTGATTCACTCAATATACACCTGAGTTCCCTTTAGCAGTCTGTTGGACCAGCTGAAACTCCAGCCTGGACAGGCCAACTCAGGTGCACAGACACCTTCCAGTTACTTATCTGCACTCAGAGACCAAACAATTGCTTCCTGCCCTGGGCTCCATGTAGGAACATGCTTGTGCCCAGATGCCTTTCGGGGCCTCCCTGGCCCACACATTGCAACAGTGAGTCTCAATGGAGGGGCAGAAGAAGGGAGAGCACACCTACTGGGCGGAGGGGTTATATAACAATCACAGTATTCCTTTAGTGCATCAATAGTAGTAACAAAAACATATCCAATACTAAAACATAGATTATTAATCACTTATGTATATGTATTATTTTATGGTACAAATTTCCAAAACGATGTGCCTCAAATTTTTCTCCATTAGTAGAGATGCATAGAAAATGGGCTTTTCTCTCTGTTTTAGTGACACCCAATGAGGGGATCCTCCAAAGGTATATCTGAATCTCGTGGGGGACAGCACGGTATGAGACTTTTATGATAAATCCAAAGGGGTGATTATTAATTATTTTTTTGAAAAATTGCAAAATTGCAAAATTGCTGCAGTGAAACCTCAAAATCTAAAGTCTGAGAGAAATTTTTACCCCATGTCACACCCTCCTCTAATAAGCACATTAGGAAAAACTCAGGGCTGCTCTGTGCTAAGAAAATGGCCACACCACTGATAACTGGGCTTCCAAGCTGCATGTCTTGATAGCGAAAGGGATAATGCATGATCTCTGTCGTAATTTAACAAACGAGGAGCCTCCTTCCGATCTCAGGGGACACCCGAGTGGGCTCCTACTTTCGACCAGTTCCCAGGCTGCAGCATTTGGTTCAGAAGAAAATAGCCACTATACCAGCAGGCAGGAAATACAGGACCTTTACCTATACACCCCATTTCTCTACATCCGGCCCCCTACCTGCATCACAACCTCTTGGATGAAATTTTCTTAAAGATGCCAGTTCCTGGTTCCCACCCTAAACCTATCAACTCAGAACCCTGAGAGTGGGGCCTGGAAATATAAATTAAGTAGAACCTCTAGGGATTCTGACACGTGTTTTCCCCTGATAATACTTTGGAAAACAGGAATCTAGAAGAACGAACCCACCATGGTGGCATTTTCAGCTCAGAGAAATGGCCAGCCTGAAAGAAATCTTTTGGCCCCAGGATATGTCCCAGCTTGAACCCTCCAATTTCAGACTTCAGATTAAACCGTTGACAGAGTTACCTACTATATTCATTTGTATAACTAGGCAATTAGACCTGGCTAACTGCTTCATTCTCACCTGAAAGAAAGGCTGCCATATGACAAAATTCAATCAAACAAAAAACCTCTCAGGATTTTAGACCACTTACAAAGGCAGGTGGAACTATTTTTCTCAGTGTATTGGCTCTTCTAGTTCATGGTTATGTGATCTTGAGCAGTAACCCAGAGAGCTGGGTGAGGATCTATTTCCTTATCTCCACCCCACTCACCAGTACGAAAAACGGGAATCACCAGAGTGGAATAGCATTCTGTGGGCTGAAGACGTACCCTACCTCTTTTAGTCAAGAAGGCATAATGAATATAGTTAAATGAGGAAAAACATTCACTTTGTTATAGACATACCTTTGACACCACTATCATTTATGTTAATAAAAGTAAAGTTTGTTTTACGCATTTCTCCACCACCATTCCTACTTTGGTAACCATCAGCTTGTTCTTTGTATCTATGAGCCTGTTTCTGTTTTGTTTGTTTATTTATTTTTTTTAAGATTCCATATGTAGATAAAATCATACTGTATTTATCTTTCTCTGTCTGACTTGTTTCATTTAGAATAATATCCTCTATGTCCATTCACATTGTCACAAATGGTAAGACTTTATTATTATTTTTTATTGCTGAGTGATATTCCTTTTTTACCTTTTTATTCGTTCGTCTATTGATAGACACTTGGGTTGCTTCCATATCTTGACTATTGTAAGTAATGCTGCAATGAACATATCTTTTTGAATTAGTGTGTTTTTGTGTTTGAATATATACCAAGAAGTGAAATTGCTGGTTTGAATGGCAGCTCTATTTTATATTTTTTGAGAAATATCCATACTGTTTTCCATAGTGGCTGCACCAACTTACAATCTCACCAATAGCGTATGAGACTTCCTTGTTCTCCACATTCTCGCTAGCACTTGTTATTTGTTGATTTTTTTAATGATAACCATTCTGACAGGTATGAGATGATATCTCATTGTGGTTTGGATTTTTGTTTCTCTGATAATTAGTGACATTGAGTGTCTTTTCATATGGCTGTTGGCCATCTGTGTGTACTCTTTGGAGAAATGTCTATTTATATCCTCTGCTTATTTTTTAATTAGATTATTATTATTTTTTTTGGAGTTAAGTTGTATGAGTTTCTAATATATTTAGATATTAATCCCTTCTTGAATATATCATTTGTGAATATCTCCTCTCATTTGGTAGGTTGTCTTTTCATTTCGTTGTTGGTTTCCTTTGCTGTGCGAAACTTTTTAGTTTGATGTAGTCCCATTTGTTTGTTTTTTCTTCTGTTGCTCTTGCCTGAGGAGTCATATCTAAAAGATATTGCTAACACCAATATCAAAGAGTTTACTGCCTATGTTTTCTTTTATGGTTTCAGGTCTTACATTTAAGTCTAATACATTTTGAGTTTATTTTTATATTTGGTGTAAGAAACTTATCCAATTTCACTTTTTAAAAAGTGAATTCTTAAAAAAAAAGTAAATTCTGCTTAAGCTTAGATACTTAACTATTATAAGTAAAGCATTATCTTGGCATCCCTTTAAATCTATGAGTAAGACTAGACTGGAAGATCTCTAAGATTTTGCTATGCAAAGTATGGTCCTAAGAGCAGCAGCCTTGGCTTGTAAGAAATGTTGGATCTACCCATCATTCTCTGACACCATTAGTATCTAACGAGTGCAAATAATTTATCTTTAACATTGCAATGTCTGATATAAGCTTTAAAATGCAAATGATTCAAAGCCTTGAAAACCTATTATGAATCAATTCCACACTTTAACTTGACGGCAATCTTTTGAAACACATGTAGATGCTATACCTGACAAAAATATAAAAAGAAATGCTGGATCTCAGGTTCCACACAGACCTACCAAATTAGAATGCGCATTTATAACAAGATCCCCAAGTGATTCATATGCACAATGAAGTTTGAGAAGGACTCCTCTATGTTACTGGTTCTCAAAGGTGTCTGCATATTGGAATCATCCAATGAATTAAGAAGTACTGATGATTGGGCCCTACCCCAGAGATTCTTACTTAATTGGCATTGGACGCAGTGTTGGTATAGGGGTTAGTAGAAGCTTCTAAGTGATTCTATATGCATCGATGTTTGAAAATCTCTGCTCTAAGGTACCTGTACAGATCCCAAACTCTATGTCTATGAATGTATCAAGAAGAGCCAAAAAAGAAGCCACTAATTCAAATACCTTCAGGCAGCAAGCCAGTCATGTAAATGAGTGACACTAGCTGGTGTGGACAGCAGCGAACTGAAGAGCATGGACCCTGTACAAAGGAGGTGGCCAGCACTCCATCCTTCAGTGTTACCTTTGACAATGAGAGTTCGTTGCTGCCAAATCTTCTGATGGTTTTGGTTTAAGAACCTAGAAATTGCTCTTTCCGCCATCTTTCTGTGCTGCCATAATGGTGCAGGTGAATTGTCCTGGCTGATGCTCTCAAGAGCCTCAATGAAGCTGAAAAGAGAGGCAAATGCCAGGTTCTTATTAGGCTGCGCTCCAAAGTCATCGTCCGGTTTCTGACTGTGATGATGAAGTATGGTGACACTGGCAAATCTGGAATCACTGATGCTCACAGAGCTGGGGAAATTGTTGTGAACCTTACAGGCAGGTTCAATATGTGCGGAGTGATCAGCCCCAGATTTGATGTGGAACTCAGAGATCTAGAAAAATGGCAGAACAACCTGCTCTCATCCCATCGATTTGGTTTCATTGTACTGACAACCTGAGCAGGCATCATGAACCAATGAAGAAGCAAGATGAAAACACATGGGAGAAAAAAAATCCTAGGATTCTTTTTCTATGGATGTAATACATTTGTGCAAAGAAAATGCCTGAATGGACAAAAAAAGCTGGAAATCCAATTTTTTTTTCTGTAATTCTGGTTTATAAATCCAATTTTCTTTTCTTCAAAAAAATCATGCTACACAGGGTGAATAGGGTGGCTGGAACGCTAGTTTGGGGCCTCGACAGAGAGAAAACAGATCTACTCACAGAAAGAGTACAAGCCCCACCCCACGAAACACAGGCAGACAATTCCAAACGGTGATTCATTCTAAAAAGAGCATATGATAGCTTAAGAGATGGTGAAGATGAGGTGGGCTCTCTTTACCCTGTTGCCTGAAGGAATTAGGATGTCTGCTTATCTTCTTCTTTCAAAGAGGAATCAGACACTTTAAAATGTATCATGATCACAGAAAGGCAATACTCTTGGCAGACTGAAGCCAGGCTCTGGAAAACACTGCTTCCCAAAGAAGTTCAAAGAACAGAGTGTGCAAAGGATACTGTGAAGCATGAAAGTCCAAGAAGGGGGATGGTGTGCAGAAAGGGGACGGGCTGTGAAAGCATGGTGATTGGCTGTAATTTCATGAGACAAGAGTGTACTGTAGCAATGGGGATATGAATAATGCAAAGACTCCACTGGGGAGAAGGAGCCTTCTGAAGGTGATTTACAGTTTTGTTGGCTGAAACAGTTCATTTCAGATGTTGCAGGAAACATCCAGATCCATTTACATCGATATCTATTCTCTTATGCTAATTGAAATCCTATCCAACCTAGGGCCTTTAAAAACTACTAATATACATGGTCACAGGAGCAGATAGAGGGTGAGTGGCCTAAGGATGCAGTTTTGTATCAAAGGTTATGAGATCATAGGCCTGATTACTAAGGAGAAAATAAAAAACAACTGGAAAATGACTTGATCTTATGCCAATGAATAATATCGTTCTAACTCATTCTAATAAATTTGTTATGCTCTCTAGTAAGAGTAAAAGCTATATGAGGACAGATCAAATCAGCACATTATTTTAACTACATATGCCTGAGCAAGGCTAATATAGCATAGGGACAGCTAGAGCCAATATTATATCTTCTACTTGTGCATATCCCCTATAGAGTTTATTAAAGATCTAGAAACAGAATAAAATGTAATAAACACTTACATTACTCTGAGCCAATTGTGAGTAATACCTTAGAAATAGCTTAGAAAATGACACTGCCCCAAAGCAGTGGTTTTCAGTGCAGTCCTCAGGCGAGCCACATAAACATCCCTTGGGAACTTGTTAGGAATATAAATTCTTGAGTCCCACCCCTGATCTACTGAATCAGAACCTTCAGAACCTGTGGGGGTGGAGTCCAGCAATCTGTGGTTTCACAAGCCTTCCAGATGATTCTGAGGCAGACCCTATATTATCTCAGTTGATTTGCATAACAACGTATACAGGTGGACAGGTAGAGTTTACAATCCTCATTTCTGAACTGAGGAACAGGTGATGTCATATTCCCAAGGTCAGATTGTTCATAGCAAAGCAAAGACTCTGGGCTTTTATGATTTTGATCTGGAGAGCAAAATTTAAATTGTTTAGCAGGAGTTGATTTGGGTTCATTTGTAAGTACATATGCTTGTTTTTTTTTTTTTTTTTCTTCACCTTAACAACTGTATCAGCTCATTAGGAGCTCAAAAAATAATAACAATTCATCCATACAGTCATGCCCTTGACTTTCTTTTCTGAGTGCTTCTACTCCCACCCTGCCTTAAAAAATTCTCTTTCATCTTTCAAAGCCCACCCTAATGGCTGCCTCCACTGCAAAGCTTCCCTCCACTTGCTCCTAGTAAGGATGTGTCAGTTCTGCTTCACTTACACAGCTCTCTACTTGATCTGCCTGTACAGCTGTATTTACATGTCTGCTCCCAACAGTGGACTGTTAATTTCTGGGGGACAATGAACAATGTTACCATCTCTATATACCTCCTAAGACTTGTCACTGAATAATGCTTTGGAGCTGGAAAGGAGCAAGGACATTAAAACAGATGTCAGCTCCTATAATTATTGAGCATCAACTGTGTCGTGGGTCTTAGACTAAGCTTTCTATATACCTCATTTTGTTTTAATACTCAGTACATTCTTCTAAGGTACATATTTTTATCTTTATTTTAAACACTATAAAAGAGAGACTCAAAAGAAGTTAAAGAAATGATCAGCTATCATACAGCTAGTAGTGGGAGAACTGGAATTCTTTATGAGGATACTGAAATGCGTCTCTACTTCTTATTTAATGTCTGGAAAACCAAAGCCTAGACAGAGAACAGAATTTCCTTAGTCACACAGAAGGGGACTAACACAGAGGGGGACTGAAGCTGGATCTAGAATATAGACCTCAGGTTACTTTACCAACCTCCCTGGCATCTCCCTTGAGCATTACAACAGTGTAAGGAAAAAAAAAAATGTTTTTGGAATTTCTGGATTACTTAGAGAGTTGCCTCCACTCCACAAATGAGCAGCCTGGTAAATTTGTTTAAAGCTGGATTTATTTTCTTTTCCACAGATATCAGAGTCCATTATCTGGCCAGTGTTGCCCACTTTTTGGATGCTGTTGCCCTGACAACTCTTTAGAACTCTTCCTTTCTCATCTCAGACCTCCCACAAACCCATTTTACTCTGCTCTTTCTCAAGTCGGTGGGACTTTTCTTCCAGGCTCCAGTCTGGTTCTTTTGCTATTTCTGGCCAGCGGGCATTAAGTTTTTCAGGGTTTAAATTGATGACTATGTTTCCTTTTCCTGATGAAAATTCAGTGGTGATTGCTAACCTCAGAGACCTCACTTCTGCTCTTGGAGGTGGCAGAGAAGTCTCAAGGACTCACAAGTAATAATGTCCCAGTTTTGCACGGAGCTCAATTTCAAACCTGAAAATAACCTCGGTGAGTCTGATCACATACATCAAAGTTCTGGTCATACCTGTCACTGAACAGTGATGGGAACAGGGCTCATTAATGTGTACTGCTTCAGTTAACCAACCTGGCTGAGCAATGGCACTCTTTTTTTTCTGGTTAACTGAATGCTAACTCTTTAAGTTCTTCAGAGCTGTTTGTTACATAAACATCCCATATTTGAGCTTTGGTAAGTCGTAGGACATTTACTCAAGTATGTTGTTTTTAAAAGACACATATACCTTAAACAGCTAACAATAAGATTCTGTAGAACACATTGTGATATATTACATCAAGGAGTTCTACATAGCCATTGAAGTATAAGTGTGGATATTGAGTTATTGGCATGAAAGATATTAGTAATATAGTAAGTGAATATTGAAGAGTGAAATACTTTATACATCCCAGGATTTTAGCCTCATAAAATCATAAAAAACTCAATTATGGATAGTAAGTCTAAAAGGACATATACCAACATATTAACAGGGTTACCTCAGTTGTGCAATGATAGGTTCTTGACCCATGCCTTTTCTTACTATACTTTATAGTTTCCCACCATAAACACGTATCACTCATGTAATTTAAAAATAATACTGTTTTTATCACAATTACATATAAAACTGTTAACATAACCAAACAGCAATCACGAAAACTATCAGTCCTAAATGTGGAGTGTAGTATAAACGTTGCCTGGTAAAGAGACTTCTGTATCTGGAGAAAAGTAATGTAGATTTTAGTCCCCAGTCTTTTCCTAACCACTCCTGGACGTTTAGTCGCAGAGTCCCTGAATCTCTGGGTCTCAGTTTACTTTTAAGGAAAATGGAGATAACGCCATTCACTTCGTAGGCTGCTGTGGAGATTAAATAATGGGGTCTCATTTCAGAATCAAGAAGACTTTAAAAAAATACTCACTGCTGGGCCCCTCCTGAGTCCATTCCAGCACAATCCAGGGCTCGCAAGAAAGTGCTGAGCTAATTCTTATCAGCTAATCGCATGGCGGCTTTCTCTCCTGGACACATGGGCTTATTATGCGGTGTAACATAGAATAGACTTTGTTAACTGCAAATCCTTGCACTCTTAGTGCAGGGGAAGAATGAAAGGATTTGCCTTTGACTGGGGTCCTGCCATGGTTACCAAACAGGCCCAAACAAACACAGAAACCCAAAGGGTCTTATTTACCAAAGGACAATGTCATAGTCAACTGAGGAATGTCTAAAATGCAAGAAGTATGTGTTTAGTGATCATTGTGCCTGATCACCACTTAATATGGCCTTCCTCTCTATACTTCACGCTCGGCCACCTCTGCTTCAGCATCTCTGGGGGCCAGGGGCTCATTCTTTCCCCTTGTGGCCCATTCACTCTCTGGATTGTGCTGTTACCCTCAGTTCTTCCAAAAGTCTGAGCTCTGACACGTAGAGCTATATGAAGAGTCTTGCCAGATCCTTGTCAATGGCTCTAAACTGTTACAAGTAACCCATCATTAGTAATATAGTCACCAAACTTTCAGCCAAGGTACAATTTTACAAATCAGAACATATTTTTAGCTTATCCCTCTCTGATTTACTCTTCAATCTGCATCAACAAATAGGAGAGAAAAGGATTGAGCTAAAACTCCCACAAAGAGAATATGAAGTAGTGGTATTGGTCATGGGAGCTGGGAGGGCTAAAAGGTTGTTGATTACTGTAACTGTATAGTACTTTATATAGTTAGAGTCAGCTATCCTGCGTCATCAACAGCTGATATTCATTAAGTGCCTGCTGAGCCTAGCACACTAGAGTATGTGGTGAAAAGAGAAAGAAGTATGACGCATGATCATAAAATCAGGGAGACGTGGGCTAGGCAGTTAGGGTGTTTATTATATTAAAAAGAATAAATAATATCGGTAGTGTTCACTCATTGATTTATTGATTAAAATATTTATCAGACACAACTAAATGCTAGGGATAACACAGTGAAAACAGATGAGAACATTGACTCATGGAGATTACATTCTGGTCACTATCTCTGCTGAAAAATTTTGGTGCTTTAGTTTCTTTCCCTTCAGTCACAGTAAAAGCTTGGTTTAAAGGATCCTTGTAGGTCACTGGTCCATGCACTGAGTCATCACTTGAACATACCCACTAATGAAGAAGTGTCACAGCCACGGAGGAGGAAATGTGACTAGGAGAATCAGCTGTGAGGTCAGATCTGAGTTCAGGGACCAGCGCTGGCATATATTAGAAACTGTTTCTTTGGGTGAGTTACCAAGCTTGACTTTCAATGTCTGCATCTGTAAAATGCTTCTCATACCTGCTTCCTAAGGTTGTGGTGAGTGGCTACTGCTGTATTAATTACTATCACATTATCATAAGTGTAAGTTATCATTATAAATAATTATTATTGAATCCCTCTATATATGGAGAACATATGAGAAAGGCCCTGACATCTTCTGATAATTAAGTTAACAAAGCCCTTCCTAAAATATCTGATTAAATGCAGAGCACCAGATGTGTAATCTCTGTTACGACTAGCCGTAATAGAGCTTCCTGTGACTTCTATCATTTGACTTCTCTCTTTCTTCCATGATATTCTCTCAATTATTTTTCCTCTAGACCAGTGAGTCTATTTCTTCAACTTCTCCTTCCTTGGAGGAAGTAAAAATTTGCCTCCAACTTGATGAATTTCTCTCCATACTCGTCAATCACATAAACATCGGATGGTCTCCTACAAATTCATCCTTACACACCAATGGCCACGTTAAAAGCCTGAGATTTTTGTCACAATGAAATGCATTTCTAGTGACACAGTAAATGCTCAGTAAATGATTCCATTCTTCAGAACACCTATGGGAAAGGACTCTTCCGCCTTCACTCTCTTCTTCGATAGGAAGGAGTTATTCATAAACTTGGACAGTGCTCAGGATACTGATGAGGACAGAGTTGCTGCCAGGCGGGTCATTATGCATTTCAACAGGGGTTGGCCGCCTTTTGTGTGCAGGCCAAATCTGGCTGCCTGTCTTTGTAAATAAAATTTTTGTGGAATACATCTGTGTCCATACATTTGTGTATTGTCCGTGGCTGCTTTCAATCTCCCGCAGCAGAGCTGAGAAATTGCAACAGAGACTGTGCGGCTCACCATCTGGCCTTTTACAGAAGAAGTTTGCTGACCCCCAAGCTTAGCATGTAGGTAGCTCCCATGAGCTGCAGAAGTGAACTGACTCAGGACTTGAACGACTAGGACAAGCCCGATGCTCTCTCTCTGGCATACTCTCCTTTGCAGATTGCCTTTGAAATGGATGGATGGCTATAGTCGGCCACAGAATTCAAGTAATCCTACATCTCAAACATCCACATGTTAAAGTCACCCAAACTTCATATGAGTCCTAAGAAAGACCCAGCCTCTAGTTTCTTATTTAACTCAACTATCATTCTACATTACACACACCTCTCGATCACTTTAACTAAGCCTTCCCTTTTATACTGAACTATCATAACTACCATCCTTCCTCAATTCTGTAACGTTTAAATGCCTTTCAGTGTGTCTGAGGATTTATGGACCTTTGACCTCTCCCAGACGAATGCCCTTCTACAGGGCCTCTGCCACGAATCACTATCTTTTCGCTGTTCCCACCAAGGTCTGCTGAGAAGGAGTGGGGGTAGATTCAGAGTCTTCTCAGAGGTCATGACACCCTCCTTAAACATTAGCAAACCAAGGATTTTGAGCTGAGAGCCACATTATAGATCATTACAGAAGAGAAAGCTAAAGTTCAGAAATATCAAAAGGCTTCCCCCAGTTAGAAAGCCAATTCCTAGTCAACCCGAACCCCAGCCTTCAGGCTCCCAGTCTGGGGCTGTATCCTACATACTATCCCTTTACTCTTCGGATTCTAAGGAGAGGTCACATTTTTCAGTAATAACTTTCTCATTTCCTCTGCCTTTATCATAATACCGGCCACATCGCCACCAATATCCTTCCCAGAACCTTTCCCATTCCAGCTATTTTTCCCTCTGTGCTTTCCACTGACCTCGGAACCTTCCAGAGATCCTGCCTTAGGTTTATCTAAATTAAATCTCTTCCCATGGCTATTTACTTATTCCCCTAAGCACTACAGTCAATCGATAATTTCTTTCATCATCTTCTCCTGTGTTTGTAATCCTACGTAATTTGGCATCGTCCATAAATCTGAATAATGTACAACTAGCTTCATCTTAGATCATTACAGATTTTAATAAACAGCGCCGATCTCATTACAGATCCCCGTAGAGCTGGGCTGAACTAATCCTTTTCCTTTCAATGTGGTGCGAGCCCCTGACTTTGCCTTTGTCTTTTCCAGCTGGGGGAAGTGAGAAGGCCTCGAGCACGGATGACGTGTCCAGTGTCATCTTGCCGGGGGTGGTCTAGTGGTGAGTAGAAGCTACATCCCTCCAGCCCACTGCCTGTTGCCAGGGGAACCACGCTTCTGGATGACGGTCTCACTCCTCCAGGACATCATGACTTGACGGAGGCTTCGGGACCAGTGCTAGGGGAGGTTGGTTACCAGGGAAAACGCTGATTTCGGCTCTTCCATCGGCAGCAGACCTTGGGGTTCTGCATTAGCTCATTCCCAGCATTTGTATCACAGCGACCTCCTAATTTTCCTTTTAAACCATCTTGTGGGAGAGAAAACGCTCTTCCCCAGACTCTGCATGTCTTCCTGACTCACCTCCTTCAGGCCCAGCCTCGATGTCACCTTGTCAGAGGCCTACCCTGACCGCCCTATTTCAAGGAATGACACCCCCCACTCGCACACTCCCTAGCCCACTCCATGCTTTATTTTGTCCCCATAGCACTATTCACTAGATGAAGAGCTACAGAGGGCAGGCGCTTTGTTTAATAATTTAACTAATTAATTAATCTTGATTAAGATATAATTGGCATATAATATTTTGTAAGTTTAAAGAATACAATGTGTTGATTTGATACATTTATATATTGCAATATGATTACCACTGTAGCGTTAGCTAACACCTCTATTAGGTCATATAATTATCATTTCTTTTCTGCAGTGGGAATGATTAAGATTTAGTCTCTGGGCAACCCTCAAGTTTATAATATGGTATTGTTGTTAGGGCCTTCGCTTTATTCTGTTTTGTTCACTAGATTCCGGTGCCTGGAATGAGCCAAATATTTCATGAATGACTGAGGAATTATGGAGCTGCTGCTGTTGATTTGATCTTTATACACAGGGAGGGCATGATGGTTTCAGAGAGCTTTGATTTTCTTTACCTCGTATGATTTTCATAAAAGCTAGGATTATTATCTCCATTTTTAGAAAAGGAATCTAAAGATCAGAAAAAAGGTCAGTTCTTTTTCCCTTCCCACCCTCCTCCCTTCCTTCTTTCTTTTTTTTTCTTCATTATTCAAATAACCAACAGTTGAGTGATTTACATGTGTGTAATAACGTCATACAGCTGGTGCCACATTTCTTAAATGTAGGATCTCAGGCAAATTACTCAACTTCTGAAACCTCGGTTTATTCTTCTGAAAAATGAGAGGTACTAGTAGGGCTGGGAAGATGTCAAGGGAATGAAATTGCATATATGTAAGTACTTAGTACAGTGCCTGGCATACAGTAAGCGCTCAATAAGCGTTAGCTGCTGATTTTCTTAGACTTGTTCATTATTATGACTACACCACTACCATCACGACAGCACCACCGGAACGAGCACAAGCACCACGGCCACGTCACCACACTGTCATCATTGCCATCATAACAGCACCACTGCCACCATTATCGTGTGACTACCGTCTCCGTCACAACATTGTGACCATCACCACCACCACATCGTTGGTCACCAGCATCCTCGCCACCGCGCCACTCCATCCCTACTACTGTCACCTCCACCAGTGTGTGCCAGGCATTGTGTTAGGCACTGTGGCTACAGAATAAAGGCTAAAATAAAAGGCAACAGATTTATTAGCTATAACCTATACTCTGTGAGATATACATATACACACACATAAATTTTTTCTTTTTCAATTAGAGTTGACAGTCAATATTACTGTATATTAGTTTCAGGTGTACAGCACAGCAGTTACACATTTGTATAATTTACAAAGTGCTCCCCCATTAGTCTAGTACCCATCTGACACCACACGTAGTTATTACAATGTTATTGACTATATACTCTATGTCGCACTTGACATCCCCATGACTATTTTGTAACTACCAATTTGTACTTAATCTCTTTACATTTTTCACCCAGCCCCTCCCAACTCCCTCCCATTTGGCAAACATCAGCTTGTACTCTGTATCTATGAGTTGGTTTCTGTTTTGTTTATTCAATTTTTTTATTGTTGTTCTTTAGATTCCATATATAAGTGAGGTCATATGGTATTTGTCTCTCTCTGTGTGATTTATTTCACTTAGCATAATACCCTCTAGGTCCAACCATGTTGTCACAAATGGTAAGATTTCAGTTTTTAAATTCCTGAGTAATATTCTATTGTATATATGTACCATATTTTCTTTTTCCAGTTCTCTATTGGTGGGAACTTATGTTGCTTCCATATCTTGGCTATTGTAAACAGTGCTGCAGTGAACATAGGGGAGCATATATCTTTTCGAATTAGTGTTTTGGCTTTCTTTGGATAAATACCCAGAAGTAGAATTGCTGGGTCATAAGGCAGTTTTATTTTTAATTTTTTTGAGGCACTTCCAAACTGTTTTCCATAGTGGCTGTACCAATTTTCAATCCACCAACAGTGTAAGAGGGTTCCCTTTTCTCTGCATCCTCATTAACACTTGTTTGTATTATTGATGAGAGCCATTTTGACAGGTGTGAGGTGATAGCTCATTGTGGTTTTAATTTGCATTTCTCTGATGTTTAGTGACATTGAGCATCTTCATATGTCTATTGGCCATCTGTAGGTTCTCTTTGAAGAAATGTCTATTCAGGTCTTCTGCCCATATTTTAATTAGATTGTTTTTGTTTGTTTGTTTGTTTTTGGTCCTGAGTTGTATGAGTTCTTCATATATTTTGGATATTCACCCATATTGGATGTATAATTGGCAAATATCTTCTCCCATTCAGTTGGTTGTCTTTTCATTTTGTTGATGGTTTCCTTTGCTGTGCAAAAACTTTTAGTTTGATGTAGTTTTAATTGTTTATTTTTTCTTTTGTTTCCCTTGCCAAAGGAGCTATATCAAAAAATATACATATTACTAAAAGCTATGTCAGAGAGTTTATTACTTATGCTTTCTTCTAGGAGTTTTATGGTTTCAGGTCTTACATTTAAGTCTTTAATCCATTTTGAGTTTATTTTTGTATATGGTGTAAGAAGGTGGTCTGATTTCTTTTCTTTTCTTTTTTTCTTTTTTTGCATGTATCTGTCCAGTTTCCCCAACACCATTTATTGAACAGACTATCTTTACCCCATTGTATGTTCTTTTCTCCTTTGTTGTAGATTAATAGGCCATATAGACATGTGTTTACTTCTGTGCTCTCTATTCTGTTCCATCGATCTATGTGTCTGTTTTTATGTCAGTACCATGCTGTTTTGATTACTATAGCCTTGTAGTATAGTTTAATATCAGGTAGCAGGATATGTCCAACTTTTTTCTTCATTCTCAAGATTGCTGTGGCTATTTGGAATCCTTTATGGTTCCATATAAATTTTAGGATTATTTGTTCTAGTTCTGTGAAAAATGCCATCGGTATTTTGATAGGGATTGCATTGAATCTATATATTGCTTTGGATAGTATGAGTATTTTAATGATATTAATTCTTCTTATCCAAGAGCGTAGTATATGTTTTTATTTATATCTTCTTCAATTTTTTTCTTTCACTGTCTTAATTTTCTTAGTACAGGTATTTTATCTCCTTGGTTAAATTGATTCCTAGATGTTATTTTTTTTTTTTTCTGATGCAATTATACATGGGATTGTTTTCTTAATTTCTCTTTCTGATAGTTCATTGTTGCTGTGTAAAAATACAACCAATTTATGAATATTAATTTTGTATCTTGCTACTTTACTGAATTCATTTATCAGTCCTAATAATTTTTTGGTGCAATCTTTATGGTTCTCTCTATATAGTATCATTTCATCTGCAAATAATGACACTTTTCTTTCTTTCTTTCAAATTTGTATGCCTTTTATTTCTTTTTCTTGTCGGATCACTGTGATATATATGTTCTTAATCCTTACAGCAACCTTACAAAATGAGTACTATTTCACATAGAAGACAGCAGAACTATGAATTGTAAGCATATCTGCTTGATTATAATGTTCTTAATCTTGATAATGCTACTGTACTCACATAATTTAGTGAGGGATAGAGGTATTTGTGTAAGTATTATGTTATAGGGTGACGACTGAAAACAGAAAGGTTTATGTAAGCACACAGGAGGGCCACCTCGCTGGACTGGGAGAAAAGGGAATGGCGAAGGAGAGTCGGAGAGGCACTGTCATGAGGTGAATCGCAGAAAATGAAATGAGGTAGCATCCAATTCCAGGCAGTCTCACTCCAAGGAAGATATACGACAGATACTAATTTAAGAATAGAACCAGCACTGGGTTTTGTGAGAAAGGATTTCATTGGCATTATCTATGTTAGGATTAAGATATTTTAGTAATACAAGTTACAGGTTACGTAGACATTAGACTTGGGAGAAAATCTCAATCATATGCAATCCAAGGAAATCAGAGAAAATGATAGGGAAGAAGATCATATCGATATCGTATTCATGCAACCGTAGGACATAGTTCTTGATTGCTTACAGGAATGGAACATGGCTTTTAAATCACTGGGTAGAGACTTAACTTGAAGGAATAGGGACATGCTGTGCTAATGCAAGTCACAGAAAAAGGGTTAGGGGGTGGCGGTGGGGTGGAACTCACAACCTGAAAGTTCAAGTGGAATAAATTTCACTTCTCCCAAATATCGGGAGGTCTCCTACGGGGATTTCTAGCATCGAGCTGTGTGAATGTCTGTGAGCTAACCAAGAACCACAATCCGATATTGTGGGGTGAATCTGCAGGCAAGGGCCAGGCCTGGAAGAAGCAGAAGGTGGGGTGAGGGCTGAACCGTTAGTTGCTGGGGAAGCAGACTCATTCAAGAAAAGCATGCCCCTTTGACAACCTTCTCTACTTACCTCATGGACTTTGCATCACACTGCTTCCCCTACATCTTTTTTGTCACAGTCACAATATATCACCTTCAAATGTCATGGGATATACACTTTAGATGAGTGAACT
Organism: Pteropus vampyrus; assembly: GCF_000151845.1. NCBI lineage: Eukaryota > Metazoa > Chordata > Mammalia > Chiroptera > Pteropodidae > Pteropus > Pteropus vampyrus. Next base: position 12,424,555 of record NW_011888811.1, read on the forward strand.
TTGTGGTATGTAAATTATATATCAATAAGACTGTTTAAAAATGTCATGAGAACGGGGCCTCTTCTGAATAATGTGCTCCAGGAAGCACAATTCCCCCTACTCTCCACCTTTCTAAATCTTTTAGGAGAGCCAGCAGGCTTCTTCCTTCTTTTCATTCCAACAGTCACCCACCATTGCTGAGCCCATCCCTACAGTTCCCTACAGTACATCCATGGTCCTGTCTTTAACATCCCTCATTACACTGGGGGATGATCAAAACAGATCAATGCCTCCGGCCTCCCTGAACCTGGCTCAGCTGTTCCTTGCCTATCACTGTCCGCCCTGTGCTTCTCTCTTCCCTGGCAACATTTTGAAATTTCTCTTTTATCATTCACAGGGCTGATGAGAGCCCAAGATGTTAGCTGAGGCTAGGTTAAAGAAGCCTCCATTTTCCAGTGACTGTTAAAGAAACAAAACAAAACAACAGCAAAACAGCCTTTCATTCTTTGATTCCTATCAACCTGCAGATGAAAAGGCTGGAAGTATGACTGGTTCATAGCACCAGCACCTCTCTCCTCACCTCTAACCCATGACTCCGCTGGCTGAATTTGGTTGCAGCATTTATCAATTTTGAAGCCACTGGAGTCCCTGGTTCTGACACCAAGGCCCTCAAGCTATTATGAAGTCCCTTACAGACATGATTATGGAGGTAGACTGCCATGGACCTAAAACACAATGCAATTTGTTTCTGTGAATCACCCTTCACACTAAAGACATCACAGACAATGCCTCCACAGCAGCACAGGGAGGAACCCAGGAGATGAGAAATAGTGCAAGACACACACAATAGCCTGACTAGGAGACCGTGGATGTGGGGAAGGAGAGGGAGGGCCAGGGGCATGTGGAGAATGAAGGATGCTCTTGCAGCCAGGCTCTACGGGGCCCTTCACCAGGCTGGTCTGCGGGGGAGAGATCATTAGTTTTTCACAGGGCCTTGATGTGTCGGGGCAGGTCTCTGGGCTGCTGCAGAATTCTGGAGCTGGGGTTTGCTTTGCAAAGATTGTTCATGTTCCTCTTATGAATCAGGAGCCAGACATGCAGAGTGGAGCAAATAATCTTTTTCCTCATGCAGTTTATAATCTACTCACACATGCTGTCTGGGGTGGAAAGAGGACAGCAGGTATCTTTGGAAGTTTTGGAGATTACTTGCTTTTATTTTCACAGGGTTCCCTGCCCAGCAATCAGCTTATGGAACCTCTTTCTCTTTTTGGGTAGCATCAATATTTTCATTTTATGGTTGAGGAAACTGAGGACCAGAGAGAGTCATGAACTCATTCCAGGTATATTAGCACGACTAGTATTAAAATCCAGACTGTCTGCCCTCAGGACCCTTGAACTTTAACCACGAAGGTGACCCGACTCAGTGAAGGCGCTAAGGAGGTAGAAAAATATTAAAGAGGTAGAAAAATATTAAAGGAGGTAGAAAAATATTAAAGAGGTAGGAAAATAAGCCTGCTGCCTTTTCTCTGCAACCTCAAGTTAATTAAGAGGTCAGTAGGGGTGGGTGGATGGATGGAATGAAGCAAAATGTTTCTAAAAGGAACATGAGCACAAAAGTTAAAGTTTTTCTCCAACATCTCGTTAGTTAAAAATTTTCTCTCAGCTCAGAGGATTTCTGCTGAAGAAACGAAGTGTAAATTAATGGATTCTATTCAACAAACTCTGCTAGGGTGACTATTGTGTGACATGCACTGCACTTAGATGCCTGGGCTAGGGGAGGGGATGAAGAGGAAGGAGGAGAAAGGAAGAAAATCTACAGATGAGCACGAAAAGGTCCTTTCTCTCAAAGGAGCTGTCAGTCTAAGGGGGGAGATGGTCATGCACACAAATCAATCGTGCTGATGTAGGGCAGAACAATGAAGGATAAAATGGAGGGAGGCTAATTCTTGTGGGATTGGGGGTAGGGGGTAGAGGGTTTAAGAAAGCTTATTGATGGGGGTTAGATCTAAACTTGGCTCTGAGAGATGGTTAAATGATAAGATTGCACACAGACAGGTGATTACTAGACTTAACGAGGGATCACACTGTAAGGTATGTAAATGTCAAATCATTATATTGTACACCTAAAACTAATATAGTATTGTATACTAACTATACTTAAATTAAAAAAAAAAAGTCTTAAATGGAGAGAAGGAAGGGTAAATAAGAAGGGAACAGAAAGGCTCTGCTGGCAAACTGAGTAGCTTAATCTGAGGTGCAGGCATGAGAGAATGAAGAGATATCTAGCTATGGTTTAGTACATGGATACGAGTTTGTGACAGGTTTCCGGAGGCATGGGGAAGGGCAGATGTGATAGGACAGGCTCAGAGGATGATGAGCCTTGAATGTTACACCTTGAAAGTTACAGGTGAAGCCCAGACTTCACCGTGAGTGTGATAAGAGATGGCATAGCACATGAGCTGTCCTAAGATGATGATTCTGACAGCAGAAATAAAAGCTGCTTATATTCACTTTATTCACCTTCCAAAAACATGTTCTGAAAAAAACTGAATCATTTATGCTTCTGTCTACCACCTCTTTGTTCAGTTGCCTGGAGAATGGCGTTCACAAATCTAAAGTGATAAGTTTCAATCCATCATATGTGCCAGTTAACTTGCTCTGTCCAATAGACACAGGCCATACCTCTGACCACCTTGGATCATCTCTCCAATGGGCAAAAAGACCATCCCAGTTCTTAGAAGTACAATTAAACGAACAATGGTGGTAGATGGCAGTGTTACTCTGTAGATGTGTCCAACACTCTAAATTTATAGATCATTTTGATATCTGCTCACTCACTTGATTCTAACAACCCATTGAAAATGGCCTTTGTCTCTCTATAATGTAAAACTCATTTTCCACTCTCCATCCCACAAAGATGGATATACGCACCCAGTGGAGAAATTCCTTGGTTCATATAGAATCTATCATCTCTTTAGTCAAAAACACTTTTTGAAATTTCATTTCCAAGCATTAAAAAAAAAAAAAAAAACTCAGTTAATGTAATCATTTTCTGATTGTGCAACCGCGTTATAATGCTGAATAAGCTTTTTCAAATATACTCTTTCTTGTGAAGACATAGACATATATCCCACAAAGATCAGACATTTATCTGAGCCCATGTTTGAGACTGGCCAATGCATTAGGGTGGGGAGTTAGAATCCTGTTTCATAGATACCCAAGAGAGTACATGACCCAGGCTCACACAGCTGACAGTGACAATCCTGAGGCTTATGAAAGACTGTTTCATCTCAGTGAAGTGCTTACTTTAAACCTGTCACTGTCTTTCCATGAGTGACTGACAATAATGCATTATCATCTGCCAATACATTACTGTCTGCATATTTACCAGTTACATTTCCAGGTGAGAACTCTTTATTCATCCCATTATTGAAGGGGTTTATGAAACAAAACTGAACACACAAGATTTTTCAAGTTGCTATCATGAAGGTTTACTAAAGCGTTTACTACTTTAGTTGGCCATTTTACTTTCCCCAGACATTTTTTTCCAGCATTAATTTCTAAGGACTTTTCCTTCTCTTAGTATCTATCAACGGATCTAGGCTATTTCACAGGTCCTTCTCCCCAGAGGGGCATTAATTAGCCAGACTTTCCTGCTACAGTCTTGTTTGGCATCATATACTGAAGTCAAGTAACCCAATTGTACTCCAAGACAGGCCGGCCTGCTAATTACATCCCTTGGAACTTAAGCTTCAGTAAAAATTAGGAGCAGAAGCATGTAAAGAAATGAGTCTCTTCTCTCAACTTGCTTTAGAACAGAGTAAGTTTATGCAAATTTTCCAAGGCAAGTACCAGGGTAGCCCTCAAACCTTGAGAGGACTCCTTGTCACAAATAAAGTGTAGAAACACCTTGGCTTAAGTGGCAGTGGGTCTCCTTGGTCAGTCCCCACACTCTGGAATTTGACAGACCTTGATTCCATTCCTAGCTCTGCATTCTTTTAGATGGGTGACCTTGGGGAAGTTATTCTACTCTGAGCCTCAGACAAGCTCCTATTTCTAAGTGGGCATTATAATAGCATAGATCTCAGAAGACTGTTGTGAGCATTGAGATTATGCACAAGATGTGTTTACAAGAGTATCTAGCACTCCTATGACAGCTGCTGTGATTGTTGCAAACTTTTAGCCAGAATGCTTCTGCCTTCCAGCTTCTCTGTCTTTGCACATGTAGGTTTTCTATTTTGAATAGTCTTTCCCTCATCATCACCAGGAGTAGAAATCCAACCACCCTTTAAGGATCATCTCAGATGCTTCCTCTCCCACACGACTTTCCTTGACACCCCTCTTCCCAAACTGGTGAGCATCTTGCTTCTTTGAGCATTGATTAGTAGTGTTCTGACTTTCTTATGTCACACAGTACTCCTTATTTGAGTTAGCATTTCAGTTCCTTAAGGTATAGTGTGTGCCACTGCCATATGCTATTTATTTTTTTCCAGAGATCTCTGAACTTCTCTGACTATCACACTCATCACACATTGTGATTTAATATCTGTCTTCCCAATAGGGGCCTGAGTTGTATCCATAAGACTTAGCAAATGGAAGGCACCCAGTGGACATTGGTCGAATGAATAAATGGGTGAATGAATGAATGGTTCTGTCAGTCCTCTTTATAACTCTTCCCAGCACATAGGAGGTCCTCAGTATTTGTCTAAAGACAAATTCAGTTTGTGCAATAGGGTTCACAAACCCAAATGTCTTTGGGGGATCATGTGGGTAACCAGCGTGAGTGAACAGGCCTAGGAATTATATAATATGGAAAACCAAGAACAGTAACTAACTGTAAGAGGAGTACATTCCTCTTCTAAAAGAACTCATATGCCATTTTTTAAAAGACACTGCTTGTCAAGAAAAGCATGTCGATTGGCCAAATTGCTCCTGACAGCTTTTCTATGACCTTTGTATTATAACTCAAATAGAGCAGTGTTTATTTATCAGTAGATGCAGAGCCTATATGGGGGTACTTCTTCTGTTTTTTGGGGGTACTCATCTTATCTTTATGAAAGCCCCTCCTCTGGCATCCACAAGAATGTTCCGACTATATTCCTGTTCAAAAACTTGCTTTTGTGTAAATGGACAGCAAGTTACTACTTTTTCACACCTGCGTATACATTGTGAGTAAATAATTCTTATATTAGTCCTTTCTGGGTCACTTATCAGTAAAAGTACCAATCCCTTCAACCAAATGGAGAGGTAGTAATAGGAACTGTAGCCTGGAAGACAGGGGATTCTAATTACCAGAGGAAATCGTAGAGGCTAGAAAACCTTGCTGGCGTATATCTGTCCAATCATATCACATACCATCTCCTCACTTTCCAAATGAATTTTCATTTCCTGTAGTGAAAATAGATGAGACTAAATGACTCCCAAGGCTGTGAGAATCACAAAGGAAACAGGTCAATGAGACTGGCAACAGGATTCGCAGAGTAGGTTGTTAAAGGTGAGGGCAGGGCAAGAAATGTTGGGAATGAATTGGTTTTCTACAGTTAGGCTTCCATTCAGAGGCTGGCTTTTATTGTCCTGCATTGGAGGCAGCACCTCCAAATCCGGTCTGAGCTGATAGAGGCGCTGTGGGTCCAGTACATGTAAAGGAGCCCTCTGCGATCAGAAGCAGCAACCCCAGTTGTACTCCCAGCACCCTGTGATGAAAGGAACCCCACACCTGTGGCTCAGAGGAGTGCAGACCTTACAGGAGAAATGGACCAGAAAG
>NW_011888811.1:12430767-12447032 GCF_000151845.1 Pteropus vampyrus
GGAACCTCGCTACAGTTCTGAATGAAACTGCATCTGGTCCTTAACAGGCATGACCTCGAATGTTTTAATTTTTTATATACAATTGCATAATGATCTCCCATTCTCTTCTGACCATTCTCTTCTGACTTTTTTTTTCCAGTTTCCACCTACCCCTCTCCAACGCGCATGTGTGTGCACACACAAACACTCATACACACAAACCTACACACATACGCGCTATGTCGATTCCTGGCTCCATGAACCCAGTTTCGGAATACCCCACACACTTCTAGCCACGTCTTATTCCTTCTGCAAACACTGGAAACTTTCCCTGACTGCCCCAGCCTGCCAGTCTCCTGCTCCTCGTAATTCTTCTCAGACTCCCGTAGTTCAGATATCCCATGGCTCGTAGCCTGGTCTGAGTTTTTACACTGTTCTGTATTCAACCTACTGCAGCCTCTGTGGCTCGCTGGGACCTGGTCCCTTTTTGCCTCAAGGACTGTGTCACTACCATACTCCCCTTCATCTCGCTATTTCTTTGAGGCACATGGGACTTCTTTTTACTCTTCAAATGCCCCATGCCTGTTCCTGCCTCAAAGCCATGCACTTGCTACCCTCTGTCTCCAAGCTTCAGCATGATTGGCAACTTCTCTTCATAGAGCCCTCGACTCAAGGTCACCACCTTACTCCCTGACCACCCTTCCCAAACAGTAGTTTTCCTCTCGCATCACACTCTGTCCCCTTCTCTTCCTTGTTTTTCTCCTTGCACCTAATCGCTGTCTGAGTTTTCTTATTTACGAGTTTATCCATACTTCATCTTTCTCCCCACTCACCCCCGAGAGACTCTAAGCATCAAGTGGCAGGAGGGTGCTTTCATCAGCTCTCACTCCTAATTTCTAGAACAGTCCTCAGCATGTTGTGGGTGATGAACATTTTTTAAGTAGATTAATGAATGCCTGCAACTGCTCACATGTTTATGAATTACATGCCTAGCTAGAGTGTAGCTTTCTCAAGAGCAGGGCCTTATCTATATTTATGTGGGATCAATAGATAAATATGAATCATATCAAATGAGAAAAATTTGACAACCAACTAGTGCAGGACTATCTCAAGGCTAAATCATTCAAGAAATCACAAGTGGGCCAAGGAAGAGAAATATTAAGCTAACAGACTAGTAACGTCAGCAGAAAATATGCCAGAAAATCAGAGATTAGTGGCCATGAGAAAACTGCTTAGCTTTGAGGCTCCAGTTTCTCGACTTGTAAAATGGACACAGTAATAACCACAGTAAGAGTTAAAAGGGTAATGAGTCGCAAAGCTTTCTATAAGCTGCTATAATGTGAAGTGGAGTGAGTGGATACAAGTTCATTAACCATCTGCCTTGCAGGCAAACAGATTGGTGATTGTGCCTGGTTGGGCAGGGGTGTTAAGGCCCACTGGTGACACCTGCTGGATGGGCTGGCTGGGTGGAAGAGGACCTGCCACACTGTCAGTCTGCTGCCTGAGCACTTACAAATCAGAGTCAGAGTCAAATGTTCCAGAAATCCAATAGAGCTCTTCTATCCGCCTCCTCCTGCCCCCCAGTGCAGGAAGGCAGTTGGCTGGGCTGTGAGGCACTGAACAGGACACTAGAAGAAAGGTAAAGGATTCCTGTCACTCCCTGGCTTAAGTCCTAACCCTAAGTGCCGGCTTAAGAGCCCTGGGTTTACCCCCCTTTGAAGGAAATCCCCAGGACACCAGCCTCTCTGGCTGTTAGTGATGACATCTGCAGGAAGTTATTCAGACAGGGAGGGAGCTGGTTACATTCTAGAGATACAGGACCCCAGAAGTTTCATTTCCACTGGGTACCTAAGTCCTCAAGAATAACGGAATGTCTCTCATTTTATAAATGGAGAAACTAAGGCAAGGGGAGAAGTGAACCTGATATAGGCATACATCGAGATTGAGAACTGGGCTCCAGGCTTGAATTCAGCTCTTTGGACTCTCAGTTTAAAATTATTTATTATTTTTACCAGCATATACTCTCTCTCTGCTTCACTTCAGCAACTGTGTACTCTGTCCCTTTAGGCAGCTCTCTTACCAGAGTCTCATTTTCACAAGTAGGACCGAGCAAGAGTGTAGACATCTTGAATTAATAATGGATTTGGTACAATACTCACCAGGCTATAAGCCTCTCAAAGCCCAGATCATTTTTTCGTTTGTGACATTAAGCCATATATCCCAGAGGTTAAGAGAAAAGACTTCGATTTTCCGACCAGCCTGGATTCAAATTTCAGTTCTACTGGTTAAGATTTACATTAGTCTGGGCAAGTCACTTAACATCTGTGCACATTAGCTATTAAATACTATCACTAGCTTCGTATCAACTAAACGAAGCAAAGCATGACAAATCTCAATAAATCATATATGCTCAGTATATACTCATTAAAAATGAATTGACTATATTTCTGATTCGTCACTCCCCTGTCTCCCCGATCACTATTTCGGTAGATCTAGTCAATTCTGCCTGGCTCTGTGGGCAGAATCTTCCATGAGGCAAAAGGAACATATTTCTTCCATCAACATCTCTCCCTTTATTTTTGTTGCACATTCAGGTGAGTCAATTCCATATTATGCCAACATGTCAGATGTGCTATCCAATCCAAGGTGAATATAAGTATGGGGACACTTAAGATATTCAATCTTCTCTTTGGGCCAGGAAAGCAAGGCTTTGGCAATAGACTTTTTATCCCCACGAGGGCTCTGTTCCCTTCCCTTTCTTAATGCTGAAGCCATAGGGGTTTACTTACCAAGTGCAGTCCTTCCTATTTCAATAAATAATCACTGAACACGTCCTGTGTCTACACCTCGTGAGCTCTAATGCTGGAAATACAGTTGTAAAGGAAACAGACATGGTTCGTAACTTAATTGAGCTTACTGTCTGGTAGAGAAAGATGATGGGTAAGTATTACATAAGCAGTTGTCTAATTTCCATTGCCGAGTGCTTCCAAGGAAAAGTATGTGGTGCTTGTTAGCTAATATGAAGAAGAATCTGGGCAGGGGAGTCAGGGAAGGGCTCCCCAAAGAAAGGGTACTGAAGCAGAGGAGCTGAGGGATGAAGAGGAGTTAGCAAGGTGAAGAGGGAAGTTGGGGGGTGGTGGGGAGATCACCCATGCGAAGGCCCAGAGGTGGAAGGAGCTTGGCAGAGTTGAGGTGAGGTGAGGGCCATGACGTCAGGTGAGCATGGTGGGCAGGGACCACATCCAGCTGGGACATATGGGCTGTGTTAAAGGGTTGGATACTTGCAGTCAGAGAGTTCTAGGGATGGGGAGTGACGTAATCTGGGACTTTCGAGATGAAAGGTTCTACTTCCTTTCACGTTGACAAACTCAAAAAGTAGAATTCAGAAAAGAGAGGGAGGGTGTTCTGAAGGTCATGCTAGTAAGTGGCAGCAAAACATGTGAACCAGATCTCCCCTCTCCTGGTCCAGCGCGCCCCTCGCTGTCCCACACGGCCTCCCTCTGCTTCAAGCTTCCTTTGAGGCAGTGAAGGCCGTGATATGCCCAGGTCAGGTAAGCAATAATGACCCGCAGTGTGTAGGAGACCATTTCCTGAGAAATCACACAGAAACTGCTCTTTAGGGCCCACTTGGCCTTACAGGGGACCAGACAAACTAGAGTACATCCCAGGGTTCTGTGGATGACAAGGTGCCAAGCTAAACCGTTAAGCTGGTCAGGGGCTGGCCTTCGGCGTGGGTTCCAGAATGTTCCCCACAGCTAACTGGTCAAAGATAAATTTCTCTTTTCTGGGAAAAAACCCAGGAGACCAAAGGTTCCTGGTATCCCACCCTTGCCAAATTAGACTTGAAGCAGAAGAGATGGGTGAGCAGAGCCTCAGCAAAGGCTTAGAGTAAAAGCAGATTCTCTCAGAGAGAGGCAGATCGCCTAATTTCTCTTGAGAGAACCCTTCCCTCAAGGTGAGCCCTGCTGGCTTCCACCCCAAATAGCCCCTCCACTAGCAGAGGAGGGGGAAAAAACATGCCCCCTGCCCCCACAAACTCCCTCTTTCACAAGCAGGCATCCCTTTCTGGACTCCTGCCTGGTAAGTCCTCTGATACCCAAGAGCCTGCTAAGACTTTACTCTGAGTCCCAAGGAGATGGATGTGCCATGGATGCCTCCTTAGGAGATGTTATTCCCTTGTCACCTCCCCTCTTCCCCTGTACCTCAGCATGAGTTCAGCAGACCCATTATCCCAACCACGCATTTAAGGGGGCGGTTTCTACCCTTGGTCTTTCTCTAGCACTCTAGAGAGCAAGGCCACTTTTCAAAGCTCCCTCCTTCGCGGGGTGATTCTGGCTATCCAACAAAGTTTGGGGAAGCATTGTAAAAAGAACAAACGCTGATCCACACTCAAAAGATTATTATTAAAAAGAAACAGGTTTTGTTCATCAGAACCAGACTCCTTTCCCCTCACCCTCTCACTGACGAAAATCTTGTGTATTGCTGGAGTCCCAACCCCTCTGGGAAGGCTTCCCTGAGGTTGAATCTCTAAGAACTTCTTTTCCTTTCAACTCCAGAAATATGTTTCTGGGTCAAGTCATGGCACCATCTGTAAGAGGAGTTATACCACCCACCTTGCAGGCAACTCAGAGATAAATATAAAGAACCTGGCCCATGACTGGCACCTAATTTGGCACTGAGATAACTGGTGCCCAAATCACCTACTCTCCGGAACTGCCATTTCATGGAGCGAATTTGGTCTTTGTGCTTCCTCTGGGCATGGCCTCCTTCTTGGGCCTCTGTAAACCGCTGGTGGGGAATAGTAGACCCTGAGCCCAAGACAAACCAGTAGGAAAGAAAGGTTTCACTGGACACTCCCTGTCAATGCCTTCACTTAAAATGGCTGCACACTAGTCTCTATGACCAAAAAATAAGCAAGAGGAACATTCTATTTGTCTGGTCTCATGGACAGCAAGAGAGCACCAGCCCTATGTCCTCAGAGAAGATGGCTGAGGACACTTGTTCTGACTGCCAAGACAAAGCGGTAGGAGAGGAAGCCTTAATTGACTTTCACTGCCAAGGCTTCATTTTACAAGTTCATCTCCACCCTCAATGAAGGGCAAGTTCCCACTTAAAACCCGGAGAAACATGAGGGGGATTGGAAGGAACCGAATTTAAAATTTCCTGGGCATCAGAGAGATGCAGGCACAGCTGTAGGCCAGAGTGAAGGGGATTCATTCATAAATCACTTGGAAACAGCAAGTAGGACTTTGCCATGAAAGAGTCCTGGGCTCTCAGCTCAGCTTTGTTACTGATTTGTTGCACGATCACTGGCAAGTCATTTTCCCCACTCTAGCCCATCATTTGCCCAGATAAAGGATGAAGGGGTTGGGTAAAATCAAAGATGACATTAAGTTGTGTGTATTTTGTTCAGCTGGCAAAATGTTTCAAAAAATTCGAATCACTCGCCAACATCAAACAGTTGAGTACTTTCAAGTAAAAATTCAGGTTTTCAATTTCCCTTGAAAAAATCAGAGGGTTAGGCGTTCACACATGGCCACAGGGGGCTGGAGGCCAGTGGCGGATGCTCCTGTTGAGTTGGGATGTGGTCCTTCAGTTGCCAGGATCCCCGTGGCCCTCTCAGTCTCCCCAACATTGAGGCTTTTTGTACGTCTTTCATTAATCATTACTCTTGCTTTTATGATGCCCTCTGGGTTTACTTAGTCACATTAACAGTACAGCCCCTGCGGGCACTTGGGTTTGGGACCCCTGACCTGAGCATCTCGGTTAAGCCTCCTGGTGTTTCCTGTTCTGGAAGCAGACTGTAGTGTCAATGCCTGCAGTCAGACATCAGTGCTATGTCCTTACTAGCTGTGTGACCTTGAGCAACCACATTAACCTCAACTAGCTAATGAGGAAGAAACAGCCCCCACCACATGAGAATGTGGTAAGGACTAAGTCAGACAGTTTTTAAGAACACTCAGCCTAGGGTCTGCAAGATTCCAGTAAAAGTTTAGAAAACAATAATGGTTATTAGAAGCATCATCAAAATATTAAACATACGGCACTAACTTTTTACTAGTCCAGGCTTGTCAGATCCACTGTGTGTCCAATGACACAAGCCCCAGTTTACAGTGCTCCTCTTTGAAAGATTTTACAGAATGTTGTCTGAAATGATGTTGTGGATCTCTTGCAGCTCCAGAGTCCTATGACCTTCACCAAGAGTCGCAAGGCAAGTGCACAGAAGGGCCGGACGAGTGTCATGACTGGGTGAGTACACTGGGCTGTGAAGCCTATGCATCCTTTGAAAGGCTTTTCCATTTAGTCTTTTTAAAGCGCTGGGCTGCTCTAAAGGAACACCACTGTAGGTCAGCTTAAGCTCTCAGGCTGGCCGTTTGAACCAAAGCGGATCTTCTAGGATGGAGGAGGCTACAGAGGGATTGTGTGTGTGTGGGGGGGAGAGGTGGAGGGGGTGGGGGGTGGTGTTGTCTTGGAAAGAAGGTTACAAAAAAGAGATGAGACTTGGGCAGGGCCAGGAAGGGTAGGGAGCTTTGTGTGAACCGAACTCTGGATACATTCATTTTCGTGCCAGAAGTTCATTTTCAATTCTTTAAAGCTCTTCGAGTCTCTCAGGAAGCTTGTGTCTCAACTTCCGGAGAGCCATAGCCTCGTTTAAAATATCGTGACAGAGAGGATGGAAGCATCGGCTTCCGAGGCTGGCAAATGTTTGTTTTCCTCTCTTCTTCGGCATGGTTTAACCTTTGCTTTTGGCGGCTAACGGATTGCTCAGATAAAGTGAAGAGAGGCAGGTAGGGCGGGCAACCATGAGAGATCTTTTGGGGAATAATTTCGTTGGTGGAGAAACAGACTTCCAGTCTCTCTTCCCACCACGTTCTGTTAGATTTGATTCTACAAGTCTGCACGTTATTACCTAATCCATGTGAAGGGACTGCAAAGGCTACAAGAGAATGACACGCCACAATACATCTCAGGATAAAAATTAAAAGACTAAGATATATAATGTCAAAATATGGATGTTAATCAGTTTTTGTAGAGAGGATTTAGAAGTCTAGACTTCTAATGTGACCTCTTCACTTACTATACGACCCCAGGCACATGGTCCTTAAACTAGCAGAGTTTCAGTCTCTAGGACTGAGAAGTGTGGATAATAATAATGCCGCCTTGCAGAGTTGTTAGGAGCATTGAATAAGATAATATACTTTAAGTGCCTGGCATATGTAGACTGGTCAGTTCATGGACCTATTACTACTACCTCTATCCAATAACTTTCTTTTAACTGATCTTCTATTTTCTGCTTACATGCCTCTAGTAACAGAGAGCTGAGTACTTCCTAAAGCAGTCAACCCTTTTGCTGAATATAAAAAATGTCTTCCTTGGGTTTAAGTGAAATAAATATATCTCTGTGGCCTGAAACGTCTTCCTTAAGCTATACCTTGAAGTCATCAGGCTGTGTTGAGACTATGCTATGTGTCCAGAACTGTGTAAGGTTTGGTTGGGGAGATACAGGAAAAATAAGACATGGTCCTCACCGTGGAGAGGGTCAGAGCCGGAGTTCAGAGGCGTTATGAACACACGAACAGCAGCCTGCCTTGGCTGGCTGGGCTCCAGAGGATTCCCCAAAGAGGAGATGCCCAGGCAGGAGCACGGTCTCTGAGGCCCTGCATGATTTGTCCTTTGGTGACCCAACCATTTGGGCCTCCTTTCTATTTTTTGAACTTTCCCAACTTGGAACCACCTCAGAACATTTGCACTTGAAATTCTGTGTTGCCTAGAGTGTTCTCCCCAAAAGTACCATAGTACTGATTCTCGCTTACTGTTTGCATCCCAGCTCAAATATCCCATCCTCTGCCAGGCCCTCTCTGAGCACCTTACCTCAAGGATTTGTCCGTGCCCAGCCGAGAAACTCTCTAATGCATCACCCAGTTTCATTTTCTTCTTGCCCCTTGTTATGATTTGAAATTATCTCCATTCTTTATCTGTTGACTCGTGTGTCTTTCTCTAATCCAAAGAAGATCGGGGATTCTGTCTATCTTGTCGCTGTTGCATCCCTGCCTCCTGGCACATCGTGGGTGCTCAATCCATATTTGCTGACTATTTCTTGGAAGGTATGAGAAATTAGATGGAATCCCTTCCAAGCCCAGACACATCCTGCAGTCTCTATCTGTCACGCACAGAGCTGTTCCGGCCCTGGAGAATGGCTTCTCACCAGAGAGGGTGTCCCTCAGGAGCACAGAGAAACAGAACAGCCCTGCCTGAATGTGAGCGCCACCCAGACGCCAAGGCTGAGCAAATTGTTTTTTGATTCCATGCGGCACCTGGAAGCCAAACAGATTGTAACAGCACAGTGGAAACTGTCCGCCGCCTGATAATGAATTAGTTGTTAGCAGAGGCAGCGACATTCACAATCCCATTTGCGATCCTCAGGGCTCACAGCTGCTTCTCATTTTCATAATGCAAGGGAGGAGAAACAAAGACAAGACAAACCCATGCAGGGCAAGACACCAAGATGGAGGCAGCCAAGGCCACGAGGAGTTAAGCTCCATTGTGATTCATTTAAAGCTTGGAGAGCAAGCCGTGGCATGGCAAAATAAATTATATTCCGTCCATAGAGTTATTTAAAGTTCACCCAAAAAAACTTTGTTATCATCTACCACAAAGCAGCATTTCTTATTGGTTGAGTGCAAGTGAGTCAGACAGGACTGGGTTCTAATCTTGACTCTAAAGGTATTCGCTGCGCAATCTTAGACAAGTTATTTAACTTCTCTGTGCCTGAGGTTCTTCATCTATTGGATGGATGCAACGGCAGCAACCATCTCCCAGGGCTGCTGTAAGAATGTTGACACAACACAGAAGACGATCCGCAGAGCCAAGCGAACTGCGAGGGCTTGTGCCGTGAGGAGAGTCGCCGTTGCTGTGACAATTAGTATCATTAGCAGCAGCAGCATTGGCGCTTCACAGCGTCTCTGTGAGGTGGGCAGAGCTGAGGTCACTCTCTGATTTCAAAAATGAAGGAACCGGAAACTGAGGCCCAGAAACGAGAAGTGAATTGCCCAAGGTAAGCCAGCTAAGGGCTTGACTGGGGCTTATTTGAGTGCACATTCCAGAATGCTGCTCTTTTCACGCAACTGTCACCTCCAAGCAAAGCAGAAGGTTCTGTAGTTTGTGTGTGCTCTGCTCAAAGCCTCAAGACATCTGTTTACCTCAGGCCAGGTTCAAGTGACTAACAATCCCTCAGAACGGGAGAACTCGCTAAGTGCTTATTTGGGACTCCAATCAGCCAGCCTGCACCTTCCTTCCTCCTGCCCTGACTGTTGGGGTCAGCAGACTGTTATGTGTTCTACCTCGTCTGATGGGCAAAAGCAGCTCTCAGAACAGTTTCTGATGTTGGGCATTGATGTGACGAGGTCAGTTAGCACTTTCCTAAGGCTATTAATGTTTTAAATTCCAACTCTCCTTTTGAGAGCGTAGTATTTGAAGCAAGATGGAGCAACTGGGCTGAGGTAGCTCATGAGTTGACCGGAGCCCCTTCCTAGAGGTCTGGTCTCAGAAGTGAAGGTGACTCCTGGACTAAAGATCTGAACCTCGGTCCCGCAAGGAGGAGCTCAGGAGTTTGAGGCTCACTGGTAGCTATGCTGGGGAGGATTATCACTTGTTAGCTTAAGTCCCGCCCTCCAGAAGCCTCTGTGAGAACTAGCGTTCTGGAAAGATGTTTTCCAAAGGGACAGCCCTGTCAATACCAGACAGTAATTAGCCCCCTGGCCTGCAAGCACAGATGCTTCTTACTGTGCAGCAAAAATGACTGGAATACAGGCGACTCAGTCGAAACAAACAATGATTCTCATTAAGACAAAGTAGGCCAACACGACCCTAATGAGAAAATCTGCTGTGATGGTTTCTGTTGGCAGACAATAGTCCACCCTCCGTTGTTCCAGTCAGGACACTACCAGTGAAGTTCTTGAGGTGGGGAAGACCCATTCATTCTTCACACAGCTACTCTGAGCACCACCTGGCCCAAGGTCACGTAGCCAGTAAGTGGAGGAGGAAGGATGCAAACCAGGTTGAAGCAGTGGGATGGATATCAGCTGTTTGAAAGATCGGGCCAGGGGAAAGTGAGGCGAGACCCAAAGACGGATGGACCGTGAGGGGAGAGAGAAGGAGGTATATAGGGAATGCTTTATTTTCTGGATGGGTGTGGTATCTTTACTATGATAGGAGGTACTGGATGAGGGCCAGGTTAGGAGAATGGCCAGAAAAACTGCAGCCAGCAGTCAGGAAGCATAGCAGTGAACTGTTGCTGAAAAGAGAAGAAAACATTTAGCCCAGTGGTTCTCAAAAGGTGGTGCCTGGACCACCAGCGGCAGCACCATTTGGAAGTTGTTAGAAGTGCAGATTATCGCCCCCACTCCAGGAACTCTAAAGTTAGGCCCAGCAAAGATGTGTGTTTAGCAAGTACTCCAGGCAGGTCTGATGCACGCAAGAGTTTGAGAAGCTTAGTTTAGTCCTCTGAGCCTATACCCCAGAAGTAAAGGTTAGGGCAGCGGGGTGGCAGAGGCTCATAGGCAGGGAAGGAAGAAGGGACCAATTTAAAGTTGGAGGTGCCTCCATGTCATAGGTTTACCATTTATACACTCGGGGGTACAGGACATGAAGTAAGGGAAGAAAAGGAACAATCTCAAGCCTCCACCAGAGCTAGTCTTTCTCCTGGCTCCTTCCCTACATTGGTTCACTTTCTCGCTCCAACAACCAAGTGGGGTAGAATGACTATCTCCCCTTTTTGCATATGAGGAAACGGAGGCTCTTAAAGTTTAGAGTAGAGCAAGGAAGCTGATAAGTACCTGAGCCCAGAGGGATTATTAGCGATGTCTGAGTTCTAAGCAGCTGATCTTTCTCCTTTGCTACTTTGTGCCTCCATTCACCCTCTCTGTGTTTAGTGTGATCCCCGGTAAATAAGATCTGGGTAAGGATTCAGAAAGCACGTGCAAGATTCTTTTAACATACCAAACACAACTAGGCTACACGCACACAAACCGATGCATAATGTATCAGCCACGACGGTAACATTCCTGCTGAGGTGACTTTGCAGTGTTCCCTTGCGTTGGATTTTAAAGAAAAGAAAAAACTGTAAAGATATGTCAGGGACTGATAAAGAATGTTAATTTTGATATTTTCATGCAAAGATGTTTTAAAACAAGCAAAAACATCCTGCAATCTACCACCATCATATTTCACAATAAAAAAGGCAATTTAACAACAGAAAAGAAAAAGCACATAATCTCAGAATAAAGGAGTCCCATAAAATATACATTTTGCTTCATTATATTGGCTTCATTTTTCTGATTTGCTGCAGTCACAAAAACATTTCTCCAAATCATAAAGCAGTGATTCCTACACATGGTCTCACAGACTGAGGCCAGTATAGAAGTTTTCCTAATTGTGAAGTCCATTTTGGGGAGCATCTACAGTACAATTTACAGAACAACTTAGCAGGCACCTTATTGATTTTGGTACAAAGACACAGGGGCCCACTTGCAAGTTTAGGAGTCAAGGCTCAAACCCAGACTTGTTGGATGGAACCCAGTGACCTTTTTAGCACAGGTCAGTCCTTCTTCTTAATTTCCACAGGACTGGCTTTGTTTTATAGTGTTGAGTGACTGTTGCTAAGTAGCTAATAGGAAAGTTGGCTTTCATCCTGGCCGTTCTACACCATGACCACAGATAACAAAGTTTCATCCATCAAAGTGCCAATTGTGCACCTAAAGAGGCTCTTAAATTTACTGAGCTGAATATGTTCCAGTCAGACCAGAAAAGGTTGGAGGGGGTTGATATTATTTGGAAAAGTCCAAGCCTGGCTCCTACTGTTAGCCAGGAGAGAGGGTTGTGGTTTGGATTCCAGTTACGCTAATGTTTGATTTATAAAATGTCATCGATATTACCATATAAAACCTATTTCAAGTTTGAGGAAAGGAGGAATGGGAATTATCCATATCCCCCACGCCTCATCTTCTCACTGAGTTGATTCTCAACAAGAAACACTTTGAATAGCCCATCTAAACTCCACACAACGAAATATCAGAGAGGCCCAGTGCCCAGCATTTGCCCAATGAAAAGAACGAGACAAGGATTTCTCAGTCTCAGCGCTATCGACATTTGACCCAGATAGTTCTTTGTTGTAGTGGTTTGTTCTGTACGTTAGAGGATGTTTAGCAGCATCCGTTGCTCCTACCTACATGCCAGTAGTTCCCCTCCCCCCAAGTTGTGATAATCAAAAATGTCTTCAGCCATGACCACGTATTTCCTGGGAAGGAGAAGGAGGCAAAGTCATCCCCAGTGGAGAACCACTGCATTAGACTGAAAAGAATAAAGGAAAAGGAAAATCATTTTGGCAATTGGATAAGCTGGCCTTTTTTGTGTGTGTAGAAGCATTGTGTACACTTCTAATAAACTGCTAAGCTCTGGAATTCAATAGGTGATGTATGTCCCATGGGTTGTACCTCAGTTAAGTAAATAGTCGAATCCTTGAGAGATCCTAAACTGACATTGCTAAGACTGTATGTGTCTGTTCACTATTTACCCAAGGACAGCTCTGCCAAAAGATAGCAAATATTTCCCCTGGACTTCTATCAAGTATCAGATGGGTTTAATGGGTGATCTTTGACTTTGAGGGCACTGCTTTCCTCCAGAGAGCCATAGGATGTTCCTATCACAGGTCCACTGGAGTTACAATTAGGAAACTGTTTTTCGATCTATTGACAAAGGTTGTTGGCCACCATTATACATATCCCTGAGCTAGATGCTAAGCAAAAGGCACTGGGTACAAAGATAAAATCAGATGTCATCAGAGAAGCCTACTCGAAGGGATCATCACCATCTTTACTTCAAACTCAATACTATTTGGAAAAACACACACTATACCAATTAAGTGGACAGAGATTACTCCAATTCTAATGAATTTATTTTTAGAAGTACTCTAGTCTAGAATCAAATGAATGAGCTATGCAGGGAGGCTGGTCCAGAAGGACCACCCCATACAGACCGTTGCCGTACAGACACCTACCTGGACGGAGCTGGAGCCATATCCAGTCAAGGTGGTCTTCTAGAACAAGGCTTCTCAAAGAAGAGTCTGTAGACCCTAACATCACTGTCATTTAGGAAACTTTTTATAATGCAGATTTTTTAAACCCTATGTCAGGAATACTGATTCAGTACATCTAGATTCCAACAATCAGCATTTTAAACAACCTTCCTTGCTTTCTCTACAGATGTAAATTTGAGAACCATCACCTAAGACTTCTTTTTCAAAGAATGCTTACATTTCAGAACTCCCGGTCTTTGAGAAACTTAGGTTTTGGATAAAACTAGCATGCGGTAAGAGTTGCTGGTGATTAATAATCATTCATTCAACAAATAGTCTTTGAACTGCCTATTATGTGCCAGGTACTGTTCCAAGTGCTAGGGAATCAGTAATTATGAGAATAGTCTTCTATCATACACCAAGCACTATACCTTGTTTTTACTTCTCATAACATCTTTAGAGGTAGATGGAGTCACTTCCACATCACAGGAAAAAAAGCAGAAGGCTCAGGGAAGTAGCTGACCGGCACAGGATCTCAAGGCCAGTAAAGGACAGACCTGAAATTTAGATCAACATCTGTCTGCTGATGTACTCTGTGTTCTTTCCACAACAGCAACAACATGGACATAAAAAGAAAAAAGGAAAAAATGTTCAAAGCAGTCTGAGTTCAGTGCCAAACGAGTGGGATTCTGAGGGTATTCAGCGCTGGATGATGAATCATTGCAGGCTGTGGTGGAGGAGGAGGCTTCTTGGACCAAGTGGTAAATTGCATCAGAAAGGATATGGGAATTCAGAGAGAAGAAGCATTTGGGGGAGGGGAGATTATACAAGGCAGGAGACAGGAACACAGGAGACTAATTTTGGGAACCATGAATAGGTCCAGCTGGAGCAGAGCCAAGGAGTAGGAGAGAAATCACCAAGGTAATATTATGCTTGGGTGTCTGAACTTTACCCCATAAGGCATTGGGGAATCACTGGAAGATGATGATGAAAGAGAAAGTGAGAGAAAGTGAGAGACAGACAGAGACAGAGACAGGGAGAGTTAGAAAATATATAGATCAGGCAGTGTTTGCAGGATGGATCATTGAGAGAGACTAGAATCAAGAGAACCAGATGGAAGATACTTATATAGGAGAGTTATTACAGGCGATGCATTAACTAATGAGAATTAATACCTAACATTTAAGGAACTTTTACTATGTTCCAGGCCCTGTTCTTAGTAATTTACATGGCTTAATTAATTTGATCCTCAAAAGTTCCCTCTAAGATAACATTAGGGCTGTTTACAAGTTCCCAGTTGAACTTCTAGTCACATGGTATGATTGCATGTCCCCAACCCCTTTTAGAATCAGTCTGGCCTTGTGACTTGCTTAGTCCAATGCACTGTGCGTGAAAGTGATGTCTATTACCTCTGTGATAAAGCTTTAAGAGCTAGTGTGTGTTTCGTTACATACATTTCCCTGCCACAGTGGGCATGGAAGCGTTTCGAAGGAGCTTCTCTGAGCCTGGGTCCCCGAATGAATATGAAAAACAATACCCGCTGCCTTCCTGTGAGGGACTTCTAGCATGAGCAAGAAATAAACTCACGTTATGTTAGCCCACTGCAACGTGGGGATCTTTGCTGCTGCGGTAACCTGTCCCGTCCTGACAGATGCAAACCGTTACTGATTAAGAATGTGACCTGTGCAATCAGATCACTTGAGTTCAAAATCACCATTTACCACATTTGGTCAATGACAACCTATCTAAACCTCATTTACTTCATCTTCAAAATGGGAATAACCATAGTGGCTACCTCACTAAATAGCAACTTTACATGCTATGGTACAGGCAGTTTTCTAAACCTTTTATCGTGCTATCTGATATAGCTCTCACCCTGACCATTTTGCAAATAAGGAAACTGAGGCACAAACAGGATTACGGCACTTGACCGAGATCACACGGCTAATAAGCAGTGGGGCCAGGATTCAAACCCAAGGCATTTTAGTTTCAGAGTCCCCATGCTTATCCACTGGCACTGTGTGGGAGACACTTAACTCCCAACACACAATAATTGCAGAATCCTTTTTTCCATTAGGCACAATAAGCATAGTATCTGGGGCTTATAATCTTTTGAAGGGCCTACGAAGTATTTCTGACTGGAAAACTAAATATATTAGGTCTGAATTATTAAATGCAAAGTATAAAATCAAATTTTAAATATTTAAATGTCTATAAAACTTGTCATTATGTCAACTAGTTTACAGCATCACCACTCGACTCACATAAATTAGATTTAATGTGAGATGTGGGTGCACAGTAACATCTTTGACATGATGGGAGAGGTAGGATTTATAAAAATTTAGGATTTAGGTAGGATTACCTAAAGCCTAAAATATGCTATAAAATGAAGCCCTGAATAGAGTTCAATAAATATTATCTGTCGTATAACAATATACGATATTGTCCTTATTTCATTATTGTCCTTAGCTATGACCAACAGTGACACATCCGAAGCTGTTCGAAATTCTGCAATGACACAAGGTTTGGTCTCTTGAGCTACTCCCGAGTAGCTGACAGCAGCTCACAGCTGAAGCTGGTCATTCTCCAGTCTCAGACTGAGTTTCTCCTCTTTGCTCAGAGTGATCTATTTCCCTTCACCTGAGCCAGAGGTGAAAGTCGCAGCCCTGTCATAGGCACCCCCAGACTGCCAGCTGGCTGGGTCTGGAGTTCAATGTACCTTCAAAACTACAACAAAAAATGAGAGGCCTTTGGAAACTACAGCTGCCTGATATGACCTCTGCCTTCCAGTGTCTGTTTCTCCAGCCCCTGATGCTTTCTGCAGTGTATGGCTTGTATTAAATCACCCTGCATAAACTCTTCTTTTGAAGGCTGAACCTGATGCTTAAACCTTGACTCACCACTTAGGGTCTGTTGCTTAGTCTGGAGGATTGTGTTAACCTGATAGAGCATCTCGAATCTAGAAACGCTTTCCCTCCCAGAGGCTGAGCTAATAGCTTCTGATCCCAGGCCCTCACTTTTGCTCCTGCTTTGGATTCAACCTATTTCATCATTGACTTTCCCAGTTGATTTTTAACTCCAGTGCAGTGATTTTATAGTCACCCGAATTCAAACCCTTGCTCCATCACACCTTGAGGGGTGACCTTAGTAAGTTACTAAACCTCTGTTGTTATCATCTACATTTGGGGGTCTAAAACAGTACCTGCCTCATAGG
>NW_011888811.1:12447981-12450511 GCF_000151845.1 Pteropus vampyrus
TGAAGCACATTTCTCAAGGTTAATGGGGTCACAGACTCCATCGCATTCAGGTCAACTCTCTTCACAGGGGCTGAACATGTAGGCGATGTTTTACTCCCTCAAGTCCTGGGGCCAGGGTCAGGCAGGGTAACTGGCTCAGTTCAGGTCACAACGTGGTTCCTGAACTCTGGATCAGAAAGCAATCCACATGCACAGTTTGAGCTGAGATCTGAGTTACAGGAAAAATCTTAACTCCACTTTAATGGATTATCCCAGCAAACAAACAAACAAACAAACAAACAAACAACAACAAAAAAAAAACAAGTCATTCAGCAGGTAGTAGTTCTCCAGCTTAAGTGAGAATCATCAGAACCATCTGGAGGACTTGTTGAAACATATTTTGGGGCCCACCCCCCAAGAAGTTCTGATTCACGAAGTCTGGGGTGGGGTCCAAGAATTGGCATTTTTAACGAATTGCCAGGTCATGGCTGGTCCAGGAGGATGACACTCTGAGAATCATTGGCCTAGGGTTTAAGAGCTCTGGAATGGAATTAAGATGTTGCTTTGTAATCCTGCTCAGCCATTTACCTTCCAGCTGTCCCCAGGGGCAAGTTATTTGAACCTCTCTGGGTCTCCATCTCCAAAAATGTCAAATGGAGTGTTATATTTTTTAAATATGATAGTAGTAACATGTCATGACTATATGATAAAAAATGCATGCAAAGTATTTTGCACAGTGCTGAGCACATAGTCAGTGTTCAAGGTTAGGCACTGTTATCATTACAACTGTACATGCATGTATTGTTACACGTCTTACCCTGAAACTAGCATCTCAGTTTCCCTCGTTAGACTGTGAGCAGCTTCAGAGCAGTGGTCCTGTCTTGTTCATTTCTGCATCCCCAGTACTGAGCTCAGTGCCAGGCAAAAAGAAAGGACACACTGTAGAAACTCATTCTCTCAGTAATGTACTCATCCGATTGATAGATGTTTACTGAGCATTTTCTCTGCGCCAGAAGCAGGCTAGACACTGAGGATACAATGAACAAGAAGCAGCAGCCCCTGCTCTCCTGCAGCTTACACTGACTAGGTGAGAGAGACATTAAATAATACAGCAAGTAAATAGGCAAAATAGTAACTAATTACAAGAAAATGTTTGGAGGAAATAAAAAGTGCTACAATAGAGGTCAGTTGGGGATTTACTTGAGGTGGAGTGTTCAGGGAAAATCTCCGAGGAAGTAAGGTGGGAGCTGAGATTTGAATAATGAGATGCAGGCAACGGTCAAGATCAAAGAGGAAGAAATGGTTAATGCCAAGGCCTCGTTGCAGTGAGCAGCTTGGCCTGTTCAAGGAACTGAAAGAGAGCCCGAAAGAGCGGAACCTAGTTCCTTGAGTGAGGAGTGAGAGGTAAGGCTGGAGAGCGACAGGTTCATGGAGGGCTTTATAGGCCAACGTGCAGACTTAGTATTTGTTTTTAAGCAGGGGAATGACATGTTTAGCTTTTGAAAGGTCATATTAGCCTCTGGGTGTTGCATAGACCGGAAGGAGTCAGGAAGGCAAGTTAGGAGGTTAATGCCACAACATAGGGAAAAGATTCTGTTGGTGTGAAATATGAGCTAGTGTTGGAGATAGAAAAAAAAAAGTGTTTGGATTTAAAATATATCTTGTAGCTAGTAGGGCAGACTGGCTGATGAACTAGGTGTGGCGGTATAGGAAAGAAAGAGAGAATCACTATGGGGATTTAATGACGCATCTCCAGCTGTGATCTCTTTATAAGAAGCTGCCACAGGTACTTAGCTTCCCATCTGCTCACATCTCATCTCTGTCTCCCTTACCCAATTCAATCCTTCCCTTGTTGGGGCCCAGGGGCCTTTCCAAGTCTCCTCGAAGGTCCCTGCCCTGATTTCTGAAGCTCTGTAGCTCAGAACTGGTGTTTCCTATCCCAGAAGCCCAGATGTCCTACTCCTTACAAGACAAGGGGGAAGCAAGCCCGCTGGGGGTCATTAGCAGAGTGGCCTGTCAGCAGGCAACGGATGACAAAATAAAGCCATGCGAGCTCTCTGGGGATCTGGGATGCCGGCAGGAAACGGAAAACAAATTCAGTTGAATATTAAAAGAGAGCGACCCTCTTGTTGGTTTGGGCCTCCTGGTGCTGGTGGGAGTGGCAGGACCATGAAAAAAGCAAAAAGCATCTTGTGGGCCTCTTTGGCTTCCGGGGTTGCTGAAGACAATGTATTCTTTGATGGATGTTACAAATAAGGGAAACTGACTTCAGAGTCTGCTTCCCTTCCAGCCCCTGCATCTCTCATACCCAACTTCCTTTTTTTTCACCAATCCTATAGGATCCAGCTGTTATGGCCAAGCTGAGGTTTCTGTTAATTTTCTCCCCCTGTAACATAGTAATGAATATTGCCATCAGAAGAATATTTTTCTTCAGGCATAGATCATGCTTGTTTTTTGTGTTTGATTTTTGTTTTTCAGTTTTTTCTTTTTTTTCCCTTCAGTTGGCATGGGAACACTGGAGCACCAGTTCAGGGAGGTCCCATCAACCACA
>NW_011888811.1:12451396-12453760 GCF_000151845.1 Pteropus vampyrus
CAACGGATGACAAAATAAAGCCATGCGAGCTCTCTGGGGATCTGGGATGCCGGCAGGAAACTGAAAACAAATTCAGTTGAATATTAAAAGAGAGCTACCCTCTTGTTGGTTTGGGCCTCCTGGTGCTGGTGGGAGTGGCAGGACCATGAAAAAAGCAAAAAGCATCTTGTGGGCCTCTTTGGCTTCGGGGTTGCTGAAGACAATGTATTCTTTGATGGATGTTACAAATAAGGGAAACTGACTTCAGAGTCTGCTTCCCTTCCAGCCCCTGCATCCCTCATACCCAACCTCCTTTTTTTTCACCAATCCTATAGGATCCAGCCGTTACGGACAAGCTGAGGTTTCTGTTAATTTTCTCCCCCTGTAACATGGTAATGAATATTGCCATCAGCAGAATATTTTTCTTCAGGCATAGATCATGCTTGTTTTTCGTGTTTGATTTTTGTTTTTCAGTTTTTTCTTTTTTTTCCCTTCAGTTGGCATGGGAACACTGGAGCACCAGTTCAGGGAGGTCCCATCAACCACATTATAATACTCCCCCGTGCCACCCAAGTACTTTGATATGTTCAAAGTGCGTACACAGTTCTGCCTCATGGAGGGAGTTCTGGAAGCAGCTGGCCGTGTCGTTTTCCTGGCTGATAGGCTCTGCAGCTCACATGATTCCAGAGATAGAAGGACCCCAAAGACCAGTCCAAACCCTGGAGGAGAGAAGTGTTTGAGCCAGAGTCACATAGCGAGTCAGCAGTGTGCATAGGACTCACATCCTTATACACGGCTGGATGATATATAACCTTTTAGGATTATCTTGAACTTTTCTAGCCCTTTATTTGCTCATGGGTAAAATCAGATCGTCATCTGCTCACTTTCCCACAAGGGGTGCTGTGAAGATCAAGTGAGATTCATGTGATCAGTTCACAGAAATGGTGAATGTTTTTTTTTAACCCTAGAACTTCAAACGTGGAACTGCAGATAAATATTCATAGTTATTAAAGTGATGGAAATGAAAGGAAATGGTTACATGTTTCCTTTCCTTTCCTTTCTTACTCAGAAGTAAGATATGATAGATTGCTATGAATCTATTCAACTTTAAACTGTCCTCTCATCTGGCAATTGTCTTTCAAACACTTAATGTCTAATGAAGGCCATGTTAACTGGTGTTTAAACAAAGACATCGACCTTGGCCCTGGAGAAAGTGAGAGCCAGCAAGCAAGACAGTCTTGTAAGGAATTCATCACTGCACGATGGGTTCTGAGCAATAATGGCTGACCAAAGGCACAGTGCTGCTCCCTTAAGAGTGGGTCTTGCTACCTGCAAAGCCAGGAAGGGCCTCTCCAAGTTCAGTGGGTTATCATCTGGGTCCTAAAGGGTGACTAGGAGTTTCACAGGCCAGCATAGCCAAGGTCCGGAGGTGTATTACATCAGGGTATTTTGGGGGTGGTTGCAAGTTGTTCAGCAGTGTTGACACAAGATAGAACTAGTATTATTAGGTAAAATAGGCTTAACATTTCACAAGCAATTTTTCTTTCCATGCATATGATAAGAATTCATATTAACCCCATTTGACAGCTCTACTACTGAAACTCAGAGCTTTTACATAATTGTGTTTGAGGTTTCACAGGTAAGAAGTGACAGATGTAGTATTCATGGATGTTTGACACCAAGGTCTGGGTTCATAGTCATTACTCTTATGGTCTTTATTAAATGGGGATACATGGGGAAACTGAGGCTGTGAGAGTAGCCAGGGTCATAGAGGAGAAGTGAATTAAAGAGAGGATCTGTGAGTGGCCCAAGATCAACATAGTTAATCAGAATTAAGGCTTAAGCCCATTGTCCTGTTTCCATCTTTCCCCTAGACTATGCTGTGGCTCACTCACTAGGGACAGATTAAGAGACCAAGATAGAGAGTGTCAGAAAAAGAATTAGCCATCCTCCTGAGAAACACCAACTATCTTGTGAATCTCCTCCACTGTTCTGCTTGAGTTAGGTTTTCCTGGGGATCTGCGTTGGTGGGGGAATTCAGAGTATTTGTGGATAACAGATGTGCATATTTTCTTGGTCTAGTGAAACGAAGAGAAATGAGAAGAGTTTGGGCACAGGGCCAGCCCTCAGCAGAACTGTCAAATCCTAGGTCTAGTCTACAGGACTCCCTCTAGTTCCTAAATGTACGCCCCCCATCCTTTTGCATAAGCTTCTATTTGCTTTCTACCCACGATCTAAGTATTTTCACTTATTATGGAGCAAACACTTCAACTACCAGTTGTATTAGTCAGCTTCAGCTTCCATAACAAAACAGCATAGACTGGGTGGCTTAGACAACAGAAATTAATTTTCTCACAGTTCCGGAGGCTGAAAGTCTGAGAACAG
>NW_011888811.1:12455530-12462073 GCF_000151845.1 Pteropus vampyrus
TGCTACCTTCCCTCATTACTCCAACCCCCAAGGAAAACCTGTCAACGGCCTCAAAACATCAGAGTTCTAAGGAGGATCATAGACTAGATGGATTCCTAAAGCCCTATAAGAACTAACCCTTTGGTGGCCAGCAGGTAGAAATGTGGATTTTTCTGTGTCATTTGACATCAGGCAACTTTATTCTAGTGGAGGATTATTCAGTAACTGCTAAACAAAACAATCTTTTTCCATGTATAAAGAGGACCTTTAGAATATATCAGCTATGCAACTTCATTATTCTGTCCCAGAAATACCCTTTCCTGGCCTTCAAAGCCTTCTCTAAGTCAAAAAAGTCCACTTTCAAAGGTGTCTTCCAGGGCTCCCCAGAACCCTCTATCCAAATCTTCACCAACTCTCCACCTCTTTCATGATCTCTTTTTTGGCTAGTTTACCCTTTTTCATCTATAGTCGGAACGACCCATGTTTACAATGCCCCCTGGACTAATCGGATGCTTGCGATCAAGGCGCTATCAAACGAGGACCAACATAGTCATCTTACTAAGGCGGGAGAGCAGACGAGTGTGTTTCAGAAACTGTCTCAGTCGCACATGTTTAAAGTCAAGTTCTTATTAATCCTGTTTTATCCCAAAACTCACTTTCCCAGAACACTTTATTTCTCAAACGTTTTAGTCAACATTGCCCTATATTTCACTCCAGTAGCAACTAGCTATATATTTAGTTAAAGCATTTTGTCTTATTCCCAAATAAGTATAGGGCCAGATTTAAATTTTATTTTCTTGTATTATTTTAAGGCAGCTGACTCCGAGTAGGACCTGAAGTACTAAAAGGAATCATGTTGGCAGATGGTAAAAGAAAACAAGTAGCAAAGTGGCTCTATTCGGGGGTTTTGTTGTTGCTGTCATTTTCAGATCAAAGAAGCTTTAGATCTAGATATTTTCTAACTAAATTACAAAATCCCATCCAGAGCATTTTTTTCTTCATACCCCTCAGTTCAACAAAAACATTGAATTTTCTGATGAAGACTCTGGAGGGCATTGACAAAGAAGCTTGTCATCACAAACAATTAAATTGAACAAATAATAATAGCTCCCATTTATCGGGCACTTACTATGCCAGGCCTTATGCTATGCTATGTTATGCTAGGCACTTTCCAAGTTTATCTTTCGATCCTGACAACAACTAAGAGGAGTATATTATTACTGCCACTTTACAAAATAAGAAACCAAGGCTTTGAGAGGTTAAGTCGCTTGTAAAAGTTACACAGGATTCAAAATTAGAAAAGCATCTCCAAAATTCTTGCTATTAACCATTATGCTACATTGGAAATATGCCCTAAGGCTTTGGGTTGCAAATACAAATAATCTTGTTTTCTCACTCTCAAAGAGCTCAGGGTCCTGAGAATAGATATGACCTTTTCCTACATATAAAAGGTAGAAAATCAAAAGGGCCAATGGAAGCAGTATAAAAAAAGGACGCTAGGAAAATAAAGGAAGAAGAGTTTAGTTATAATGTAAGGAATAAGAAACAGTTTCATTGAACAATGGTAATGTCTGAGAAGCACCTTGGAAACTAGTAGGTCTGGTTTTTTTCTCAATGCTCTACATTCAATCCATCACTAAGTCTTGTTGTTACAACCATGAATACACCTCTTCTTTCTCCTCTGCTGTCACCTTGGTCCAAGCCACCATAATCTATCATGAAGACTATTGCAGGAGCCTCTAAGCTGGTCTTCCTGAGTCCCCCCTGTTGTGCATGGAGTTACTGGTATAGAATTATACATTTATGCCCTTTGCTATGTGATGTGATAATCCGCCTTAGAGGGCAGAATATATTTCTCTACTCCATGAGTGTCAGGTTTGGTCATATGCCTCGCTTGAGCCAGTGGAATATTAGAAGACATGACTAAAAAGAGACTTTACATATATTTGCATGACAAAGCTTAGCCTCTTGAGAATAGCAGGTTTTTCATAGCTGTTGTTCCTTCACCATCACTCCCAACACAAAGATGCAAGAGCAGACCTAAACTCTCCTGGAGTCAGCCTAATCCCACCCAGAACAGGCGAACCACAGTCAATGTGTAGGTATGAGTAAAAAAAAAAAAAGTGTTTGTATAAACCACTAAGATTTTGATGTTATTTGTTAAGCAGCAATAACTGACCAATACACACTGTTTTCATATCAATTAATCACTTTCCTCTTCTCCACAGAGGAACCATAGTGATCTTTTAAGATGCAAATGTAAATCAGATTAACCACTCCCAAACTTAAACCCCATTAGTAATTTTTACTGTATTTAAAATCAATCTCAGTTCCTTATTGTGGCCTAAAAAATATTCCACCTAACTCTTTCTTCAGTATGCATTAGCCCCACAAGCCTCCTTGTTCTTGGAATATGAAAGCTCTTTCTCACTTTAAAGCTTTTATATTGCTATCCTTTTTGATTGAAAAGATTCTAGAGTTTAGATCTATGCTGTCTAATATGGTAGCCATTATCCACATGTGACTGTTTCAACTTAAATGAATTAATGGAATAACATTAAAGATTTAGTTTCTCAGTCATGCCAGCCACAGGGAGAATGTTCCATCATTGCAGAACATTCTGTTGGTCATAACAAGGCTAAGGTAGAATATCACCTCTTCAGTAAAGCCTATGCCGACCACCCATTTAAAGCAATTCTCTAGCCTACTCTCTGTTCCATGACTCTATCTGGCTGTATTGGTAGCATTTAACAACTATTTGAAATCGTTATATTTATTTATTTGTTCACCAAAATATATAGCCTAAGAGTGTAGGGACCTTGTTGATTTTGTTCCCTGCTATATTCCCAGGGTCTAATAAAGAGGGGGTACATAGTAAATACTAGTCGACTGAATAAATTGCTAGCAGTTGGTGGTGAGGATGATGCCAAGTGGAAGCAGAAACAAGTACAAAAGCAAAGCAGTGAGAGGTCAAGAGGCATGTTTGTGGCAACACTGAGTAGCCGACCTCACCTGGGACGTAGAGGGTACAGTATTATCTAAGTCTCGAAAGGTAGGCAGACTGAGACCACATTATGGAAAGACTCATATTCTGGGCTGAGTTTGCACTTAAAACAAGATGAAGAACCACTGTCGGCATTTTTTAAGATAGAAATTTCATGATTAGGAATAGTCTTCAAGAAATTGGTTTACCTGCTGTGTGGCAAGTGGCTTATAGCATGGAGAGACTAGTCAGTAAGCTAAAGCCATAATCCAGTTTAAAATGAAGAAAAATGGGGACAGATTCAAGAGTCACAGTGGTGGTAAAATCAACACATTACATGTATTGGATGGAGAGGTTGATGGAATCTCAGGAGGCAAACCAGACACTGACATACTGAGCCTGAGTGATTCAACAGAAATAAAATAAGGAAAGAGCAATGGGTTTGGCAGGAAAGATGCCAAGTTCTGTTTTTGATATGTTGAACCAGAAAATGTAGAGGCCAGTATCTTGGGGAAAGGGTAGACATTGGGGAGAAAAAGAGCAGAATGAATCATAGAGAGCCCCAGTCATGATGGTGGGGGAGAAGATAATGTCACAAAGCTAAAGATTCTTAGGGGAGAGGTGTGAAGATTCTCATAGGTCTTAGGCTAAAAGAAACACAAATATAATACAGCTGGATTTGCTGATGAGAAATCCATTGCAGCCCTAAAGGAACTGATTCATTAGAATAGTAAGAGCAGAAACCATATTTGAAGGTATTCAGGATAACCTTGGAGTAAGGAGGAAGAGGTAGTAAGGGCATCTTAAAGTAATTTTCCCAAAGCTAATAAATTACCTGGATTGTAGACTCCACATGGACACTTATGAGCTTTCCATGACTTGGCACTCCTGTTTTTCAGTGTTTGGAGTACAGATGAAATTGAAGGCTTGCATTAGGTGTCTGTCTTCCCTTGTAGCTGTGACACCACCATGGGCTTTACCAGATTGGTTAGGGATGGCTGAAGCTGATCTTGCTTGCTCGAGAGAGACTCTGCCCTAATTAACCACTGCAATTAACAAATGGAGTTTGGCACAGAGTGAAGATGAAGTTCTCCGATTTAACATTTCCTTTTCACATAATTCAAATCTCAGAATCACAGACTTGGAATGGGATCTATAAACTATGTAGTCCATTTCCTTCCTCTATGAAAAAATGATTATATGCGCGCACGCACACACACACACACCCCCCTTTTGCCATCCTTAGAAGCAACAGCAACAATTCTTGACTATTCTGTAGCCAAGATGGAAGGATAGCCAATTTCATCCTCTCTCTGTTAGGGATGCCCTAGGAAGCTTTCTCCTCTGCCTCTGCTATGCTCAATGTCTTCCACATCTTGTGGCTGTCTTGCCTTGGCAGCAAATGCATCTTTGTCAGCCCCTGACTTATACAAACAACATGGTGGAGAGATGCCAGCATCTGCCTTAGGACAATGGAATGACCCAATTTGCAAGGAATTTTTTCAGGGCCCCTCGTCCTCCCCTGCCTAGACCGAGATTCTCAATCTAACTTGCCCATATGGCTGGTTTTTCACATTCTGCAGGGGATTTTACTCCTGCCTGGCTCTTTTCCAACTTTCATATTTGAGCTCAAAAGTTACCTTCTAAGAGAGGCCTTCTTTGATCACTCAATCTAAAGTAGGTATTCTTTTCTACCACAATGATTTGTCACAACATCCTATTTTCTTTATGACCCTAGTAATGATCTCTATAATTTTTTTTTATTTGTAAGCATGTTTATTGTCTATTTCCCTATAGAATATATGCTACATGGAGACCAGAATCATATCTATCATGCCCAGAGTTCCCTCAGTGCCTAGCAAAGTGCAAAACATGCAGCGGTCACTCGTATTAGTCAGATATTGTTCTACAACAAACCATCCCCAAACTCAGTGGTATATAACAATGTGCATTTAGTGTCATGCTCACAGGTCTTCAGGTTAGCTGGGACATCTCTCTTTCAGACTTTAGTCCATGAGTTGACTGTGGTACCTCTGTATTTCTCTTTTTCTGGGACCAGCAGACTCTCTGGGGCATGGCCTGTGCTTGAAACATGCCTATTAATATTCCAGTTGCCATAGAAAGTCACATGACCGAACATAACATTAATGGATCAGGGAGAGATATCATCTTCTCAAGGAATTTGGGGAAGAGATGAAAAATGACCAAATAACAATCTCAACTACCACAATGCCCCATAGACTTCAATGAGTAATAAATAAATACCCTCTCTCAGATCAGTTGACCTTTCTAGCTAAACGCTTTTCTAGTCATTACAATCCTGCATCTCATCAGTATTAGTTTTCGAATTTCAGTCCACCTTGAATCCATGACCTAGCGTGAAAGAACCATCCTGCCCTGTTCTCCTTGGACAGAAACTAACTTAAGGTCTCTGCCTATTTAACAGAGGTTAAAATCTCCTTTGTCTGATCCTGGCTCTCTCTGTCCCCCCTCTTGAGGCATAGCAAAGGCTTTGTTCCTGCCAAAAACTAGAAGGGATGGAACCAATTAGAAGAACTTACCATCTGGTGGTGTGGGATTTGTAGATTTGCAGCCAAGGTTTCCAACTGGGACTGTTTAAGAATTTGTGCACAAGAGCTTGAGTGTCTGAGCATAGAAGAAAATATCTGGTCACTGGGAGAGTGTTTAGGTGCCTCAGAATAACCAGATATCTTAGTGCTGATAGCCCCAACATTCTGTCAAGAGTGGTTTGAAGGGACAACCTTCAAGCCACACTGCACAGGTGCTAAAACTGTTCCAGAAACACAGGTTGGCTCCTGGCTGGCCAGGGACTATCAGCCTTCTCATACTTTGACTAACATCAGTCTGCCTGAAGTTTAAACGCTTTGACCACACTGACCTCTGATCTTCCCTTAGCACTAGAATCCCTTGTGGGCTCTTCTCTTATCGGTTGCTCTTCTCTGCATTAGCATGTTGACCCTCGATCTAACTCCAGCCTCTCTGAATTTTCCCTTTGGAAGACATGTGCCCTGGGAGGATATTTGTAATTTTTTTTTGCCTACTGAGCATTTAATATCCATTCTTTTGATAATAGCATCCCGATTTCCTTTGGGGGAACTGTTCTTACCCCATGTCTATGTAGTTTAGATGGGCTCGTGGAAACCAATAGTCCATTTGGTCCTTCTCACTACCCCAGCCTCTAAGAATGATCACGTGACTAGGCCTAGACCAACCAAAAAATGACAATATTTTGGCCACCGTTTTATGTTTAGAAATAAGCATGTGTCCTGATTTTTATTCAGTGACATCAGGCCCAGGACTTTTGTGGAACTGAGGGGAAAAGAGAAAATTCCTTTCCATTGGACTTTGAGATGGGCAAGTGAAGGCTGGCTGTGCTGGGATCTTACATGTGACATATATATGCCTGAGAGTAAAGCCAATTTAGAGAAAAGCTAAGCCTGAAAATCTCACATGTATATCTCAGTTTTGATATCATTCAAGCCCCTGAATCTAGCTGTACCTGGAGTTGAAATTATCCAGTTAATTGGGTTTCTATCACTTGCCACCAAAAGAATCCTGAC
>NW_011888811.1:12462123-12480069 GCF_000151845.1 Pteropus vampyrus
CCTCTCTCAGATCAGTTGACCTTTCTAGCTAAACGCTTTTCTAGTCATTACAATCCTGCATCTCATCAGTATTAGTTTTCGAATTTCAGTCCACCTTGAATCCATGACCTAGCGTGAAAGAACCATCCTGCCCTGTTCTCCTTGGACAGAAACTAACTTAAGGTCTCTGCCTATTTAACAGAGGTTAAAATCTCCTTTGTCTGATCCTGGCTCTCTCTGTCCCCCCTCTTGAGGCATAGCAAAGGCTTTGTTCCTGCCAAAAACTAGAAGGGATGGAACCAATTAGAAGAACTTACCATCTGGTGGTGTGGGATTTGTAGATTTGCAGCCAAGGTTTCCAACTGGGACTGTTTAAGAATTTGTGCACAATAGCTTGAGTGTCTGAGCATAGAAGAAAATATCTGGTCACTGGGAGAGTGTTTAGGTGCCTCAGAATAACCAGATATCTTAGTGCTGATAGCCCCAACATTCTGTCAAGAGTGGTTTGAAGGGACAACCTTCAAGCCACACTGCACAGGTGCTAAAACTGTTCCAGAAACACAGGTTGGCTCCTGGCTGGCCAGGGACTATCAGCCTTCTCATACTTTGACTAACATCAGTCTGCCTGAAGTTTAAACGCTTTGACCACACTGACCTCTGATCTTCCCTTAGCACTAGAATCCCTTGTGGGCTCTTCTCTTATCGGTTGCTCTTCTCTGCATTAGCATGTTGACCCTCGATCTAACTCCAGCCTCTCTGAATTTTCCCTTTGGAAGACATGTGCCCTGGGAGGATATTTGTAATTTTTTTTTGCCTACTGAGCATTTAATATCCATTCTTTTGATAATAGCATCCCGATTTCCTTTGGGGGAACTGTTCTTACCCCATGTCTATGTAGTTTAGATGGGCTCGTGGAAACCAATAGTCCATTTGGTCCTTCTCACTACCCCAGCCTCTAAGAATGATCACGTGACTAGGCCTAGACCAACCAAAAAATGACAATATTTTGGCCACCGTTTTATGTTTAGAAATAAGCATGTGTCCTGATTTTTATTCAGTGACATCAGGCCCAGGACTTTTGTGGAACTGAGGGGAAAAGAGAAAATTCCTTTCCATTGGACTTTGAGATGGGCAAGTGAAGGCTGGCTGTGCTGGGATCTTACATGTGACATATATATGCCTGAGAGTAAAGCCAATTTAGAGAAAAGCTAAGCCTGAAAATCTCACATGTATATCTCAGTTTTGATATCATTCAAGCCCCTGAATCTAGCTGTACCTGGAGTTGAAATTATCCAGTTAATTGGGTTTCTATCACTTGCCACCAAAAGAATCCTGACAGCTCACTGCCCAAATGGGGTTGCCCCTTTGTCCCTATAAGCAATTATTTCTTAAGCCAAAGGCCCTGTCTGGCCCACATATTTAGTCCAATCTTGTAGACTGAGTCACAATTAAAAAGAAATGCTTTCAGATTTAGTGTTGCTGCATATCTGGACTCAGGGTAAACTTAGCGTTCTTAAGATTTCAATTTTTCCCACTCACAAAATAGATTCATTCATAGATAATGACCACCCTCATAGGAAAAACACTAAGGATTAATTAGTCACATTGTACTTATGGTGCATTCATGTTAATAGATAAGAAGCCTAGTTAATTATATTATCCTGTACTTGCCCAGCACTTGTGATTTTTCAAACTTTTTCATTTAAATAATTGTGTTTGCCTATTTTAATATCCCTAAGATTCTGATATTATAACCCCATATCATACATCTGGAAATTAAACTGGACACAAAGATTTCTCAAGGTCATACAGCAAGTCAATGTCAAAGCTGGCATTGAATAAATTATTTCAATTTTTGTACACACTAAGTATTCTATTCAATTTCATTGGACATTGTCCTACTGGGCTATAATACTTTTAAATCAGAATAGTATACAAATGATTAAACTTTTGTTGGGATGATCATCATGGAATTACTTTTAAGATAAATTTTGGAAATAAATTATATATTCAATCAAAGGAGACAGATTAAATAAATTAGGGTACATATATACAATAGGCTTTTACGAAGACATCAAAAATAAATGTATAATAATCAAAGTAACATGTTTATTATAATAAGTAAATATTATTTTTAAGACAATAATATAAATCTTTTCTTAATTTCTAAATTGATATGGTCAGAAAAAAATGGGAAGTTTACACTTAGTACTATAATTGCACAAACTTCATTTCGTTTAGTGTCCATGTCCCCACAGTTTTCTATAATACACATATCACTTTTGTACACATAATGAATATTATTCTCAAAAAGTTCATTTCCACCCTAGTGATTCTCCATAATGAACACCAGAGACAGGCATAACCATCGGGTGTCAATTTCACTAGCCTACAACTGCCTCATTAACCCCAATTTTACCTGCATCCTCTGAGAGCTGGACCTCCCATGACCTCAGGCTTCCCTACTGCTCTCTGGACTGCGAGCTGTGACACACCGGTCACACAAGCAGTCAAGGGTGGAAAGGGATTTCCAGTAGCCTCAGCACTCCGCACGCCTTGACTGCAGCTAGCACAGAGTACCACAGGCCACTTGACAGTGCAGACGGCTGTGCGACAGAAGCAGTGAGTGCTGACACCAGGGGGAGGAGGGCTGCTGCCATGGGAGGGAAGCTACTGGACCCACAGCGCGGCGGGCAGACATGGCAGTGAACGGAATGAAGAAAGCCCTCCCAGCTGGATGATGTCTAGGGATGCAACCAGAAACACACACCACCACCTCCTCCCACTCCCTCTGAGAGCTCAGTTTCCTCGTCTGTGAAAAGAGAATAACAGGACGTACCTCACGGCACTGTATTGGGTGGAAAGTCGTTTTGAAATTAACTACCATTTCCTTCTTCTCATAATAACCACACATCATTGATATAAAATTACTTTCATTTGAAAGAAACCAAGTTTCGAAAAAGGAGATCTGACTTGCACAAGCCATGCAAGGCAGCAATGGCAGAACCAAGCCTTGGACCAAAAATTCTTTATTTAGAAAATGGAGCTTTTTATCTCATTTAGGACCATTACCGACAATAGCCCAGAAGGAGCTGGAATGAGCTTTTGATTTGACTTACGACTAGTTTTCACTCCCATTATTTTCCAGCCACACAGTTCAATGCAGTGAAAAGTATACTAGGGAGTTTACTAGCCTTCCACAGGAACTGACAATGCAGCCTGCTGGAATTCTCAAAACTCACGATACCGAAGCACTGCTCCATAAACAGCAAGATTTCAGGCTTATTGTCATCGCTGTTACATGATATACAGCTATTCATTCATTCACTCATTCACTCACTCATCTATCCATTCATTCATTCAACTAGCACCACTGTACACTATTAAGTGGTGAAGATTTTAATGAGAAGCTAAAGAAAATGAGGCCACTTGCCACCAAGTTGCTTCATCCATTTGGGCAGATAAGACAAGGGTCCAGGTGACTAAAAAGGGTCCAGGGCTAAGTGTAACCATGGCTACCAAGAGCTGAGGGGCAAAGGGAGTATGAATATGGGAAACCAAGAAAGGCTTACTGGAAAGATGATATAAGAGCTGAAACTGCCCAGAGGGACAGAATCTCGACAGGTGACTGTGGGAGGAGCAGTTTTTGGTACAAGTGGAGGAAGCAGCAGCATGAATTTGAGGACCAATGAGTTGTCTGGTTTGTCTGGAGAATAAGATTCAGTGTAGTGTGGCCTTCCTTGTTGATGAAATTACCAGGGACTCTGGATGATTCCCTGCCTCCACATGGACACATGCTCCCCAGATTTCCAGGCCCTGTGCTGCATTAGCTTTCAATCTTCATGAGCACATCCGTGGGCACGCCACGGAGCCACACACAACAGCTCACCCCTATACCCAGTCATCAGCTTTCACACCCCCCAACATCTGCCCCCATCCCTCTGCCCATCTTCCGGACTCCATCCTAAACTGGAGACAGGAGTAAAGGGACAAAGGTCATTGCTCCATTAGCAGAAAGTCTCCAGGGAATGTGAATATGGCAAAGTGCTCTGGCACATCTGATTCCTGGTGAGAAAATGGAAACATGAACATGGCACTTTTCAGCTTAAAACCCTTCAGTGGGTTTCCCACAGATCTTGGGCTAAAGGTCAAACTCCATAACAGAGTCCACCAACCCATTTTCACCACCACCAGGCCTCTGCCCAGGAAGCTTCTAGACTACTTCTCCTGTTCCCAGCACCACATCACCAAAAGCCTTCAGGTCTCAGCTCAAACGCCTACTCATTCCTCTGCCCAGAGCCTGTTCCTTTGTAATACGCCTTCATTGAATCATGGCACTTCTTTCACATCTTTATCACGACCTATAATGACACACTCATTTGCATGATCATTCGACTAATAGCACTAGCGGGTAAGCTCCCGGACAACAGGGCTGCTTTCTGTTATTGTTCACAATAGTAAGCACTCCATAAATATTTGCTGAATATTGAATGAATGCACCCAAGGCCCACGGTAGACTTAATGCCCCCACATTTATAAGATGAGCATTTTGGTGGTGGGGGAAGGTTCGGAGCGTTCCTTAGATTCTCAATTTGTTTAGTGATCCTTTCTCTAATCAAATGCTGGTACAAGAGCTTCTTCTCTGAATTGTTCATCCCTCGAGTTTTCCATAGAGTCTCACTACAGAAATACAGCCCTAGAAAGACTCTTAGAGATTATAGGAGCTTCATTTATAAATAAGCATTGGGTTGTGTGTGTGCATGGGGGTCTTTCTCCAATGTCACACATGAATGATTTTAAGAAAATAGATCAGCATTTCAGCCTATTTTTTTCATATCCAAATCAATATACTTTGTACTGCATCAAACTTGGGGTGTGTGTGTGTATATGTCTCCCAGTCTACATCCTACCTGCCTTTCTAAATTCAGTTCAAATGTCTTTGCTTTATAAAACCTGGTCTGGTTTCCTTTCCCTCGTGTGTGTGTGTTTGTGTTTGTGTGTGTGTGTGTGTGTGTGTGTGTGTGTGCGTGTGTGTGCGTGTGCGTGTGTGTGTGTGTGTGTGTGTGTGTGTGAGAGAGAGAGAGAGAGAGAGAGAGAGAGACTTTGTTATCTGAGGGTTTTTTGGTGTCTATTTCTTCTATAAGAACCTGAGCCCCTTAAGGGACAATCAATGCCTAATACATTTTATTATCCTCAATTCCTAGTGTAATGTCTTATAAAGGCAAATGGATTTTATCTCTTGCATGAACTTCACCTCTGACCGATTTGTAGTAACTGCCTGGAATGCTATGGTGAGAGGAAATTTAAGACCATGTCGAGATTCAGTGGGAAAGCATTCTGTAATCAATGAATGCTGTCTGCAAGGGGATGGAATGGGCAGTAATGATACATATGCTCCATAAAGGGTCATAATAAAAATTCTCTGAATGAACAAATCTATGAATCTTAACAATTTCCCAAATTCCTATACTTTACTTGAGCATCTGAGAGGACAGTAATCTCTCCCAAGTCAACAAAAGTCTTCCAACTAGTCAGAGGAAGCAATGTTAACACATACTTTTCTGCACACAAAAAAGCTTATGATCATCAATATTATAATAAGAACCAAGAGCCAACCAGAGACACAAGTCGAAGCTCACATGTCTCAAGGTAAGAGCATAGGTAAAAATGAAGGAGCCACAATCAGATTGTAACATCAACCAGAAAAATGCAGACATCTGAGAACGCAGTGGATGCAGAGGACAAACTGAACTCTCTCCCTTCGCCAAACAAACATGTGCTATAGTGGTTGAAAGTAGGGAAAGAGAAATATTATAACTTTATCCTCTTAAAATACCTTCCTCTCGCTTAATTACTAGAATCTGCTCCACCCTTCAATGTCTGCTCCAATTCCATCTCTCTCAAGAAGTCTTCTTTGCCTACAGCCCTATAGCTTCTGTCTCAGAAGTCTTAGCTCTTAATCCTGAATCATAAACTTTACTGGGACACTTCTTTTGTAGGGCTCTTTTCCTGTCTTTCACTTTCGTGTGTGTGTCCATAAAGTATATGTCTTGAAAGGGTGAAAGCTTAGGAAAGCTAGGAGTTTAGGAAACCCCAAGGCTGGCTCCAAATACTAGCTCAGACTCTTATTCGCTGCAGAATATTGAGAAGACACTTATCTCTCTCAATTGCAGCAGCATCATCTATAAAATGGGGGATAATAAACTTTTAAGATTGCCGTAAGACTTAAATAAGACAACCTATGGGAAGAATCTGGCACATAGTAGGTCTTCAAAATAATCTTTGTTTACCCCACCACCAGCCCTTCATGCTTTTTATTCCTATATACAGACTAATTTTTTGAGAACAGGAGTTACACATCTTTTGTGTTCTCAACTATTTGGAACAGATTGAAGAGTAGATGATATTAGAATGAAATAATGAAATGACAGATGCTGAAAGATATAAATCAAGTATAAGCAGGTTGGCAACATAATTTTGTTACATTGGTCACATGTACAATAGAGAGTGGCAGGGATTTTGGTAATTTGAGAGTTTATGCCTTGTACTTAAAGAGGGCAGCACTTTTCAGCTCTAGACAAATAGGTCCAAGGTTGCCTGGTGCCCTACACTTTTTCAGAGAAGCCTGAAATCTAGATTTTATGCCAAAATTGGAAAAGCGCTGTGCAGGTCAAGAAAAACAAGTCTATAGACTATTTGTTTACAATTCTAAAAATGATGAGGATGCTCAGGCAAGAGCTAAGAGGACATTTGTCTGTTGCTGATGCCTAAAGTCTTGTTAGAATGCCCCTTGGCTTCTTAAGTGGGTATACAACAGAGAGAGATCCACTATAATTAGGCGCACTACCCTCCTCCTGATTGCTATTAAGGCTCTCGGCATCCTTATGCTGTGTGATTCCCTGATGCCTGGAGACATCTGTTAATTGTGTTAGGGGAATAGACCTGTGACAGGTGTTCTCAGCAACACCAAACAATAGATATACATGTTCTTTCTGGACAGCAGTTCACATTCTGTTGGTAGAGTTGACTTATAAACACACAACACAGGCAACACTGTAGGATAAATCAACTGGGGCTTAACAATTAAATGCTTTCAGGAGCCAGGCAGGTAAAGAAAATGAGAGAAGGGGGCTGGTTGGGAAAGAAACCATCTAGATGAGATAGATACTCCCTGCTCTATCCTAGCCAATCACGATTACATAGACCTGGGGTCTAGTATTGCCAGATCTTTTGAAATTTCAAAGAGAGCTAAAATACTGAAATTTTGATGTGAAATTTCATAATTCTTAAACACTGTATTAAAAGTGTCTTGGGGATGGAGCAGGCAGTATCTTAAACACTGTATTAAAACTGGCCATCTGGTGACCCCTTTTGCAGTAATTGATAAACCTTAAGTGAATGGCCCATCCATGAAGTGCCATAGAGGGTTAGAGCAGGGAGAGAACAGGTAAAATGTCCTCTTTACCTTTGCACATGCCATTCCCTCTGCCTGGAACACACTTCCCTCATCCCTTTCCAGCCCCCTCGGTGTTTCCTCTTGGAAATCTTCCCTTTATCATTGCAACTCAGTTCAACCACCACTTTCTGAAAGGCCAACCTTGCTCCCCAAGTCATCTCTAACGCTCCTACAAACAGCTGCTGTAGCACATGCACCAATGCAGTTTGATTTTCTCTTTACCGGACGGTCAGCCTTACTAGGGATAAAGTCTTCCAGGTCAGGGAATATGTCTTTCTTTGGTCTACATTTCTAGTGCTTAATGCCATGCTTGGGCTTGGTTAAGGGCTCAGAAATGCTTGCCAAGGGAATGGAACAGGTTTTAGATTGAAGAGTTTCTCAAAGTTTGATCCGAATACTAATGACTACAGAATCTCTCTTGAATAGTCTGATTCAGGAAGTCTAGAGTCTGTCTCTGAGTCTTGCTTTAAATAAGCTCCCTGGGTGAATTTTATGTGCACTGAAGTTTTAGGACCTCTGGGCTAAACTGTAACCCCCACAAGGAAAAAGGCTATATTTTCTTCATTGGCTATTATATTCCTAGAGCCTGGCACAGTTCTTGGCATAAAGTAGGCATTTAACATGTATTTGGCTGAATGAATAGATTGACGAATGAATGAAAAGATAAGAATTAAGTTGTACCAGTGCTCTTCAGCCTGCTAATAGAAAGTCCAATTAGTCATTCACTTGTCCCTTTATTTATACTTAAACATAAAGGCACCAAGATAAGCTGAAGAGCTGGTAAGTAACTACCATCTCTGTGAGCACTCTCCTCGACCCCTGCCTCTGTAGGCTTGCAAGAGAGCTCGGGGGAGATCTCAACGCATTTGATTGCTGACTCAATGACTTTATCCCTTAATGTTGGCAGACAAGAAAAGTAAGAAAGGTTGAATGCAAAGAAGACACCAAACTCTCATTTTGGCCAGTGGTATTAGCAATTATCCTCTTCTATATCTTTTGCATCCCCTACCCTATAACTACCACTCCTTTTTAAACCCCTATAGCTAACACATCTAATAGAAATAGTTCCTGTTACACTGCTTCTCCCTTCCCTTCTCCACCCTCTGGTGGAGGGATAATGAATAGCAAAATATATAAGGAAATATCAAATGACTGCAAAAATTATGAAAAATCCCCCAAATATTTGGTTACTTACAGAGGTAGGACTGGGCCAGTTAATTTAAGGTAACTCTAGACCAGATTTCAAAAAAGCACCTGAAATTAAATCTGAATAAGATGTTTTTCCTGTTTTTCCAAAAAATGATTATTTAACACATCTTACCTAAAACTCTTCTGCTCCTTTTGACATTTTTAACTCAATTCAAATTGGGACAGACGTATGTTTTCCCAGACCAATGGACCACATGAACACAGCCCCAGAGGGCTCCTAGCCTCATACAGAAATTAACAGAGAATATTCCAGGCAGGTCAGGCATTATAATGCTACCATTACCATCCAAATTGCCCAGTACCCTCTCTGATCTTGGAGGTAATGAAGAGGAACTACAGGTCTAAGCACAAGATAACATTATTGCTTCTCAGACAATCCCCTCAGCAGCGTCTCCCACTGGGTTGCAAGCTACTTGATAGCAAGGGCCTTTTATCATCTCTGTTTTTCTAACGTTCATCTCAGTTGATTGCACTGAAGAAACATTTAAAGAATAACCAAATTCACAGAAACCTGTACACTGGTATATGGCAGGAATCAAGTTCAAGAACCCAGATTCATTCATTGCAGGTTCACCAACCACAATGGATAGTATCACCTATATCATATTTCAATCTCCCCAATAAATGGCCAACAACCCTATTAGAGATCAAATCTTAGGCTGTTACAATAACAATACAGAAGCATCACCTTTTGCCTCAGAACATTTCTTCTTATTTTTGTTATATTATCTTGTCCTGTTAGTCAACATTTTGACAGTGGGATAACAGTTAACATCTCTTTCCACTAAATTCTGCTGTGGACAGTTCTCGGCAGTACGAGTGAACACATGCCAGCCATCTATTCTTGACTCCCTAAGCAAGTATTCTTTCTTGAGTAATGGACCCTTCTGAGAGTATGACAAAAGTTATGGAGTATGACAAGCTATGGAGCCTTTCTCCAGGAAATAAATTAGTATATACATATGTATGTAAAAGATTAAGTGTAATCTCAGGTGGCTTTTAGATACATTGATGCCCATACCCAGATCCACCCAAATACCCTACTCTAAGCCATATAGAAAGGAATGAGAGGTTATATGATAAACAAATACTTATACAGTATTATTATAGCTTTCCAGGGAGATGGTTTCACAGAAAAATAACTCAAAAATTAAACTTCATTTTTTTTTTAAGGGTAGTGAGTAACACAGTTGACAATATTTTCAACCTCAGTATTACCAAAATGCAGAATTGCTATTTTGATTGTTCAATGGGTCAC
This sequence comes from Pteropus vampyrus, assembly GCF_000151845.1. Taxonomy (NCBI): domain Eukaryota; kingdom Metazoa; phylum Chordata; class Mammalia; order Chiroptera; family Pteropodidae; genus Pteropus; species Pteropus vampyrus. The sequence continues at coordinate 12,472,026 of NW_011888811.1, forward strand.
TCCTGTGCAAAATTACAGCTACGATTTAGAGCACTATTTTTTTCTTAAGTGCTTTATCAGGCCACTGCCTTACAAAACCCAGAAAACTCCCTTTTGCTTCTTGGGAGCAATTGATTAGGTTACCATGGGATTGGTGTATTGATCACAGTGCCTGGGAACATGGATCTTAGGATCAGAAGAACACCATTTACTTCCTGGATGAACTTGGGCAAGATATACAGTTTCTTCATCTCTAAAAGATAACAGTGCTCTGCAGGGCTCCTGTGAGGATTAAATGAGCTAACACATGAAAAGCAATTAGTACATTGCAGAGGCCATAATAGATGCTTGATAAATGGTAATGACTGTTACTATAACTGTCTATAAAAAGCTGATAGTTCCTGACACACAGTAAGTGCTCAATAAATGGAATCTGGTATAATTGTAACTACTGGAATTCCTATATATATTACATTATAAGTGGTTTTAGGGATAGGGAGAATTCTGCATTCTCATTTTGAGCCTCCAAAGCACGTTCAGTTCAAATCATTGTGAGTCTGCCATGAGGAAATGTGGGCAAGAGATCAAGGAAATATGGTCTGTGACATCTAACATCCACAGCTCAGCAGAAGTCACCAAGTCTACAGTCACACGCAAAACCTATGGTGCCAATTTAATTCAGTTTCGGGTCTCAAACTGTTCTTGCCCATTCAGCTCACACTTCCAGGCTATAATTTCCTCCTTGAGCTTAATCCCAGGAGGGGAAATGTCTCCACTGATTAATTTTTATGTTTTCATCTGTCATAAAATGGCAATCACACAACCGTACAGTTTTCTTTTCAGTCCTCGTCAGAAAAACTGAGGATGGTGTTTGTTGCCCACACTTTATAATGCATTCAAGTTCAGATGTCAGAAAATTTTCCCTCCCCTCTTCTTGAGGTCACCTCTGTTCTGTTTTATGCTACAAATGTGTCTTAAGCAATCCATTGTTTCAAAGCATTTGGGAAATAATCATGGCACCGATTTTTAAATAATTATCGGTCATTTCCCCAAATGAGAAAGTGGATATACGACTTCTCACATATCCTTTCTTAATATGCCATAGAGACATTTTCTCCTTTTTTAACTTGTGGACAGGAAAAGGCTTATGCATTTTCGATCACATTCTTCAAGTCAGAACCTTTAATTCTATGTCTCTCAGAAGTTTCCTATGTGTAAAACTTGCAACTGAACCAGAAAACCTCTGCGAGGTAGAGGAAACGCAGTCAACCCAAGTAGTCATTGTGCTGACATTTAAAGTTAGCTGACAGTGAAAAAGCAAACCAATTCCATGAAGCATTGCAGGATTTAAAATACCAACTGATGGAATCACTCAAAAGGCCCTGGGCATTTTTCTTGGAGGGCTTTCTCTTACAAAGACAAATGACAACTCAAGTCGTTTTTGCAACACCAACACCTACCCACAGGCCTTCCTCTCATTGGTCGATTGCAGAAAGAAATCTCAAAAATAGAAGTAATTACTTACATCTATAGGTCATCTCAAAGCTGTCGCTGATGTTCACAATATCAATTTGGGGGAGGAGCTTCGGGGGCTCTGTGAGTTGCGACAAAGCAAATCTAAATGCGGCATGTTCCTGTGACTGCTGGTTTGGAAATAATCCCCCTACGAGGAAAGAAAATGCAACATGGTATCTGGGCTAGAGACAGGGTTATTCCTCATCAGCCCACCACAGAGGGCCCTTTTCTCCCGCCTATTCCCATGCCAAACTTACTAGTTACAGCCCTTAGCAGTGAGAATGAGAGTTCCAATAGATGCAACTAGACACTGAGGCTTAAACTTCTACAGAGGAGCTTTTATGTGACCCATCACTCTACCCAAATATTTGATTGTTCACCCCTCAACTCAGCTCAGGTCAGAGAAAACAGAAGAGCTACGGAATTTCTCTTCTTTCTCCCTTGTGCAAACCACCTAGGTGGCCTATGCTCTTGCACACACGTAAACCCTCACTGTGTCTAATTTTCCCTGTATCGAACCCATTTCTCACCACAGAGCCTTACAGGAAGCAGTGCTAATAAATGTTGCATAGTGAAATCTAATTATGGGACCCTGTGGGCTTCTCCAACACTATAATCGTTTGCTTTGACACTTTTGGTCTTTGGCCTGCCAAGACCTGCGTGCAATTTAACTATCCTGTCACCCCTAAGGTTTATTATTCATTTCCTCTGAAAACTCTTGATTTTCTGCAAACAGTGTTTTGCTGCTTCTTTCACACTCATGATCCCAGCTACCTAGAGATGACTTGTTACATAAGGGATTGCCATGGTGTGTATTTGCATGGTAGAATCTTGGGCTTCAGAGATGTGGAGACTTAAGAATGTCAAAAGGATATGAACATTCTATTTTAGTAAAAAGCACAACAAAAGTGCCCATTGGGGCTTCTGCTTCAAAAGTACATGGCTTACTTTTGCATTTACTGTGGACATGTAAATGAATTAAAATACATTTCTGTGAGTTAAATCAGCTATTTCCAGAGGCTGAATTATAATGACTGTTTACATAGAAGTTTATCTCAGATCCACCAGGGATCATAGTCCCAATATCATGCACTTCTAACTTCTTGTACAGTGGGTACGTGCTTGTTTTTAAAAACCGATAAATGGTTTATAAAGCTTTTCTTAGAGATCGTACGAGGAGAATCAAATACTATCTGCTTGCAGTGATATTTTCAACATCTCTTCTACAATTTAATGTTTCAGCCCTTTATTTGAAAACAAAACAGTGGTCATATCAGTTGAACAAGCAAGTTGGAGCAGCATATGATGAAAACTCTGCAGAGATACATGAGCAAACACATCATATACAGCCCTATGCATTCATACTCATGGCGACACACACAAATACACTTGGGAGAAAGCAAGTCCACATATCTGAAGCCAAACATTTCCAGTCAGCAAAGTATCGGCAGTACTTAAGTACCAACATCAACAGTGCTACACATAAGAGCAGTGATTTACACATGTTCACATGCCTCCATTTTAAAGAGTAAAAACACTCTTCTTGAGTCCAATGCTCCCCCCTCCCCGCCAGATGGCCACACCCCAAACACTTCCCAGCCCCCTTCCTCCACCCCTGCAATGAATGAAAGAGGGGGTGGGGGTGGGGAGGTAGGCAGCTACAGGCTGGGCTATAAGGGACGTGTCTCCGCAGGAAGTTTTGTTTTGCGTGTAAGGCACTAACACACACCCACAGTCACACTTCAGAATGTAGCTTAACAGGTGTCAGGAAACAAAGCAACTTACTCCATGGCTATTCCAACCGTCCTTGGAGCCAGCCCACCGGAGAGGCCGAAAGAGACCAATACTGCAGCACACGTGTGCCCAACAAAATACCACCTGCACCACCACATCTCCCCACAAACACACGCTCACGCGAAGAACACAAACGACCCATAATGGGACCTTTCCCTAGTGGAACTAGGTCCCTATCGGGGGAGAGAAAAGAGAACCCAGATTAACCAACATGACTCCAAGCAAAGCAGCTTTCTCGATTCCGGGTCACAGACAGCCCTGGGATGCCGGCCACACGGAAACCCCGAGCCCCTGTGGACACGCTTTGTTATCGGTGTCATTGCTCCTGTTGGTTTTGCTTCCGCCCATTATCATTAGGAGGAGCAATGTCTGTTGGCTGCCCTATGAATACAGGGACGGTGGGGGTCCTGTGACGACCAGGAAGGGGAAATGGGGAACAAAAAGGCATGCAGCATGTTGACACCTGGCTCCAAGTTGGGAGGATGGAGCCCAGTGCTGGGGGAAGCTAAGAGGAGGAGAGAGGAACGTGTGTCTATGTGTATGTTTGTGTGTGTGAGAGAGGTAGACAATGTCTGTGCACACAAAACCTAAGAGGAGAGGGTGAATGAAGGAATGGAGAAAAGGCAGGCTAGGAAGTTCCAGGATCCCAGGAGCAGGGACCACCAGCCCTGCGTGGCAGACAGCAGAGAGGGGTCCAGAGCGGGAGCGAGAGCCCCCTTGCCTCGGAGCAGGGCCTCTTGGCATCGTTTCAGTGGCTGCAATAAACCCAGCACCCTTCACTCCTTATTTTAGAGGGTCTCTTTAATGAGACCTCCCGGAGCTGAGAAATCGCTGCCTCTCTCAAGTATATATGTGCATATTTAATACATAATCACACTCCTAAATACACACACCACGCATGTTTATGTAAGTACACGAATCGGGCACCATTTACCAAGCAATGGAGTTAACTACTTGAACACCCACCATCTCTTTCTTTGCTACAGCCTGATTTTTTTTTTCCTCCAAAGCACTGGTTCCTCCATTTCACAAGCTCATGCCTAGAATGTGAGTGGTGTGTGTGTATGTGTGTGTGTGTGTGTGTGTGTGTGTGTGTGTGCACGCACTTCCCTTCTGCTCCTCATCCGAGCAAGAGAAGCCCCCCTCCTCGTGCTATGGCCCAAGTCTTTCTCCCATCCCCGCACAGCATTTGATGGCCAAGCACAGCCCCGTAGTGGGGGTGGGGGGGGACACAGACCACCCACCCCCATAAAACCTGGCCAGACCCAGAGAGTCCCTCCCCAGGCTGCCCCTGTCACTCACCGATCTGGATATTGTTGGGGAAATTGGCACCTACTACCGCGCCTAGAAAACCGGTGCAGAAGAAGGCGAAAATGTGCTGCATATTCCTTTTTGCATTGGCGAAAAAGAAGCCCAGGTCCAATCATAGATTTAGCGTTTCTCCCCCTTCCCTTTATTCCTCTCTCTGTTCTGCCGGTTCTTTTCCTCCTGCCTTTCCTTGCTTGCTTGCTCGCTTGCTTCCTTCCGCGAGGTTTGTCTGTTTCCCTTGGAATCCGAGCACTTAAACTGCAGCGTTAACACCAACTGACAGCCAGATTAACTGTGCACGGGAAAGAGAAGCCGTCCTCATGCTAGCCGGAGCGCTGGCTCCGCTCGCCTCGCCTCGCCTCGCCTCGCCTCTCCTCGCGCAGCCTGCCTCTCTCTCCCTCCCTTGCTCTCGCTCTCCCCCTCACACTCGCACAGGCGGCAGGCTCTGTGCTCATACCCACCGAGCCAGCCCAGAGTTCCACTGCTGACCTCCTCTCTCCCTGTCACTCCCTGACTCTCCGTCCTCACCTTATTTATCCTCCTTCCTGGGTGCGGGGCCCACGGGTGGGTGGGTGAGGGGGTGTGATACAGGGAGCTTGGTCCTGAAAGTGACAACCCGGCTCGGCCCCTTCATCCCACCCCCAGCCTTTCTCAGCTCTCTGCCCCTCCCCCAACACCCCCCCTCCGCAAGCAGATGCTCCTGGGAATGTGGGTTCAGCTGTAAGTCAGTAGGTGGCAGGGGGTCCCGGCAACGGTCCTCCATCCACCCGCCGCTTGATCTAGGTCACTTTTTCTAGGAGTGTACTGGCTGTGCTGGATATGTCTCCTGCACGCCACTGGCCCAATTATTCCTACAACTAATTCTCCAGGGGAAGACCCTAGAAATCCCTTGTTGGAGTTTTAAAGGTGAAAAAAAAGTCTTCCCCCCACCCCGCCGCCTTACAATGGGAAGAATAACAGAAAGATAAATGGGAGTGTCTGGAATGATTGGCAGGTGCCTTGACTCGGACATTTGGCAGTCCCAGTTTGCCTTTACAAGCAGAATGGATGGTCTCTTAAACCCTAGGCATTGAAAATGGGCCCCCTTCCCCGTTTCCCCGCATTCCACAGGAGACTATAGCATCAGAATGTGTGGGTGTACAATAAAGGCGAAGAATACTTACACAGAGCAATTACATGAGTCACTTTGCAGAGATTCTAGTGAGAGGATTCAGGCTTTTCTCTGTTACATCTGGGTGCTGGTCATTCTAGTGTAAACTGGAACTCCATAGACCCTCCTGGACAGGGGCTTCCATGGAGATAAGCTACAGAGAGAACAACTGTGTTCAGGGAAGTTGCGTGGGTTGCAAAGTGGCAGTCACTACCTGTCATAGAGCACTTCACAGTTTCTGAAGTAACTTCACAGTGGTACCCTGCTCTTCCTTCACACCAGCCCTGTGAGGCGGCCAAGATGCTTATTTTACAGATGAAAGAACTGAAGCTCCAGGGATTAAATCAGGAAGACATAGACCTACTAGGATGGTGCCTAGTAGGCCCCTAAGGTCCAACCTACGAACTTGAATGTGGGCGTTACCAACCAATCCACTCACTGCCTTAGTCGGAACTATATCCAACGGTCGATCACCTGGAAAAGGAAAGCCCATTTTTGCTCAGTTAGAAAGAGGGAAAACAGATCCGAATTTTGCTTTGGCACTTGACTAGGCCATTTTATCCAAAACTCTTCACTTCCCTCACATTGCATAATCACACACCCTCACAGGATAGATACGAAGGCTGAGATTTGCAAGAAATATCTGACCGTGTTTGATGGAGCCCCTAAACTAGGCACAACTTAGAGGTCAGAGGCTTTATAATTTCCTATGCACATTCACATATATTAATGAGAGCAAGTGATTTTTAAAGCTAATGTTTATTCTTTTACCATGTGCCCAGTACCATGCTAAGCAATATAATGCATCGTCGTGCAATGATGCCTGTGGTAGATAATCTAACCCCCATTTCCTGGATAAAGAAACTGAGACCTAATAATTTACGTCAGGTTCCACTACTAAGAAGGAAGATGTTGGGGATTCGAATACAGGAAACTCTACCATTAAGCCCAAACTCATAAATCCTTAGGCTTGAATAGCAGAAAACACTGGTGTGTAAAGGTCAGCTTGAGAAGATGGGAGAACAGTTCAGGAAAGATCACCTCTAAGGTCCCTGCTGTCGCTAGAAATTTGTGACATGATGATTCCACCTTAAAATATAATTTCTCCGTTTGCATTTTTTGTCTCTTAACCATTTTGAATGGTACCTGGGGAATCTTTTTAAGTTCCCTGAGTTTCATTCCTGGTAATAATAATAATTAGGCTGTCACTAAAAGCTTCACACTCCTCTGTCACCTTTCAGAGGAAGATCTCAAAGCCCTTTATAAGGATTAATTAGCAAAACCTCAACACCCACCTATATATAATAGGTAAGACTTGTTTTGCTTACTTTTGGGGGAGAGGGGCTTAAAGGAGTCAAAACCATGCATATTCTCTCATCGTTATAGATCACAGAGTCAGATGGATTTTCCTAAAATATAACTCTTACTATGTTATTACTCCACTCAAATATGGTCAGTGACTCCCCTTGGCCTATTAAATATATTTATAGTTGTCCAACAGTTAAATAAACATGGAGGTTACACATTTCAAGTTTGGGCAGCTAGGTTAAAGTACATTTAGGTTCAACTTTTCATCTTTGCATATCTTCAAATATTGGTGGAGAACTTAACTCTAATCGACAGGATGTCAGGTGCTGGAGGATATGGAAAAGAATCAGCCACACTCTCCACCTGAAAGCAGGTGAATGTGGTAGAAGAAAAAGACAGATGAACCCAGTCATCCAAAGCAGGGCGTGACGCGTGCTCTAATAGAGATGTAAGCACAACGCTGGGGAGCAAAGAAGGAAGCAACCAACATGTCTGCCTGTGGGGACCCAGCAAGGCTTCCAAAGAGCTGAGCCGTGAAGGAGGAAACTTCAGGCAGAAAGCGAAGGCGGAGGGAAGAGATGCAAACCAAGGAAAGAGCACCAACAAGGCCTGGAGGCAGGAGAAGACGCCACCTGCTCCAGGAGCCTGGAGCCCGGGGTGCGGACTAGGGAGGGAGGGTGGGGAACATGATCCCTGGAAGAGGTCAAGGTCAGGATTTGAAAGTCACTGAATGTCTGGAAGGCAATGGGGAGCCATGGGGTGTTCTTTAGTGCGACACTTAAATGACCAGGAATGCACAGGCGGAAGAGGACACTGACCACTGGTGAGTTCATCTCCTCAGCCTCAGAGGTCAGGACCGCGTACCATTCACTCCCCAAATAACTGATTCTGACATCATCCTTCATTAGTTTCTCATGTTGTCTCTCCTTACAGCTTCCAATCCTATTTGCTACCCTCGATATCAGTCTGGGAAGGTTTGTTCACAGTCTG
>NW_011888811.1:12480594-12485023 GCF_000151845.1 Pteropus vampyrus
TCTCCACTACGTTACACTGGAAAAAGGTTCCTCCTTTAAGATTTCTTTATATTTTAAAACGGGATATCTGGAGATGGGTGTTTCTTAAAGTCCAAAGGATGGGTATCATGGAGAGACTCCAGGCAGTGGACAGGCCAGAGGACAAGCCCTGCTAATGCTGCTCAGATTGTGCCCCACAGACAGTGTAGCGCCTACTCCCGAGATCGGTTACGAGCTAGCCCCATCGTATTTTTGGCATACTTTAAGTTCCATGACCGTGTAGCCAAAATAGCCTAAGATTTACTTATTCGGCTTTGGTTTTACACCACAAATCAAGGAGAACGGTGTTGGGCAGGGATTTCAAATTCACATATCTCCTTGGGCCAAGCTGGGAAATGAATGAAGTAAGCCGATTTGGGGAGAGGGTGGTGAGGACAAAGAGAACTAGAAGGTAGGCACCCTGGAGTTTCAGGGCCTCGATGGCAGCTAATAATTGTCATAAGGAAATGTAGCCCCAGTGTGACCAGATCTTCTCACTGTTTTTTCAAGAAAAATCAGAAATATGGATTTTATAGGTTTTTTTTTTGTTGTTGTTTTTGATTTTGTTTCTTTGATATTAAGTGTTCCTTCATGACAACGGTCAGTAAAAAGGTAGAGGTGAGTGTCTCTGGGCTCGATCTGGCTCGCAGGCCACATAGTGCCAGTTCTGGTTCAGCAGAAGGCCAGACAGGGTCCAACCACTTGCCCCAATGTCAACTTGGGGGCCAGGTCCATTTCGTCTCTGGGTCTCTGTTTTCTCGCCTGTAAAATGACGAGATTGGTTTAGGCGATGGCTACGGACTGTTCCGGCTCTGACACTCTGCGAGTCCATTTGAGGGCAGAGGTTCAGGTGAGGAAGAAAAAGGACAGGGGATCAGGTCCGGGGGACCTGTGCTCCCCACCTTCCGTTACCTGCGGCAGAGGCGTTAGCAGGTTCCTTCCCCCGCCTGGGCTCACATCTCCATCTGTAAATTGTGAGGGTTGTACCAAGGTTTCTCTTGGCTCGTACACGTTAGGCTTCCAGGGTGAAACAATTCAAGGGGGACGGGGAAGCCATCAAATTTATGATCTGAGAACAGATCGCTGACAGCTAACAAATGGGCAAAAAAACACAAGCAGAGAGAGGGTGCCTCTGTGGCTTTAGAAAGGCCCCATTTTAAAAGATGTAGAAAAAAATAATAATGATAATATTTTTCATGTTTTTAGCACAATCCCTACAGAAGGCTCCCAAAATACTCCACAGACTGTGTGTGGTGAGAACACCACCCCAAAGAATGTAATTAGCCACCCTGGAGGTCTGCCAGGTTTAACAGCATTTTCTTTTACTTTTTTTTTTTTTCTTCTTCTTCTTCTTTCAGTATTCCCTCCCTTTCTCACACAAATGACAGCATTTTCATAAGCCTTCAGCATTACTAGGTAATTAGGGAGCAGTGCAAGTTCTGGAAAACACCCTGGGGCAGGATCAATGCCTGAAAAAAAAAAAGAAGGTCTATTCCAGGGGGAACTCCCACGCAGCACCATCGTTTCTGACAGAAAGCGGAGTCGCTGACTGTTCCTCCAAACCAGCGGTGCCTTCAGAAAGGCCACCTGGGCAGCGCTCACGAGGGTGGCTGCCCACTGGACAGCACTTCCCAGGGCCCTCCCGACAGGCCGGCAGCTCAGCCCCACCTGGTCTGCAGGCAAGAGAGCCAGACGCCCAGTGCGAAATGTCCTTATTGGTACTTTTTTTTTTTTTCCGTTTTCCTTTTCTTTTTTTTTTTTTTTTTGGCTTTTTACGGTTTTTTTTTTTTTTTTTAAATTTAGGTATAGTTGGTATACAACATTATATTAGTTATATTAGTCTCAAATGTAGTGATTCAACATTTTTAGACCCTACAATGGAACCACCCCGCTAATTCTAGAAATCGCCTGTCACCGTGCGAACTTATCGCAATATTATTTACTATGTTCCCCTTTACCTTTTTCACCCATCCTGCCACCCCTGCCCTTTGGTAACCGTCTCTTTGGTCTCTGTTTCTATGAGTCTGTTTTTGTTTTGTTTGTTTGTTTGTTTTAGATTCCACGTATAAGTGAAACTATGTGCTATCTGTGTTTCTCTGTCTTATTTCACTCAGCATTATTCTTGCCTAGTGGTTGGAGTCCAGATTCATCCTGGCATCGAGGGCCTTCCATGTGGATCCCATCTACTTCTGAAATCTTCTCCTATAGTTCAGTTTCCCAGTCTTCCGTAAAATCTATGTTGCTACCCCAAACCCTCAACACATCTGCCCGTCAGGAATAAACAGACTTCTGATTCGACCGTCCTCCAAACTGCTCCTCCCCGCATTCCTCCCATCTTCCCAAGGGACACCTTGTTTACCGAGTGGTCAAGCTAAGGACTCCACATCCAACCCGTTTGCAAATTTTATGCCAAACTTTCAAAAGACAGCCAGAATCCAACCCCTTTCCACCACCTCTCCACTCTGGGTCGTTCGCGCCACCCTCGTCTCTCATCTGATCCGTGGCAAACCGTACCGACTCTCCGTTTCCACTCCTTCTCCACCTCCACCCCCACCACCATGGCAACACAGTTTGTTCCCTGTATAGCAGCCAGAGTGAAACTTTTAAAAACAGAAGTCACATTCTGTTACTCCTCACTTCTAAAATCCCCAGGAGCTTCATGTCATACTTAGAAGAAAACCCCAAACCTGGCTGCCGGCTGCCTCTTCACCCCCGTTTCTTGCCCCTTCTCCCCTTGTTCCGCCCATTCCAGTCACACTGGCCTTCCCGCTGTTCTTTGGCTACACGAAACACCGTCTTGTCTCAGGACCTTTGCACTTGCTCTTCTTTCTGCCTGGGAAGCCCCTTCCTCAGAAATCTTCATTGCTTCCTCTCACTTCATTCAGGCTTCTGTCTAAAAGTCTCCTACTTACTTTATCTACAATAGAGCCCTGCCCCCTGCCATCATTTTTATTTCCCTTACCCCGCTTTATTTTTCTTTGCAGTGTTTATCACTGTCTAAATACATTATGTATTTATTTGTTTAGCAGTTGACTCATTATTAGGAGGTACCTTGTCCATCCCAGTGCTTTAAGAGACTAACACAAAGTATGTTTGTTCTCAGTTAATACTTGTCGAAAAATTTAATGGATGGTCCTCAACCTCCCTTGAAATATCCTTCTTTTTCTTTGTCACATTTTGATTTTTAAAGATCCCATTCATCTCCCATCTTTTTCACAATGCCTTCCCACATCTATTTTGGCCTCCCTGAGTATCTGTGTTACTTACAGCTTACTGATTTTAATTGATATTTAACTTAGCCCCTCCCACTTGATTTTCAGCTCCTGAAGGAGCAAGAATCATGACTTTAATATAATAAGAGCTATTATTTTTGAGGACTTACTATGTGCCAGGCTACGCACTTGCCTGATGTCATGCGATATTCATAGCAACCCTATGAAGTAGAAACCCTTATAATTCTGTTTACAGGTGGGGCAGAAAGGGTTAGGGAAGTTAAGTTACTTGCCCAAGATTACACAGCTCTTTAGAGGCAGGGCTCATTTTCAGCCTAAATCTGCCTGGTTCTCAAGGCCATTCTCCTAACCATTATCTTATACTGTCTCAAGGGCCATGTTCCCCAGTAGGTCAATTCTTGTTAGGCAGGTCCTTGACAGTGTACATCATACTTCTGGAAAGGTAAAGGGCTTTGCCCCAGGACACATGGCTACGAGGTGACCTAGCCCACAAGTGCTCATATTGAAAACCCCATCCCATAGTAGCTCGGCTACAGGATTAAATGAAGGGACTCTAAGAAGCCATTCAGAAACCCTTACAAGACTGGAATTTGCTTCAGAAAAATAAACCTGTCTTTAAAAAAAAAGAATCAGTGTTTCTCTCCCCACATCTGGTAGCTTTCTTTGATGCCAGATGGCAATTATGATATTAATTGTAGTCCCCACACACCTCCATGACCAAAGGGAGATTTTAAATTTTCAGGAGACTTAAAACTTAAGCGATTCTAGTTGTCTGTCACACTCCTAGTATGAGGCTGTGCTGCTTCTCTAACCTCTAGACTCTTTTATTACTCCGAGGCAAAATTATGCAGAAGGGGAAAAAAAGGCTAGGAGCAGGGCATCTCCTATGGGGAAGATAAGCAAGTAGAAGGTTAGAGTTGAAAAAAAAATTTGAGATCTTGGAGTGCAACACCTTCATTTTACAAATAAAATAGGATCTCATGGAGGTTAAGTCATTTGCCCTGGGATACTCAGCCAGATAGCGGCAGATCAGAGACTTGAAACCCAAGCTTAACTGCATGACAAGTTTTGTGTGTATCCTGTCACAGTGAGATCTGACTGACACAGGCTCATCTAAAGGAGTTCAAGTAATGGCTATAAAAGCTATAGCCCGTAGAAACACAAGAGAAAGAAGCTAA
>NW_011888811.1:12486078-12500664 GCF_000151845.1 Pteropus vampyrus
AGAGAGGCCCTCCCAGGCCAAGACCTCTTGTACTTTAGGTTGAGAAAACAGAGCTCAGGAGAGCACTTCTTCATAAGAGAGCATGTGCTTTAATGGTTAAGATCTCAGGCTGTAGAGCCGAAGTCCACGTGTTGAAATCCCAGTTCTGCTCATTATTAAGTGTGGGACCTTGGGAGAATCACTTAATTTCTTTAGGTTGGAGTTTTTACATCTGTAAAGTGGTGATTGCAATAGGGACTTCATATGTTTGTAACTGTAACACAGTGTCTGACCCTTAGCAAATACTCAAATGTTAGCTATTGTGACCAGTGTCTCAAACCCTCATAGCCTCTTCCTTCTCATAGCCTCACATTCTCACCACCCACTTTCAGGGGCGTTTCTGGGAAGGTAATACTTAAGCTGCTCTCTCCTTACCAAGGTGTACCATCTCTGCTTGAAGTAATGAGCTTTGTTTTTCTGAACTTTAATTCAAGCCACCACTCAATGTAGCTTTTAACCAAGGCAAAACAGCCTCCGGAGATTTAGTCTCAGCCCTGGTCCTGAGCACATGGTAAGGATTCAAAGAACGACAAGCAGTTCCTTATAGTTTGAATCCAGGATGTATACGGCGGGGTTAAACGATGATGAGGGTCTTGGCTTAGCGTAGTGGTTCACTGGGTGGTGAGCAGGGCTAATAGAAGGGGATAGTTTTGCCCCATAGGGAGCATTTGGCAATGTCTGGAGACATTTTTGATTGTCATAACTTGGTGGCAGGGCTGGAACTTAGGAATGGAGGACAAATTTGATGCTCAACACTCTGTAATACACAGAACAGCTTCCCGCAACATAGAATTTTCTGGCCCCAAATGTCAACAGTGTTGAGGTTGAGAGCCCCCAGGTTAGAGGGACATACCCTGGAAAGAGAGACCGAGGACAGAATATTAAGAACAAGCCTAAAGGGAGTCACTGAAGGCTTCTGAGCAGGAGAAGCGATATGTTCTATGCTGTGCTTTAAAAAAGTAATCCAGGAGACCGAGGCAAGAGCAGTTAGGAGGCCACTGCAATTAGAAATAACCAGGCAAACTTCAGAATTAGGGCAACAGAAGAGGAAAAAGGAAGCGTTAGTTTTTATACAACTTCTCTACCACTCATCACTCCCTACCCCCACACATCCGTTATTTGCATTATGATTATATAAGTACCATCCATTTCTGAACTGGGTATCATATTATGAATACGTGTTCTGTCTTGTACAGCTTTTTATTTTTCAAGCTTAATAAATTTCTTGCATTTACATTTATTTAATTATATCATACAGGAAAAATATAAACCCACTTCAGGTTGGCAGTTAACTTAGGGAAAGATAAGGGAATTCTATGACATAGGGTTGTTTTAGCAGTAATTATAACATTTTCTGTTTTGGAGGAAAAAAATCTCTGACTCTGGTACAGCAGAAATATTTGTTGCAATAATTTCTGAATTTTATATAGTTGAATGTTTCATATTAATTTTTTTTTTTTTACAAAAGATGATATTAGACTTTAACAAGGTAGAATTGGCAAACATTTTCAATTTAATATAAAGTTAAATACAGAATAGCAAAACATTATATGTTAAGTGTTTTGGGCCTAATACAGTAAAAGTATGAGAATGATAACCAAGGTAAGAATTGAGGAAAGTAGAAAAGGTTGGGTGTGTGGGCGTGTGCACGCGTGTGCGTGCTGGGATAGGGGAGGGGTTGAGTAATCCTTTAGATATGCTGGAGACAGAAGGGTGGACGCTGGGAACCGGGCACAGGGGAGAAGAAAAGGAGGGACGTGGTCTCTCGTGGGCTCTGGGAGGCGGACAGCGCCGTCATCAGCTGAGGTACAGAAGGTTCTGCCTGGGAGTTTAAGCAGAGCAGGCTCAGAGGATCTGCTGTGTGGACAGCGATAGGCTGTCAATTAGGGATGGAAAAAAGGATTGCGGAGCAGCCCCGGGGGGCCCTGCTAAGAGGAAGGAGAAGGAATTGGACACAGATCCAGGCAGCACAGTTAGCGCTTTAGCACCAAGCCTTAAAGCCGGCAAAGAGAGTAGAGAAAATAGCAGATGTTTCCAACTCTTTTTATTCTGATGGCTTTCTTTCTTTCCTCAATGTCCCTCATGTTTAGTCTTAACCATGAAATTTATTGTTAGTGGACCAAGTGGGTGGAGTCTAAAGATATTCAGGATGCACATTCAACCAACAGAACATGGCGATCGACAAATTTAAGGTGTAAGAGAAAAAGGGAGGTTCAGAAAAGTTATGCTCCACGTCGAAGGTCATGCGGGCAGCTAGTCGGAGAGAGAGGAGATTCTGAGGCTGAGACTTAACTGGTTACAATACCGGCCATCAGTGAATACTTGGAGAATGTTTACAGTAACAGCGTTCCCCAGTGTTTTCACTGAGCCTTTTTTTCTTTGAAGAAATAATAACAGCCAAGTTCCTTTAAGATGATCAATTCAAGACTCAGAAATGACAGCACGCTGTGGCGAAAGGATGGCGCTCACTTGGTTTTCTCTGCTGAGACGGTCTAAAGCAAATGGATCACGGTTCATGTTGAAAACAACCCCCCTCCCCACCCCTACCCCATGGAAGAGGCAGCCTGGTGTGGTGATGTGGTTGAAGTTGAAGAACACTAGTTTGAATTCTGACTCTTCTCTCGAACAGCTTAAAAGCTAAGACAAGAAAGGAGTGTGGAGAGGAATCAAAGAGTTAGCTACCTGACAACGCTAACCAAGATTTGAGGCTCAAGTGGGGTGGCCTGGGGTTTCCGAGCTGGTCTGTGCATCTAGCCAGCTGAAGAAACAAACCGGGGATTGCCATCCCAATGAATTTTTAACATACCTGCGACTAGCCACAGACCAAAACCACTGCAAATTCCTAGAGCATACGTTATCTCCACCTTATCTCGTTGAACCTGTGCAGCAAATTACTTTTCTATTACTTAAACCTTCACGTTCTGCTACCTCATGAGCTGAATGAAACATCGAAAATCATCCAGTCCAATCCAATTATGTTACAGACAAAATAGGCATCTGCAGAGTGGAAGCGATTTACCCAAAGACACATGGCAAATTAACAAGAGCAAGAACTAAATTCCCAGTCTCCTAGATTCTTAGGGCAGCGTTCTTTCTGCTAGACCAGCCTATGTTTTATAGTATACGATCTGCCTGGTGTTCCCAAATAATATTCCTGAAAATTGAATGAGTTTTCATGATTTTATTCATGCAACAAATACACATTGAGAGTCGAACTTATGCCAGACACTGTGAACAAAAGGGACAAATATTTCTAGGGAAATAAGAGTGAACAAAAGAAACAAATATTTCTGCCTTCATGGAGCTTATAGTCTAGTAAGGGAGGCAGTAAACAACTTAATAGGTATAGTCTAGAGTATGGTAGAAAGTGACTCATTTTAGGAATTAAAAAATTACTGCACGGTAAGGGCATATAAAGTATTGGGGGCAGGGTGAAACTTTAGAGTAGCCAAAGAAGGCCTTACTGTGAAGATATCTTTTGAGTAAAAACCCAAAGGAAGTGGAGGAGCTAGCCATGCAGATATCCAGGAGACAGCATCCCAGGTTGGGGGAAAATGAGTGAAAGGGCTCAGAGTGGAGGGCATGCTTGGAGGGTTGGAGAACCCACAAGGAAGTTAGTAGCCGACCTGGAGAAAATGGAGAGGATCAGATTAAAATATGAGGTCAGAGAAGAAATAGGGTCCAGCCTCAGTATGGCTTTGTGAGTCAAAATAAGGACTTGGGTTTTTATTTTGATTAAAATAAGATGCCATGGTGAAGTAGGGCGTGGGGGGGTGGGTGCTGAGGAACGTTGGTCAGGCTGGTGTGTTGAAAATACGCTAAAGGGGGAATAAAGGCAAAAGCTCAGAGTTCGGTTAGGAAACTATTGAAATAATCAAGGCAAAAGCTGATGGAGGCTTGGATCAGAGTAGCAGCAGAGGGCTGAGTTAAAAGTAATTGAATTCTGGATATATTTTGCAGGTAGAATAAATAGGATTTGCAAAATGGCCAAAAGCGAGGAATGAGAGGGAGGAGTCAGGGATTACACCACGACTTCCGGAAGGATGGAATTGCCATTAATAAAGCATGTTTTAGGGGGTGGGAAGGATTTCATGAGCTCGTTTTTCGACATATGTTTAATTTAAAATGCCTATTAAACATTCAGGTGGAGATGTCAAGTAGGCAGCTAACTATGTGAATCTAGAGTTTATGAGAGAAATCCAGGCTGGGGATATGCACGTGGCTGCATATAGATGGAATTTAAAGCAAGGAGACTGGGTGAGATCAACTCGGGATTGAGCATAGATGTAAAAGAGAAGCAGTTCAGGGACTGAGCCCTGGAGCATTTCAATATTCAATACGCAGATGATCCAGCAGGAGAGGCAAAGAAAGCATCCGGACGTCGGGGGAGAAAACCAGGTGAGTGTGGCATCCTGAGAACCACGTGAAGAAAGTGCTTCAGGAGAACAGAATGAACTCCTGTCTCAAATGCTGCTGGTGGGAAAAAGTAAGATGAAGACGGAGAAATGTCCATTGCATTTAATGTGGAAGTCACTGTTAACCTTAATGAGAAGAGTCCTTGCAAAATGAGTTGAGAAGAAAAAAATCTTGATTGGTGTAGATTGAACAGAGAATGGAAAGAATAGAAATTGAAGACAATGAGTTTAGACACATCTTTCAGGGAATGCTGCTGTAAGGAGAAGTAGAGAAAGGATGCTATTGATGAAGAGGAAGATGGGAATATTAACAACTTGTCTATATGATAATGGATCCCGCAGCGTGGGGGAAAGTGATGCAGGAGAGAGGAGAGACTTGCTGGAATGAAGTCCTTGTGTAGGCGAGAAGGTCGTGATGTTCTTTTCCAAACTTCATTTTTGTCAAGTGGGAAGTGAGGTCCGAAGCTGCGAGTGAAGGTGGAGACGGTGTTGGGGGTTTGAGAAGAAACAAGAAAGTGCGAAATAATTTTCAGGATGGTGGGAAGGAGGACAGGGGAAATGTCGTATGATTGCTAGGCAGCATGAAGAATTTACCTGGCAATCACGAGTTTAACGTGGAATCAGAAATTATGGTTGGGGTTTATTCTATGGTTGGGGTTTATTCTATGGCCTTTCTTGTGCAGGTTCTGCTCCTGAGTAGGTGAAGAGATAAATGTAACCAGAGTCGTAGTTTAGGCAAGTAAACATAATGAAAGGATACGAATTTGGAAGTTCGAGACATGAGGAAAGGAATTAAGGGGTGTCAAAGAAAATTATTATAGTAATTGATCATGTAATTTAAGCAGGATAAGGAGACAAGCGTATCTATAGAGCAAGGGACTAAGGACACTATAAAGGTGGTGGGATCAATGGATTGAAAATACAGGTGAAGCCAAAGCATTGCAGGAGACAGGTTGTCCAGAGAGTGAGCTGGAAATGTAGGAGGTGGTAGATGGGCTTGAAACTGAGATTTTGGAGGATTGGAAATGATGGGAACTGATGAGGTGATGACCATGAAGGTGAGTAGATGAGGAAGGTCTCGATCGTTAGAGGCGAGCAGATTAGGAAACAGGAGGCCGGAATGTTGGAGTGACAGTTCCCTGCAGTGACTGGGCATTAATCAGAGCTAGAGATCCTGGGGGACTGGAATTAGAATGGCGTTCTTCACCAGGCACACTGCATTCCCTCTAGATCGAGGACCGCTCACAGCTACCTAGTTTTTAATTTAATTATTTATTTATTCAGTACTGGGGCAGACGTTACTACTGTTCACTGATACCTATTTCATCTTTATTTCTAGAAAAATGAAGAAATTTTACATATATCTTAATATAAATTACATATATGTGAATGTGTGTGTGTGTGTGTGTGTGTGTGTGTGTGTGTGTGTGTGTAGTCTCCTTGGTGTTTGGCATGACCGTGTGAGTTTCTTTGGCTTATAGAGTATGGGCAGAAGTGACATGGGTCACTAGAAGGGAATATTTATTTGCTAGAGTTTGATCAGCCAATCGTTCTTATCCCTGCCATGTTGAACTTGGAAACATGTGTTTACATAGGAGTAGTTGTCTGGTGCACCTGACCATGACATGGAGGGCGGCTGCCTTGCAAACCCAGCAGTGGACTTTGAGCATGAAATAAACCATTGTTAAGATTTGTGTGTTGTTTTCCATTGTAACATGACCTAGCCAAAGCTGGCTGATTTTTGTATCACTGCCCTTGTGCCAATTGTTGAGGATACAGAGAAGAATGAAATACCTTTGGTGCCCACCGGGTGGCAGGGAGTGAGGGACAAGGTGGAAGAGAAGAGGTCTCACTAGGGACAATGAAAAAGAGAGCAGCTGCAGGAGCCAAGGGAAGGCTTTGGGAACAGGCTTTGGCTAGAGAGTTTTCTCGCTTTTGTGTGACATTTGGAGACCTCTACAATTAGGCTTTTTTCTCACTTTTCTGTCTCTCCATTTGAGTTCCTGGGCTCCATTCAACAAATATTCATTGAGTGTCATATACTGTGCCAAAAGTTAATGCAGCAGTAAATGAAACAGACAATCCCTGTCCTCATGGGATTAACAGTTTAGTGGGAAAGGATGTTAAATAATTAATTTACAACTGGAATGAGTGTTCTGAAGGAGCAATGCACATCAGGGAGCCTAACCTAGATTCACCCGGGAAATGAGCAGCAGATGTGAAGGGGACGTATTTTAGTCATTGGATACAGCTCGTTCAAGTGTCCTTATATGAGAGATAAGGTGGCCTGCTCAGGTGATCTGTGTAGCGGAGGAGGGAGACACAGGAAGTGACTGTCAGGAAGAGAATCTGTAGAGGTGAGTGGGCACAGGCCCGTCACTGAAGGCTTTGCAGACGAAGGGGTTTAGATCTTGGTCTCAAAGACAGTGGGAAGCAATCTCAAGTCATATTCTTAGAGAGTAACATTCTCAAATTTTCACTCCTAAGATCTCTTTAGCAATAGACTTCAGGATAGATTTGAAAGGAATAAGTGTAAATACAGTTCATCCTTGAGCTACTTTGGTTTGAACTGCGGGGGGAATCAAAAGTTATACATGGATTTTCAACTGCGTGAGGGTCGCCGACCCTAACCTCTGCGTCGTCCGAGGGTCAAATGTCCAAGTGGAAATATAAGGAAATCTCTGCTACTGGCAGTTAAAGAAGAAGCAGTGACTTGAAAGAATGGTTTGGAAGGCAGCTAAATAGAAATTGGGGGGGGGCTACAAATATATTTTGAAAGCAAAATTCAATTTAACATGTGATTATAGTTGTTATGAGAGGCGAAAGAGAGGGATGGTTCAAGGATAATTTCAGTTATCTGAACAGGTAAAGGGACAGTAGCACCACTGCTGACAAGCTGAGGCAGGTGCAGAAGAGGGAATTCAATTTGAGGCATAAAAAAATCTGAAATAATCACGTGCACTCATTTCAGGAGGATACATGTCTGTGTACTTTGTGTTCACGTCCATGTCTATTCTTCCATTTCATTGTTGAATCTCTGAGAGCAGAAACCATATCTGATTCGTCTCACATACCCATCTTCTACCACCAAGCAGACAGTGCATGGCTGAGCTATGCATCGGGGAAGCACAAGGACACCCTGGCCCAGTGAGCAAAATGGGCAAATCTGGTTCTTTCAGCCCAAGTCAGGAAAAGCTGTTCACCCTGCCTCCACTCCAGAATCCACTCTTACTTTCCTGGCTTCTACATGACTGTGGCTTTCTTGCAAGTTTTCTCAATTTGATTCACCCCAGGTGAGCGCACAGAAGTGGTTGTTTATTTTTGAACCATCTGAACTGTTCGTGCTTCTTTGATTTGATGGAATGGACTGAAACAGGCACTAAAGAAAAGTTTGTCTTCTTCATAGATTTCTGAAATATCCTGTTTCAACAAGCTGGTAGTGTCTGGAGTC
Organism: Pteropus vampyrus; assembly: GCF_000151845.1. Lineage (NCBI taxonomy): Eukaryota > Metazoa > Chordata > Mammalia > Chiroptera > Pteropodidae > Pteropus > Pteropus vampyrus. The sequence continues at coordinate 12,493,984 of NW_011888811.1, forward strand.
ACAACTCTTTCTGATAGCAGCTTTATCAACTACGGCCTTTGCCTCTTTTAAACCTTGAAGGTAAAGAAAAGAAACAGCTAGTTCAAAATTAGTACATTTTTTATTTTTTGCGCAGTATAATTCATGGGGTTCAGAATGGATTGATGTCCCTTTAAATATACATATGCACCGAAAGATGACTTAAATATCACCATTAGTACAGTACTCTTCTGCTTAAGGCTTTGGTTTCTGCTAAAAGATAAATCCATCTCTCCTCCTCTCCACCTTCTTCTCTCAAAAATGCTGGGATGATGCCTTAAGCTATTTGCATTCGTTTACGCTTGAGTTCAAATGAGATTTAGAATCTTTCCTGAGAACGGGGTTGCTTTAGGAAAACCATCTGGTGTTCTAGTAAGGGTAGTGGGGCTCAGATTCCCAAGTCTGGGGGCCTTGTACTCTGCCTTGCATTATGAGGCTTCCGGAAGATGAAGAAGTTATTCTGGGCTCACGTTTCTTTGTGAGAATGGGAGATTCTAATTCCTACCCGACACATCTGGTAGATCCCAACAACGACCACGTCTAATAGAGCATTTTAGAGTGTCTGTCCAATCGCCACTTCTCCCTTTCTCTAAGAAACGTCCTCCCATGTTTCCCCAGCCAAGAAGCGAGTCCCAAGTAGCTGTTTGTCCTCTAATTGACTTGCCTCACCAGCCAAGGTTGAGGAGGCAGGGGGACCCCACATCTCAGCTGGATTAATTACCTTTTCTCTCCCAGAATGCTAGCATTGCAATTTAAAGGTGACAGCTCCTCTGTGCTGGTGGGCTGCAGCCACTTAGGAGACATGGGGTGTCTTTATGCTTTTTGAGTCAACGGAGGAATCCCAAGATCTAATTTGCAGAGAGAGAGGACAAAGGAGAGGTGCCAAGAAAAGCAAAGACTAGAGACTGAGCAGTGCCTAGATTTCTGCAAGCATTTCAGATTTGTATTTCAGGCTTTCTCTAATGCTTACTAGTGACATTCCCAGCCTTGGATTTTCTCAGGCATTCCTTTACCTTAATAATAATTTTCCTCTTTTTGCCTAAGCGGACGCAGGGTGATTTCTATTCCTTGCGAGCAAAATGTTCTTATCAGATTAATACGCTGATATAGGGAGCCACTAGGGCTGGAGGAAGGATACTTTGTCCTGTGGGAACAATTAGGCAGAAAAGTAGCCAACTGGGAAGCCTGTTCACCACTATAGAGTTTCTGTGTACTGATTCAGCCGAGGTCATTAAGGACCTCAAAACATTCCAATCTGATGAACATTTCTCACTGTAACCTTTTTTCAGCTCTATGCAACATTTAATGTCTTAACCAATTCTTTTTTTCCCTGTAATATCATTTTAATTTATTTTACGCTTTAATATTTTTTATAGATTTATTGAGTTATAGTGGGTAGACAACAAATGACACATATTTAAAGTGTACAATTTGGGATTTTAATACATGTACGCACCCATAAGAACATCGCACAATCAAGAGAATGTATATACCCATTACTCATAAAAGTTTCTTGGTGTCATCTCTTTCTCTTCCCCTCATCATAGGTTCCTTGACAACCACAGATCTTTCTGTCACTATAGAATAGCTTGTCTTTCTTAGAATTTCATATAAACAGAATCATATAGTATGTACTTTTTAAAGAAACCATTATTTCAATAATTATTTGAGGATATAACCAAGAACTGACCTGATATAGTTCTTGCAATTGCAGAGTTTTAGTTTACCAAGAAAGGTAGGTATTGAATAAATAATTACAGTTAAGCCTGTTGTGTATTTTCGTAGGAGGAGAAGCAGCGAAGGAGGTATGTATCAGAAAGATCTAACTTAGGGCTTATGAGAGATCTGAGGGCCTAACAGGAGTAAGACCAGTAAGAGGTACAGGTGTGAGAGTGGGGTCTAAGAAGGAACAAAGTGTGAGAAGGTTCAGAAGAAGGAGAAAACATGACGTATCTAAGAAAAGAAAAGAACAGTACAGCTGGTGACCCCCAGGGGAGGAGTGAAAAGAGGGGAGTGTGGAGAAGTAAGCCCGTCACGATTGTCCTGATGTCTAGATTCTCTTTCCTCCTCATTTCTGACTCATTCAAACTTCCCAGCAGTGCCTTATCTTCTTCCATTTCTTCGATAAGACATTTTGGCCATTACGGTTGAGGCAAAAAAAAAAAAAAAAAAAAATTAAAATTAGAGAAGGAATTGAATGACCTAGAGTCAGTCACATAGCTAGCTGGAACCAAGATATGATTATAGCTCAGTTCTCCAAACTTCAAATTCAACACCTCTGCACACCAAGACGGTAGGACAGAACGTCAGTTATCCAGGGCTTTTAAGCACCTGACACCACAGCTGACTCCAGCATCATAGTAGAAATCAAGGTGAGTGGATGTGTCAACTCTCAAGGACACGGGGTTAAAAGAAGTTGTTGCATTGACACATAGCCCCTCGCCACTTAGCACTTGATTACTCACTGGCAGTAAAGCCTGTTTATGCCATCCCTTACATTTTCCTTCAATTTAATGAAGTAATTAATGCTATAAAAAGCTATGAAAATATAAATGTAAGAAAGCATGTTGCATAATTAATAATATATGCATATGCATGGCAGGGTGTTTCTTTCTGGCATACATATGCATATGTCATTAATTGAAACATAATCACTTTGTTTTACCACCAGGGTATGGGTATAAAAGTCACACTGACTATATGTCAACTCCAGGCCTGACTCCAGGGTATATTACACTGATCACACAGAGGACCAGCAGTGACCAGGGGGCAAAGCGCAGGGGCAGAGAACTGGGGTACTGACTGGCTTATAGAATCAGCTCTATACTAACTTACTGTGTGACTTTAGTTATTTTTTAGTGGGCCTCAGTTTCCCCGCCTGTCAAATTAGAGGTTAAATAGTGTTGGTAGTTCACATAAACAAAGACAGCAAATTGGGGGTTAAATGGTGTTGGTAGTTTACATAAACAAAGACAGCAAATTGGGGGTTAAATGGTGTTGGTAGTTCACATAAACAAAGACAGCAAATTGGGGGTTAAATGGTGTTGGTAGTTTACATAAACAAAGGCAGCACATCTCCTTATTCAAACAAAATCTTAAGTGGAAACTGATGTATAAAGCATAGAAGTGGAATCTCTATTTAAGTTTGGGGCAAGGGCTTTCCTCTCATTCAATGCTTTCTTACTCCATGTCCCTCCTGTGTCCCTTGAGACACATTAGTTTGAAAATTACTGGACTAAATAATTGGAAAAAATCCCTTGCATCAGTTCCCCTCCCCCCACCTTTTGGGACTATCAGCTACAGAGGGTCATATCAGGCCACAGAATATGGTTGAGAGAGCTGGGTTCACATATGGGCTCCGCCCCCTAAGTAGCATCAGCATTGCGACCTCACATGAGTGTTCTCCTCAACTTGCATGTCGTGCATCTCCTGCCTGCCAAGAAAGAAATCCTTGTTCCTTCATAGCATGTAGAGATATTAAATTAGACATTATATATCAAAGTGCTCTGAATATCAAGTGTACAATAAAAAGACCAAAACAACTCTTTTCCTAAGGGTTAAGGATGTAGGCTCTGAACCTGATTGCTCTGCTTACTGTGTGACCTTGAATAAGTTATTTTTGTGTATGGCAGTTCCCTCACACAATAATATCATAATATCATCTATGTATATATTGTTGGGTTAATATGTTTATCACATTTAAAAGCAGTGTCTACTTACAATAAACATCTATTATTATTGTTTTCTTAATTATTATAGACATTGCTGGAAAGCATGAGGAGGCCTGGATTCTAACCTTGAGTCAATTAATCCCTAAATGTGAGCCCTAATCAAAGGAAGAGGCCACCTCAGAGAATTCCATAAATCACGTCAGGGAAGGGGTCAAATCAAACATTGGTATGAAAGAGATCTGAGAAATTAACACATCTGCTAATACCGAGTTTAGATGTACCTTCCAAAGACAAAGCTGAATGAAGTAGCAGTTCTGAAAAACAATCTTGAGGATGAAATGGAGTAACAGGTTTAATGCGACATTCAAGTTTCCTATCTCTGTTTTGGTGAAATCTTGAAGAAAATGGTGCTACATTTTAAAATAAGACTTGTACAGGACTGGCGAAAAGGAGGTGGCAGATAAATCATTTACCATCCTAAGTCAACCACCCACCTTAGCCTGTGAAGTTGGGAAGGCTGAGAGACAGCAGATAGAGAGGGACTTGGGAGAGAAATGTTTGTGTTCTGTGAGCCTGCCTCCAAGGCAGAGCATGGGCAGGAGCCTGTCCCTCACCTGAAGCCTAAGTAGACGGGCTTTACGGAGACGACTTAGAAAGGATCTCTGTCTTTCTTGGGGTCTGACAGATGGGGGAGCGGGGGTAAGGACTATTGCAGTAGATTGATTATCGTTCCTGAGAAACTTGTTTGTCAGCTCCTTAAACGGCAGAGCAAAGGTGAAGATTCAGGTGTGGAGATCAGACAGTGGTCCCAAAGGGAGCCTCTCAGAGCAAAAGATCCCCGAACAATTCCAGTGGACCAAATGTGGTAGACACTGAAATGGGGTCATCTTATTGCATCTTCAGGAGGCATTTCCAAGGTGGCCTCCTGAAGAAGTGAAAAAGTTTCACTTAAAAGAGGCTGCTCATTTCCCAGAGGTCAAGCAAGGATCTGCAAATAATGAGGCAGAATAGAGATGCATTAGTCCTCTTCAAGGGAACTGTAGATTCCAGATACCCATTAATAAAAGCTCTCTGAAGCCCCCTCACCCAAAGGAGACAGTCGACTGTGAACATCTCCCAAGCCCAGAGAGTGCAGTGTCAGCTCACTACAGCGTTGTCAAGACAGAACCTCCCGCTCCACTCTACCCTCAATCCCGAGAGTCGGAAAACTGGGTTAGCATAACACAGAAGAAGGGTTTATGCACAAGGTAGGCAAAGAGATTAGAGACTGTCCATAATCTGTGCCCTTGGCTACCATTTACCACTTTCCAACATAAAGAGCACGGGAAAAAGTTTTTCTTTTAAATTTGGAAATTTGACTTTACATTGGATTAGACATCTCACTCTCTAGATTGAGACTGTTTCCTCAGAAAAGCCACGAGACCATCACAGGCAGGGAAGAGCTGGTCCCCGTGTTCAAAAGGACAGAATGAGACAGAAATGCAGTGCTTTCTGATAACATCTCTCAGTCATGCTTTTCAAATGAATGGTAACCAGGTGATAAACTCCATGTCATGAAAGTCAGATTTCTTTTCATCCAAATGGATAGGAAATTTTGTCATTTTAATCTGAGCAAGAATGAAAAAAAAAATCAGTTTCAGCCTTTAGGCTTTATAAATTATAAAGCTGTAACCAAAACGTAAAGGACCCAGAATTAAGTGGTGAACTCAGGATTATTCTGAGACAGGGCTAGCCTTGCATACAGGTTAAGTAGTAAACTATCAAAATTATGTAATTTTAGAGGGATTGTATATTCTTAATATTTCATTTGATGTTCTCAGTAACTCCCTTTGTTTCAAACCTTTGGTCTCTGAGACAATTAACATCTCCTTGGGTGAGTCACACTTTGTCATTCTTTGGAACAAGTGTTTGCACTGAGACTGAAGTAGGTGGAGACAGCAGTCAACAATTTCTCAGTTCTAACTTGCTTCCCTTTCCCTTTCCTGCTGTAGTTAATTGAGCCTTGCACAGCTGTACCTCAATATATAAAATATGATATGTTATTGTCCATTTTAAAGAGCCAAGTGAGTTGAGTTTTTCAAGGTCACTGAGAAGGTAGTGGCTGAGAGTAAAATCTATTCACTGACTCCCCATCTAAGGCTCTTTCTTTATTTCAAGGTGACATCCCAATCAAAAACGAATTTCTAAAAGCTGACAGAATAGTCTAAGATACAACAATCTAGACTCCAAATATGCAACACAGCCTTAGGAATTTCTGTTTTGTTATTTCTTTCTTTCTCTTACATAATCAAAGGCTCCAGTGGCCCGGACTATAACCAGCAACTCCAAATATCTGTGGTTCCATCAGTTGTCTGACCCAGAAGGTCCCCTCACCCATAATTTTTCTCCATAGAATTTCTAAAGGGAAAGTCAATGACAGGTTGAGAAGATGGGGCTGTGCAATTCTAAAATATGATTTGATGCTTGTTTTTAACTCCTACCACCAAAAGCAGAGCAGAAAACAAACGTGAAATGAGAAAAATAAAAAGATGTAGATTAAAAAGAGGGGGCCAGGACAGGAGGAGCTTGGAGCGGTAGCAATTGCCTCAGTTCAAAACGGCTGGCAGAGATTCCATCTGTGCTGGTGGCAGCAGCGTTTCCCAGCTTCCTTTGCAAACCCACCAGATAAACAAGCACGTGGGTCTCGCCTGAAGTGACTGATCATGGACTTTCTACCAGTCAAAGGAATCAAAGCTTTGAATGAGACTTGCTTATTCAAGGAGAAGAAATATCAATTTTTATTCCTTGCAGCAGCTTGAGATCCAATTCTCTTTATCGTTGCTGTACTTAAAGAGGATGAACAAGTAATCTAACTGAACACAAACTGCTGCATTGCACAATGTGAGAGGCCCCTCCCTGCTCCTGGTGTCTACCAGCTGTTGAAATCCACAGCCAACCTTGGTTCAGGTTTTGCTCTTGCTGCACTTGGATTCTCAAGTGGTTTTGTACCTTC
>NW_011888811.1:12500987-12504595 GCF_000151845.1 Pteropus vampyrus
GACTATTCACCTGTCTTACACATTTTATATGCTAGGATCTATGCCAGGTGCTGGGCAAACTAAAATGAATGAATATATGGACCCTACCATCTAATGATACCAATGACTCAAGCAGATAACTGTATTATTAAAAGGCAGGGCAGTGCAGGAGTCTAAGAGAGGATGACTAACTTAGTAATATGTGGAGGAAAGCATGTAAAAATAAAGTTTCTTCAAGGAACTTGAATTCATCTTTATGTTTCATAGTTATTTATTTGTAAATATTTACTTATGCTTACTAGAGTATCTAACAACATAAAAGTCCTAGATAAGTTGTTGTTATCCATATTATTTTTTGCTAGGCATAGTATTAGGCACAGAGCGAAATAAGGAGCACTGAATCTAGATGCAGCTAAATCTATGAGGAAAATGAGATCAGAGAAATTAAGTAACTTTTCCAAGCTGGAAGTAGAATGCAAATCTCTAGACACCTAGTCTGGTTTCTCTCCAATACGATGCTGTTGCACACACTACGAGCACAGCAGTGGAATTCATTGCATAGGTCTCTATTTTTAAAAATGAATAATGAGTTTTTAACATGCTCTTTGTAGACAGGCCCAGGGAGCAAATGTGGCTAGATTTTTTTCTTTCTCAGTTATATCAGACCTAGAAATTTCCCCTGGAGTAATACTCAGGGGAAGAAAGCTTGGGGTGCTGTCACCATCTGTTCTAAGTAAATACCACCACTGGTCTTTATTTAGCAATCTCTCTTCCCCAGATCTCTGTGCTTGGGTTTACAGGGCACAGGGCAGTCAGCCAAAGTCAAGTGTGGAAAGGCTAAAGACTAAAACCATGGACATCTCCAGTCTCTGACAAAACCAAAGATCCTGCTGAGTATACCGTGGCTCGGTTTTGGAAAAACCCTGGTGAACACAATTCCTCAATCCCCACAGCAGAGAAATATAGTTTGGATATTGAAATCCAGGCATATCTTTCCTAACTCTGTGCACTGTGTTTCCAAAGGCAAATATTGTTGAGCCAGTCATTCTGCCATGCTGGGCTGTGGGTGGCAGCCGGCTGAGAACACTGGGAACAGAGCCAGGATTGGGGAATACAGCACAGAGGAGACGAGGGCTGTCAGGGGAGGGATGGGGTCAAGCTAGGCGATTAAGTAACCAATATTACAAGGTGGAGCCATGTAGGAGGGAAAGAGCTGTGCCAATGCAAACCCACCGGAAATGAGGTTCAGTGCCTCAACAGTCAGTTAAAGAAGCTGGAAACTGAGCCAAATCAGGCAAAAGCTCCCCATTGGCAGTAGCAGGAAAAGGGCCATAGCGTGGAGACTCTTTCTGACCCAGTCTCATTTGTCCTTGTATCTCTTTTTTGCCTCAGTGAGGGCCAGCTGTAATCGAGCAGGACCCAAAGCACCTGGAATGTTACCTTTCAGTTGTCACTTGTTTAGGTTCCCGTGCAGGGGTTAGGGAAGATACAGAACTGTGGCTGTGGCATATTGATGACGTTCAGCTTCAGCCAAAGATCTGCATGGAGTGAGCTCCTAGTAAGAAGTGGAAAGGGAACATTTGTTCATTCATTCAAATATTTATTCATGACTTTCTTCGTGCCAAACATTGTGCTAAGTACTGGTAATAAAACTGACAGACAAAAGCAGCCATGGTTCCTGCCCTCACAGAGCTTACAGACTTGTTGGGGAGAGAGAGCGACAGAGAAATATAAATATGAATTACTGTGGTGCACACACCATGATTCTGCCCGTCAGGATCTTAAAAATGTGCAGGTCACCATAGCACCTTAACTAGCTTGATGTGGTACTTAATGGAGCATTGCCACATTATAAAGTGCCAATATTTTAAACCCATCAAGGTTTTTAATTATCATTTTAATCAATTTAAGGGTTGGTCACATATGTTCCACAAGAAACTTTGTTCTACTAGAGGTTAAGATGTGAATCAGAGGGGAAAAAAAGATATTTGGTCAAATAAATCTGAGAAATATTCACTTTATTTTAAACCCTCATGGGTCTTCTCAGAGCCTATAATGTAATAATGAGAATGTGACCCTACAATAGGGGGAGAGAATACACAATTTTTCCTAGAATTGTTGAGCTATGAAATGGAACGTAATATCCTTGCCTGGAACAGCTTTGCGCAACAGAGGTCATGCCAAGCTACTTGTTTCATGCACAGGTGTATAGGCAGAGACTAGCTCTTCTTTTACCCACGATTAGTGCCGGTTTTGGCGCAGCTAGAACCAGAATCCAAGAACTCAGGAGGAATTTAAGGCGTTGCCCTGACCCTTTCACACATCCTTACTTGAACTGATAAACCCTATGTTTGCATGTGTTTGGGGAATGAAAATGTTATCCTGTTTAAATTCTGGTTTTCTTTTTTAGCCTCACTTTTTTTTTTTCCTCCCTGTACTAGGGTCAGAAATAAAAGTGGTTAAAACTCCATAATAATAGCTCTCCCAGGTTTAAAAGAAATAAAAGGAAAAAAGAGGTACAATTTTAAGATTATTCAAAGACATAAATAATTTGCTATTATTGCCTGAATTTTCTAGGACATAAAAGCTCCCTGGGGCTTTTGTCTCCTGCCTTTTAGGTCCCAGTTCCTGGCCATAAGCCTCAGAGTAGGCTGTGCATGGACACTGGAAAGCACCATCCAAATCCTCAGTAATTTATGTAGAAACCCGTCGCTCTCCAGCTTCACTACTACGGCGTTTTTTGCTCCAGACGCTGTGATTATGAAATGTCACCGTGGAAACAGTTCAATATTCTCTTGAAAATATAAAAGCAACTGAAATGAAAAAAAAAAAACTACCCAGAATCTCAAGCTCTCTTAAAGTCCAAGCTTTCTATAGAAGCGAGCAGATTGATTTTGTGTTGGGTGGGGAGCATGCTTGTCTTCTAAATATAATCTTTCTTTTGCTGCCTGATGATGTGTCCAAAGTTCCACCATTAAGGAGGCATGAGGGCCCTATTAGAAGGATAAATACCGGCAAACAAATTAGTGAAGACTGTTCGACAGCCAAAGGATAATGCAGACTAACAGAAAGAGTAAAGTCTAGTGTATCTAGAAATTTTCTCAGCATCACCTATGTAGCTCTCACGTGCTGATCGACATTCTACATACATCGGAGTACTTTATTAGACTCAGAATGAAACGATTAGAACGATACACTTGAGGAGATTACATACAGAGATTTAACTTGCTGGATTAAACTTTGTTTAAGTGGCAAACTGAAAAGATTGAGAGCAAGTAGGAGATTTAAATGGTTGCCTTTTAAACGTTACTCTTCGATTCACCTTCTGCATGGCCGGGAGTCTGTGTGAACTGAACGAGGCCCTGCCAGAGTGGCTCTCTGCCCCACAGTGCTTTCGTGGGTGAAAACCATGTAATTTTGTTCAGCACGGGAACAAGCAGGCGAGAAAATGCCCATTCTTGTTAACTAAATTAAAAGATTTTTAAAGGTAATTTTAACAGTTCAAGATTTTCTTTTAATACACTGATTAGATACTCAGCCCCATATAACATCAGTCTCTACTGAATTAGCCATCATTTGTGTGTGTACGTATATACACATAAATATGTGTGGGTGCATATATGAGATAT
>NW_011888811.1:12504645-12506162 GCF_000151845.1 Pteropus vampyrus
TGACATCCTGAAAAGTTACTTGTACACTATCACACAGCCAATAGCATGAAGAAGGCCTGACTCTATCTGCCAATCCTGATCTTTTGTAGCACACTGACTGACATCGAGGGCACCAAGGATGCTAGAGATTTTTTCTTCCCACTCAGTACTCCTTGCCCTTTCATACTTAGCAAGACACCCCTGTATTGTCGGATATAGCAATTTGCCCAGCTATAAGTCTATATTTCCCAACTTCCCTCACAGATGTGAATTGTACATGCAAGTCATTGCTTAGAACTTGAAAGGAAGCTGATTTCTTTGGAAGCTATACCTTTTTGCTCTTTTGCTTCATCCTTCCAACTGCCTGGAATGTTCACTTAATGACTGGAGCTTCAGCAGCCTTTAAGGATCATGAGGCAACCTAGAAGAGAGCAGCCATTCAGTAAAAGTTGTAGAACAGGGAGAAGAGAGGTCCTGAGTCCTTCATAACTGGGTGCCTATATCTATATGAATTTTACTTGAGAGAAAAAAAGTAACCCATGTCTTATTTAAGATACTGTTATATTAGGTTTCTATCACTATCCATCAAAAATAATTTCTAAATGATATACTAGTTTTCATAAACACTTCTATTATAAATTATTAAACAACCAGAAAAGTAAAACTCAATTTTAGAGACGGAGGAGACTAGTTTGGTCCAAGCCTCATTCATTAGACTGGAATAATGAAAGCCAATTATCCATTCATTTAAAAAAGTTATCAAGCAGATGGTATATATTAAGTTCAGAGGCACTAAAATAAAGAGAGACAGTTCTTTCCTACAAAACAAACAAACAAACAAAACAAACAAACAAACAAAAAACTCACCATATAGCTGAGGCGTTCAGTAAAAGAACTTTAAAATCCATCCAGATAAGAGCTATAATGAAGAATATACTAGGACACTTTAGGAATATAGAACTAGATTATCTAATTCAACTTTGGAATGGTTAGGTGACCTTAGAAAATATTTTTAAAAGAAATGAGACCAGGGACCAAAGCTCCAAAGAAGAGGAGGAAGATAAATAGAAGGAAACTGGCCAGTGCCACACGACAAGCTTATGACAAGGTCAGGGCTTCAACCCTAAGGTGTTAAATCTGATTGCTTTGTTCTTGCTACTGTAGAAATCACTGAAAGTGTTTTTATGTAGCACTATCTTGACTTTATCCATGTTACTGAACATGAGATTATTCCTCATCTCAACAGTGAGCAGCTATACCGATGAGCAATGGACGCTTCAGGACAACTTGGGGAAAATATTAATGAGATAGCTCTTTAAATTTGCTAAATTTCTATTTGAAAAGGGATACATGTTCATTATAAGAGGGGCAATAATTCAGAAAAACATAAGGAAGAAAGAAATACCTGAAATCCTATCATCACAGCAGGCTTGGTTTAAAATAACAAAATCTCTTAACTTATTACTTTAATGTGTGTGTGCCCACTATAGGAAGGAAGGAAGGAAGGAAGGAAGGAAGGAAGGAAGGAAGGAAGGAAG
>NW_011888811.1:12507379-12513875 GCF_000151845.1 Pteropus vampyrus
TGAATTGTATAGTATATGAATTGTATGTCAACAAAGCTGTTAAAAAACTTTATGGACACTGAAATTTTAATTTCATAAAATATTTTTACAAGTCAAGAAACACTCTTCTTTTTTTTTTTGCAACCACTTAAAAATGTAGAAACCATTCTTAGTTTGTTGGCAGCAGTGGCCAGCCATGTTTGGCCCATGGGCCTTAGTTTTTAGACCCCTGGCTTAGACTAATCAGGATGCCCTTCCAGAGGTAAGGAAGGAGTGTCCATATCCTGAGTCCCTTAGGGAGGAAGAAAAGGGAATTGGATGGTGGGAAGGCAAATAGCTGTGCCCCTTGAGGCAGATTAGGAAATATCTCTTATTGGTCAAGCATGATCCTTGAGCATGAAACCCTTAGGCACAAGCACTTTATCAAAATACCCTTCCCAATCTCTCTTTACTGTCCCTAGGAGGAGGGGCCTTCGTGGCACGAGTATGACAATAATTTAGGGTTCAGAGAGTGTGCTGGAATGCTTGAAGGGGAAAGGTGTGGAGGTACAGCTGGGAGGTGGAGTTACCGATGGATCAGAGGACGGGAGTGGTTGATTCAGCTCAGGAAGCTCTGGCCCAGGTGGGGAAGAGCTACAAGAGATCAGGATGCTCATCTGGTACTTTGCCTACCACCCCAGCTGTGGCCCCAAATCACTACTTTCTTGAGTGAAAATTTAGAAGAAATTCTCTACCACAAAACCACCATGCCTGTCTCCTTGTTGCAATTTCACTCATGTTCCCTTCGCCACTAAGAGGGATGGAGTCGTCGACCTCAGTGTGTTAAGACAAGTTTATTCCACTTTAAAGCGAAGAAAATTGAGTTGAATGACTTTATAAGGCTCCTAGTGCACACTCATATGCTTTCTCATCACTTTCCCCAGAAAAGCCTTTCCTTAACCATCTCAACCAAGCAGGCAGGCGAACGGAAGGAAGGCTTCTCAGTGTTTCCAAAAGAAGTGAATAATCTCCAACCAGGACAGAAATTTTCAGTTAGGTAGTGAGAGCAGAGGACTGTGGGGGTAGAGAGTTCCCTCCGGGATAATCGAAGGGGCCATTCTTCAGACTAACAGGGAGCTAGATTCTGAGGAGTACGTGCTAACAACCTCAGGAAATTGCCTTCGCCTTAGAGATTTTTGCCTTGAAGCTTCCATTCTCAGTAATGGAGCGAGCCCTTTAGTCATCTAATTGGAAAAAACTGTGGGTGGAGTGGGATGAAGGCCTGGGGAAAGCAGGTGTTACCAATTGCTTGCGTGCCCCAGGTGAGCCTTGAGGAGGGTGTAGGTAGGCTGCCTTGAGCCTCTAATAAACTGGAAAGGACACTCTCCTTGCTCCTGAAAATTTCTGCTCTACCCTGGTGACATTGACCTGTGAATTTACTTGGTGAGTTTAACTAGTTTGGTTTCTGCATGCTCTACTCCAGCATCCTCTTTAAGATGACTTTGCCCTTTGAGAAAGAGCAACAGCACATGTAGGTGAGTCAGTGTTTAGTGCTGCAAGCTTTGTTTAAATAGCCGCTTAATGTTTCTGAACCTTGGTTTTCTCATTTGTAAAATCTACCTCCTAGGGTTGTCGTAAGGATGAAGTGAGAGTTACAAGTATGTGCCAAGCACAACCTGCGTGCCTTTACATAGCATCGACTCATCTAGTCCTCACCACGACCCTATCAGGCGGGGACTCCCAGCATTCCCATTTCATAAGTGAGGAAACTCGGGTACCCAGATACATGGTGGACGTGAGATATGAGCCCAGGTTGCCTGACTGCAGAGCCTGAGCCCCATGCTGTACGCTTTGGTATGCCATAAGGGGTCAACAAATAGGAGTTTTGTATTGTTAGTGTGTGCAATTTTATAAGATCCCTTCTCATAGTGCCAAAAGGCTCTCGGGGTTTTCTGAAAAACTCTGGAGGTGTAGAGAAAGAGAGATGAGAGGCAAGGGGGAAGATGCAGGAAGGGCCTGCGGCTTCTCTGGAATTGGGCTGTGGAGGTGTGCTAAGTGGTAGTGGGTGCTCCCAGGCCAGTGCTCACAGCATTCCTGCCTACTCATCCAGTCAAGAACCCCACCCTGACCGTAGTACTGGGCTCACGACCCAGGCAGCATGGGCTGGGCTGGGCGGCCCGCGGGCTTGTATGCCAGGCCCTATTCTTATGTGCTTCTGGCTTGGGAAATTTAGAAAAGTCACGACACCATTTTGAGTCTCCACTGTCTTGTCTGTGAAAAGGGGATAATTCTCTCTGCTTTCCCTCACAGCAAGGTTTTGTTTTTGTTGTTTGTTTGTTATTCATGCATTTCAGTTTTATTAAGATATAATTGACCTATTGCACTGTATTAGTTTAAAGTGTACAGCATAATGATTTGACTTACACGTCTTTTGAAATTATTACCACAATAAGTTAATATCCATTATCTCATATAAATACGAAAAAAAAAAAAGGACAAGAATGTTTTTTTTCCTTGCAATGAGAACTCTTGGGATTTACTTTCGTAACAACTTTCAAATTTTCCCACGCAGCAGTGTTCACTAGTCAGCACATCGCCCGTTCTCTCTCCAGTGCTAATTTGTCTTGTAACTGGAAGTTCGCCCCTTTTGACCATCTCCTTCTACTTCCCCCTCCCCCAGCCCCTTTCTCTGGTAACCACAAGTCTGATCTCTTTTTCAGCCTCCCAGGTGTTCTTGGTCAAGCTTCACTCAGCAGTGAACTGGGCTATGACTCAGCTCCTTTGCCTGGGCGTGGGCAGACCTGGCTCCGGGGCCTGCACCTCGCAGAGTTTCCTGGTCAGACTGCACCACTGTCTTGCCTCTGCAGATCAGCAAAGCCTCTGGTTGGGACAACTACTTCAGCGCTGCAGGTAGGAACTCGGTCTGCCAAGGCCCTGTGCTTTGCAAGTTCTCCCCCATTCTCAGTCACACTCAGATTCTCAGTGGTCAAGCCCCACAGATTTCCCCACAATCCCCATGGGGTGAGACTGGAGTGGGGGCTCTCAAGAAGCAATCAACAATGCCAGGGGAGCTGGATGTCCACTCTGGGCTCTCTGGGGGAACCAGAGGCTCAGGAGAGACCTCTCTTGGTGTGGCGTAATGCAGGCCTGGGGGAGTGGTCAGTGTGTAGGCACGTCTCATACCCTTCTCATGTGGTCTGACTAGGTCCCGTGTTCTACAATTTTCTCAGTGGGGTCTTGTTCATAAATAGCCGTTCGTTGGTTCTTCTCGTGAGAAGCTAAGTCAGAAACTAGCTATCTTAGTGACATCTAGTAAGGTTTTGAATGTCTAGTGCCAATATGGAGATGGGGAAGTATTATGTTAGACAAACACAACATCCATCTGAGTATGAGAAGGACTGTTATGTGTTATGTGTTGTTGCTCACATCCTCTAGTCATTTATTCATTTATTAAATAAATATTGGCCTAGGACCTACTTTGTTAAGAACAATGATGACATGAAAAAGATAAAGTTCCCGTCCTCAGGATTTTTATTCCAGAGCTAGATATGCACACAGAGTATGATATAGACGCTCTATAGTAAAGCTATAAAGTACTACGAGAAGATGTTCTGACAGCTGGCTAGGTACTGATAAACCTCATTCTCATAAATTCATCTATTCATTGTTTGTGCTGTACAGGGAATGAGCTAGTATTCTTAATTAGAACCCCTTCCCAAGTGTTTGGAGCAAGAGGCAGAAAACTAAAGAAATCAAGATGACACTGTGAATTTACTTTAGTCTAATTTTAACATGTTTTACAACAGGACTGGAGAGCAGCCTTCCCTCTTTCCTTTTGTTCAGTTCTATGACTATTTCTGAGAAATGATACAGACTTACTAGTCATTCAAGATGGACCACCTATGGAGGATCCCTAAAATCAGCATTTCTCATTTTAAACTTAAGGACCTGGGGTCCACAAGCACATGCCCAGGGTCCAGTGAGAAAGAAGCATTATACTAATTTCATAGGATGTTGCCTCTGGTGTTTATAACAAGCAAATGAGTTTGAAGAGTTATGTCTTATTAACTAAAATAGGCAATTAAATCAAGTTATCTATCATTCCTTCAGTGATGTAGTAGGTGAGTACTGATGTGTACATACTACAGGATAACCTTGGATAAAAGCAGATCTGGGGAAACAAAGCCATCACTCTGAAGGGTCACATGGGTGAGCCTGAGGGCATCAAAGCGTTAGAGCTTAATGCTTTCTCCTCAATCGGTGACACAGATTCAAGACCTGGAACACGGCCACCATTTGCCCAGAGCATGACATCCAGTATGCCTTCCTTCCCAGAATGGCTGCCCGAGGTCAAGTCCCCGCTACCGTTATCTTTATTGTTGAGTAAATCCAATTACAGCAGTGAAAGCTCGGTATAATTTACTGTGTTCAACAAAGAGAAGGCACGGTGATTAATACTCATTAATTCAACACATTTACCGGCTTCCTTTTAGGCGAAGGGCACTGTTGGAAGGAGTAAGGATGCAGTCATGAACAAAAATGCTCTTAACCTCATGGAGCCTATATCATCGGGGAAGGAGACAGATGGATACATAAATATGTACTTTGGTTTAAGCCAGTGAGAAATGTTAATAACGAAAAATTGAGTTAAAAATAGATCAGTAAGAGAAGAGAAAGATGTCATTTTAGATAGGTGATTAACAACAACTTCTTTGAGGAAAGATCATTGGACAAGGATCTGAATGAAACTAGGCATCAGGTAAATATCTAGGAGGAAAGTTGTCTGGGCAGTGGAAACGAACAGTGCAAAGGCCCTGAGGCTGGTGCTAGCTGGGTTTAGTGTTCTGGCAGTGACTAGGAGAGAATGAACAAAAGCAAGAGAGGTGGAAAATGAAGTTGGAAGGATGAACAGGAGTCGTACCTTGTAGGGTCTTGAAGACTACAGTAAAAACTTATGTTTATATATGAGTGATTTAGGAAGCCAGTAGAAGGTTTGATAGGGGAATGACATGATCTGATTTACTTTTAAAGGATCACTTTAGCTTCTCTGGTGGGAATGTACTGCAGCAGGATTAAAGTGAGAGGCCGGTAAACTACACGGCCTTTCTAAAGCAGAAGTACTGAGATACATACGTGATGCCTGCCACAGGTGGGTAATGGAGGTAGGTGCAGGCAGATAGGCAGCCCCCATGCCAGTGTCTCCACCTTGGGAGAAAGTTCAGGCTTGGCACTGAGACTTCCGTTATGTCTGACCATGTACAAATCATTGACCCTGGATGTCAACTTCCTCATCGGTCAAGTGGATAAATGCATCTCTTTGGGACTTCTAAGTATCACAAGAGACAACGTGTTGTCTGGCACACAAACGTTCCATAGCTGTGAGCCATTGTATATCTCACCTCTTGATTTACAGAGAAGCAAACTGAGGCCCAGAGGAGGCAGGCTTCACTCAACCACCTTGTTACTGGCAAGATCTGGACCAGACTCCTTTCAGTTCCTGAGCAGCCCTGTGTCAGAATAAAATGGATGGAGAAGACAATGAGGGCAGGGAGGATTAGGGAAGGCTCAGAGAAGCCTTAGTACTTGAACTGGGGCCTCTTCTCTCAGTTTCCCTCATTGAAGTGGAACGTAGGAAATCAGGCAGTTACCCTCTGTCATTTTGCATTGGCGACACAGCCCTGTGTTGCATCATCTCTCCCCATAAGGAATAGCACGAAGAAGGCCATTTATCCCTCTCTCCCATCAGCACCAAGACCAGGTGCAGATGGATCACTTAATGGGATTGGAAAGCAAGTTGGCAACAGCCTAGCCAGAAAAGGGACAGCGTAGTGTCTTAAGGGCATGACTTTTATCTCAGAGTCTCCCCTACCACCTCCTCCCAGCCAACAAGTCTTTTACACATTTCGAGCTTCCAAGGGCTCCTCATATGCCAAGCAAGAATAAAAATTCCCAGCTTGCCTGAAGCGAGGGACTAAGCCAGAAACTGTACGTGCCCGCAGGGAGAGACGGAGAGAGGTAGGGACGCAGCGAAACAGGCAGTAGAGGAGCAGGGGGAGAATAAAAACGCCAGAGCCAGCACCTGTGGCTCAACACCCAGCGCTGGACTGCAGTCCAGTGTCCTTGGGCAAGCCACTCAAGCTTTTGTGCCTCAGTCTCCTCAACTGAAAATAGAGATAACATAGTATTTACCTCATAGGGTTTTTCCATGTCTCGATTAGGTGAGACTTATAAAACTATTAGCCACGATTACCACCGTTCTTTTAATCATTATTTTCTTACTATTTAATACCTCTTGGGAATCATTCTTCCACCTATGATGAAAATCAGGAGAAAATCTGCTTACTCTTCAGTGCCATCTTAAAGGCTTCTTTTGCGAGGTCTTTCTCTCTGTCACCTTGCAGTGAGAAGCAGAAGCATCCCTCCTCTCAACTTACACAACACTTCACTCGTACCATCGTTCTAGCCAGTACTGTGTGAAATCATGTCTTTCTGGGTGCTCCTTGAGGGCGGGGCCCAAACTTTAAGTCCTACTCTGGCC
>NW_011888811.1:12514882-12528410 GCF_000151845.1 Pteropus vampyrus
AACCATTCACTCAGCACTTCAAAGCAGGAAGGATGTGCCTCCAGTGAAACATCGTGCTGGCAAAATGGCACTCCATTTTCCAGGGACCCTAACAAAGCCTTTTGATTTGAATGTCGATGCTGTGAGTATGATTAAATGTAAGATTCACTTTTCCATTCCCCAGCTGCAAAATAAGTTGTACAGTTCAATTGGTTTGCCATGTGGCTGAGGATAGGGCCCCTAAAAGTTGCTATGGTGACTCAACTGATGAGAACGGGATTGGAGCCTAGTGAATTTCCAAGGACTGAAAGTGGAAGGGTTACAGGTCGGGAGGATGACACAATGTGTTTTTCTCTAGAGCCCCTTGGAAATGCTGCGTTTCCACTATTTCTGTGATGCTTGGGCTCTCCATACTGACACGAGAAAATGTGTCTTTCTTTTTTGGACAAAGAATTAGCCATAGGCAGGGCTTTTGTGTGTTCTCTTTCTCTGTCTCAAATCATTTGCTGTCCTGTGACATTAACTGAGATCTGGGAGGAATAATCTAGGAAAGAAAAAATATCAAGGTCTTATAATTTATCATGGCTTTAGGCCCCTCCTTTCATCCTCTCATTTTGGATCTCTCTCGCTTTTACCAAAGAAATCTCCAGGTTTTTGCAGTGCTCTTTTAGGTGACTTGGTCCTCCGGGCTCTGTGGGGATTTGAGCAGAGACCTCGATGAAGTCAGAAAGCAGGACATGTGAGCATCTCAAGGAAAAATATTTCCCATTTGTTTTCTTCAGGGTAATTTTCTGAAAGTGTCATAATTTGTTTTCTTTTCTTTTTTCTGTCCTGTACACGGACTCTTTAAGTCTGTGGTAGCAGAGGCCATATTAGTTTACTGCTATACTTCCCATACCCAGCCTAGAGCTTGGTACTAGGAGACATTCATTAAATACTTGTTAATGAAATGGATGATTTCTTCTCAGTGTGAATCCTAATTCCTCCTGGAATCTGTGGGAAGGCCACGGTATTTTTGCTAGACACCAATTCCATCCTTTGAAACTGAGAGTGACCCCCCCACCTCCTCCAGGGTTCTGGAAGGAAAGAGTTGGAATGGACATGTAGGAGCTTTTTATTTTTTATTATTTTAACTTAAGTGTATTGGAATGACATTGGTTAATAAAATCATATAGGTTTCAAGTGTACAAGTCAATAATACATCATATATGTATTGCATCATGTGTTCACCAACCAAAATTAAGTTTTCTTCTGTCACCGTATATTTACCCCCTCTCCCTCTATCCTGCTTCTCCCTTCCCACCTTCCCTCTGGTAAATGCCAAACTATTGTCCATGTAGGAGCTTTTCAAATGGCAAAAATTAAATAGCTTCATAGAAATTAAAGGCCTCTATGGTTGGGATGGATGGAACATTTGGATGTATGGGTACATAGAGTAACTGCCCAGCCAGGCAAGACCCTCTCTCACACAAGAACTGATTGTAGGTGTGAGGTTATCAATATTCTCACTAAAATGGCCCCAGAGAGTCACATGAACAAAATGTTCCTTTAATCTCTTTTGCAGGAGCATTGTAAGAATTCATTAGGGTTGGTAAAATGATTCGATAACCTCAAATAATAGGTGTGACAAGAGTGTAAACTTATATTATTAACACATGAATCGAATTGTTTTCTTGATGACTTAAGCCGGCAACGGAGTGAAGGCAATTTCAGAAGGTGCTTTGCGCTGCCTGGTGAAGAATGAATGTTCAATGTGGCTGCTACCCGCTTCTTTTTGCAGGAGGGTACAGGAAAGGCTCTGCAGGGAGACGGGGAGGAAGCGGTACTGATTGTGGGGAACATGAGTTTTGATCTGACAAGCTACAACCTGAGGAACTTTGGCAAAACATGGACCTTCTTTAGTCTCCATGCCCTCCTTGGACCAGAGAAACACTTACAAATCTATTCCACAAACCTAGATTTATAAGCTATCAATTAGAATGACATGGAAAAAGGCAATTCTTTGGTCTAATAAGATAGATAAAATTTGGGTTTAAAATTAAACAAGTTTGCCTTACTACTACACATCTGAAAGCTTTTAATAACATCCTATCAATCTTGTAAGGAAAGAGGAGATGGAAGGCACTTGTGTTGTATTGATTTTATTATAGGTTATTTTTTCTGTTAACATTTCAACACGTAGTATTCTTCTATGACTGCAAAATATTGGACCCAAAAAATAGTGTCTTAGGTGACTCCCCATCTACAAGAGTCACTCGGCAACCTTTCCAAGACACTCCATAATTTCAATGAGACAACATTTTTACATTTATTAGATCAAATGTTAAAAACAAATAAGCAAGCAAAGAAATAGGCAAATCCAGCATGCACAGCTAGAATTCTGCCCTTTTGACATTTCCTTCTGAGTGTCTCATAGGCACTTAAAATCAGCCTGTCCAGCGCCAAACTCAAAATCCTCCTCTTCTTTATTGCACTTGTCCCAGACCCCACCCTGTGTTCACTCTCGCAGTGAGTGACACTATCACGGACATCTGTGACAGCTTCTTTTCCTCATTCCCATCTCCAAATCCTCACTATTAGTCCAATTTACCCACTGTATACTTCCCTAAAACCGATTACTTGTCTCCATCTCATAAAACGTAAGTGCTGACCGGCAAGTCCGGCTTTCATGATCTAGCACACACATGATCTCCTTTAATCCTGCAGGTGAGCATTTACTCTCATAGAATAGATAAGCTCCCTGTGCTTCATTATCCTTAAGGAATTGGCCCAGAGTCAACAGCCAGGCCTATAATAGTTAAGCCATGAGATGGACCAGCTCTAAAGCACCCTTTTGATTATATCTTCTCAGTTCCCCTGAGAGTAACTCAAGTCCAAGTTTCTCCATTGCTCAAATTTGATTTTTTTAAAAAATTCTGCCTTGGCTACGTTATAGCATTGCTATAAGTATAAAGTTCAGGAGAGAGACGGTTAGCACTTTAGAAATGTAAAAATTGCCTTACAAATGCAGGCTGTTATTACTCTGCCATTATTACTGCAGGATTCAAACAGGCCAGGAGAGTGCATCTCACTTGGCATAATCTGTGATAAGAGCTTCAGACAATCTTTGGAAAGAAGGTGATATCTGAGAGCTCTGTCCATCTCAAATAAGAACGCTTACAGAATTCGTGAAAGGCAGGCAACATTAAGCCATTTGAACTGCATTTCTGATTTCTCATGGGTTGATCCAGAGACAAAGCCCAATTTTAGTGCTAGTTAAATGGCATCTAGTTTATCTCCTTCATGTTACAGATGTGGAAACTGAGTTCTATAGCAACCTTAGTCAAGGTCAAAACCATGACAAGTCACAATTCTATTTCTCTCTTTCTCTTCCCTGCAACTCCTGACCTAGTCTACTTTTCAGTGGTTTTTCTCCACTCTGTATAATCTCTAAATTCCTAAAGCTGAGACTCAAGGTCTCCGGTGACAGGTAAGAGGTTCCTGGCAGCTTGAGAGGAACATGGCCTGTGGCATTTGATGTGGGGAGAAGGAAAGCTCTGAAGGAGATTGGCAGACACATCCATGCTCTCACATGTTCTCTGGGCAAAGCATTTTATGTGTGCTCCTGAGAGCCTATGAGTCTGGTGGCTGAGATATAGGGCGAGGCCTTAGAAATAACACGAGTCAGATGCTGCACCTCCGTTCCCAAATGCTCACACCACAGCCATCTTCCAGGTGTGGACCAATAGTGTCTGAGAGTTTTAATTTTCCTCTCCAATATTTACAATTTAGTCTTCTTAACTTATCTAAGCAATAGGGCCCTCCATGAAAGATAAGCAATGTGTAAATTTTTGGAATGGACTGTGAAAGCCTGTTCACCGGTACCCCAAGCCCTCCTTTCCACCCTCGCAACTCACTTTTCTTTCCCTGTGTCAGTGTCCAGGTCTTCTCTGTGCCTCTTTATTAGCAAGAGAGGGAGGTGCACAACCAAAAAGCCTTGAAGGGCCAGGAAGTACCATAAATACCCTAAGCGTGTTGTGTTTGAGAGTGCAGGCCCTGTCTGTAGGGGGCAGCCATGAACATGACTGGGTCCTAGCTCTTGCTTCTGCATGGCGTTGTGGACCTCCAGCATTCAGATGCTTCAGTTTAAGAGTAGCCCGAATCCAGATTTTGGGGGTAAAAACTCTTGAATTTAAGATGTTGGCAATGAATTCTAAATTTTTAGAAATGCCGCATAGGCCAAGTAAGATACTTGTAAGCCAGACACAGCCCATAGGTTGACAGCCTCTGATTTATTAACAGATGTGTATAAACGGGGATCTACTTTATGCATTGTTCCGTGCATTCCTTGTTTTCCCTGACTCTGTATTGTTGGTAGTGATCTTTCTATGTCAGCTCCTCTAGATCATGTCATAAATTTTAATGGTTATATAGTATTCTCCGACACAGATGTATTAGAGTTCACCTTCTATTTGTCCTGTTGATAGGCACATATAGATGTTGATACTTTTTCAACATCATAGAGGTTTCAATAAATCTCTTATAAAGTATGCATGTGTGAGGACTCTTGGGATGATCACTGGTTACTTTTTATCCTGACACCATCTTGTCTCATTTCCCTCAATGGATGTAGAGATCAGGAACCACATCTTCATTCTTTGTGAACCTGCCTCAGTATTTAATTAAGTATACAACCCTTGAGAAAGTCCTAAATGAATGGACTGAGAAAGAAGTCATAAAAATAAAACTCATCAAATCTGATTTTTACCTCTGATTTTCTGAGTTACTTTTAGGCAAGTTACTTTCCTTGTTCATGCCTCGATCTCTCCATCTGAAAAATGGGCCTCATTCATTTATTCAATAAATTTCAAACACTTACTGAGTACTTGCTATGTATCAGACATTGTACTAAGTATGAGGGATACAGCAGTGACATGGAAGTTATCTACTGTGGGTCAGCTCTAAGTTCCATTTCAGCTCTAATCTTATTCTATGCAGTGATATCTTGCTATGCTCTCAACTCCAAGCCCTAAGCAGATGTGAGAATGGAAATAGTGTCAAACTCTCACAGGAGCAAGTGCTAAAAGTCCTCCACTGAATGTGTGTGTGTGTGTGTGTGTGTGTGTGCATGCATGCATGTGTATATGTATACTGTGGAGATTATTAAATGCTATGTATAGACAACTGCTGGGGGCAAAATATTCATAAGCAGCTTTCACTGTCGAAACATGTTTTGCTTTGGATAATTTCCTTTATCCTATGAAAACTCTTTTCAAAGAACATGACTTCTACCAGTTAAGGTGATGCTAATTGGAAGACATCTTCCTTTTTTTTTCTGTCAGCTGGGGAAGGTAGGGTGTCCCAGCTTTGCTAAACCTTATTCCCGGAGGTCAGAAAGTAGTAAAAATAGGAAAAGTGAAAACAAGTAGGACTTTATACAATAGGGAATAAGGCAATAAACTCATTAACCGTCAAGAAAGGGCACAGGGGAGTCAGCATTCTGTCGTTGAAATAAAATCACATTGAAAAAAAAAAAAGGCAGTATAGTATGGTGGTTTAAATCCCTGACTTTCAAACTAACTGTCCTATTTTCTTGGTCCATAAAATGATGGTAATGTCATCTAACTCACTAGACTATTGAAACCATCAAAATAAATTTATTATTGTTATGGGACATGCAAATGACCTATTGTCAAGTTCTATTTGAAATGTGGGCTAGGTTTATGACCTTGGGGAAGACACTTTATTTTTCTTGGGGCTGCTTTTGTGTCATCTCCAAAAAAGGGGAACAATACCTGCCATAGCTACTCCAAGAGCTATAGTGAGACTCCAAGAAAGCAGTAAATGATTATAAAAGCATTTAATGGCCGCAAATATCTGTTGGCAATTAGCCCAACGACTCAGGTTATACGTTTAGAAAGTTATGAATTTGAATATTTTTCCAACATTTGAAATTGATTGTCATCCCACAATTTCATCAGGGATAAAAATGTAGCAACTGGGAGCAGGGCACATGACAACTTAATTATATTCACTTTCTAGTCCATTTATTCAAATATTTGAGCATCTCTCAGGTACCATTTAGGTGCTAGGAAATACAATGGTGAGTAAAAGGGAATAAGACTTTATTCTCTTGGAGTTTAGAGCGAATAAGGGGCACAGCTGTTGATTAAATTATCACAAATAATAGTCAGGAACTGAAATAAGGGCTATGGAAAAAGAAAGAAAAATAAAGCAAAAGAAGACAGAAGGGAAACCTGATTTTCATCAAGAGTTCTTTGTAGAGATCCACAGTGTTAGAATAGGGTAAACATTGCAGGTACGTGGATATTAACCCCTTACCCATACTACTTCCTGGTCCTGAATTTATTATTTAAGAAATTTCCAATTACAAGATGATGTATGGAAAAGAACTCGGATTTTGCATTTAGATAATATATTGTTTATTAAGCCCTTCATATGTACCAAGAAATGTTCTAAGTACTTTACAAGTATTAATATTTACTTCTTTAAAAAATACTCTCTCTTAAATTGTTGTTTCTCAGATAAGGAAAAAGAGATGTAGGAGTCACAAGTTCAAGTCATAATTCACCTCTTAGGGGAAGTGAAACCTTGAGCAAGGACTCAGAGCCTTATTTCCCTGCTCTGTTTGGTGAAGGCGAGAGTCCTAACCAGCATTTACGACTGGCACAAAGATTACGTAGTATAATAGATGTCTTTCTTATACTAAAAAAGTTACCATGTACCTACAAGGGATTATCATGTAGGGATAATGGAATTCAGGAATATTTGGGGCATAGCCTCATAGGTTCACGTTGGATGTAGCATAAACATGGCATTTCAGTATCACTTCATTAATATTTGCAACAATGTATTTTGCTCACACTTTGCAGTTTGCACAGTCTTTTTTCTTTTTTCTCTATTACCATATATTTATGTCATGATATTCCTGGATCTTCTTCACACTTTTCTCTATCACAGATGGAAGTGCATTGGACATTGGAGAGGGCACTCAGCATTATTGATTTTGTGTGTGGAGGAAAATTTGGGGGGTGGGGCTGTCTTATGTTACTGTATATCTGATCATTCAATTCCATCTGAATTATCTATTGTATAACTTTGCCCCATATGACATAATGGGGCAAAAATCAAGGTAATGAGTATCCAAGAGTGCTGACTCTGTGGACAAATCCTGGGCTAGAGGCTAAAGCAGTAGTTTTCCCCAAAGAGCTGATGACAGCAGAACTAAATCCATCCCTCTTTAGAAATGAAGCAGATTCAAAATTGATAACATCACTGGTAATATAACTCACGCCATCATCAGTGACTTCTCTGACATTTTCTCTACTGCAACACAAAGATCTTCAAGTCTGACATCCCCCAAATTATCCTGGCCTTAGTTACAGGCTTCCAATTTTGAATTTGCTGAGAGAAAAAACCAAGGCGGCTTTTTCCCAGGTCACACTGCTAGTCGCAGGGGCTAGTCTGACAGATCAGGAGGTGTAATGTACAGACTAATGTCCCTGTTCTAATCCCTGGAACTTGAGACCGTGTCACCTTAGATGGCAAAAGGGACTCTATAGATGTGATTAAGTTAGGACTCTTGAGATGAAGAGATTATCCTGGGTAATTAAAGAAAGCCCGATGTGATCACAAGAGTCTTTTTAGGAGGAAGCCAGGAGGGTCAGAGTGACAGGAGATATGACAACATAAACAGAGTTTGGAGTGACGCAGTCTTAAACTAAGTAATGCAGGCAACCTCTTACAGCTGGAAAAGGCAAGGGACCGATTGCCTCCAAGAGCCTCCAGAAGGAACATAGGTTTGCCGGCACCTTGATTTTAGTACTGTAAGACCCATTTCAGACTTTTGATGTCCAGAACTGTAATCTAAGAAATTTGTGTTGTTGTTCTAAGCCACAAAAACAACACAAATTTGTTATATCAGCAATAGAAAATTAATGCAAGTAGTCTGCAGTCATGTAGTCTGAATCTGAAATAACAGGCAAATGAGTTCAGGGAAAGCAAAGCCATCATTGAGAAAAGTAGAAAAAGCCTGTTGTAACTCAAACAGTATTTACGGACGGCAATGATGTTATCCCTAGGTACTTAAGATCCAGTAAGATGTCTATATACCTCGTGTGCCCGCTTCTCTGCAAACGTGCATATAAGCTAGCAATCTGATCTGCCAATTGGCTATTCTCCTGGTGTCCTCACTGCTGAAATCAGCAGGTTTCCCCCTATACATGATAGTATTTTATAAACACTAGATTTCTCATCAACGCTTTCTCTTGGGTTTTCAACAGTTCCAACTCGCTGTGTAGACAGGAATCTTACTAAATTCAAATCAGGGAGATGGTGGAATCCTCTTTAATCTTCTTCATTTTTCCCCTTAAAGCTGTAAGATTTTTATTGACACAAGGCAGTTTTATTTTTACAAAAGTTTTAAACAACACAAATACATACAATAAAACACGAAACACTTTTAAACTTCCTTACCTATCCCACTTCTCAAAAATATCATCTCATTCTTTTTGGTACATATCTTACTAATTACTTTTGAAACTTGTTGGTACATACAGATCTTCTTGATAAAACTGATTACATCCAATCCATGAAATGGATATACCCTGATTTAATTAGCTCCCTATGGATGGACATACGAGTTGCTTCTGATTTTTTCATGATGACACGCAGTCTGCAACGTAGCCTTATAAATATCTCTGCATACTACAGAAGTGCATCAACAGAACAGAATGCTATGAGTGGGATCGTTTCATCAAAGGGTTGCATGTTTTAGATGATAGAATTTGCCAAATTGCTCTCCAACAGGTTTTCCTGATTTACATTCCTATTAACAGGATATGAAAGCACCATTTCTCTACACATTTAGTATTATACCCCAGGTATGAATCATCTTTTTAATATTTGCCAATCTGATACGTGAAAAATGCACTCTTGTTGTTGCTTTTATTTGCATTTCTCTGGTTAGTAATGAACTTGAGCCTCTCCATATACATTCATTGGTCATTTATTTTTTTCTTCTTGTGTGAATGGGATCCATTTTCAATGGATTCAGTAATGAAAAAGTAGTGACAAAGAATTGTCAGGCAGTGTCTGAGCTACAAATCAAGGCCCGGCAGCCCCAGCCTGGCTCCAACACCTTCCTGTGATATTTATGCTGCAGCCAAAAACTGCATGCATACCTGGGAAAATTCTGTGTCTATTTTAAACCCGCCAGGGAGAGGAAGAGTATCAATTCCATTGGCACTCTTATTTTTCTGCCACTCTATCACTTGTAACCTTTGGCATATGCTTTCTCATTTCTCATTTTGTTTCTTTCTTTATGCAGTGAAAAGCCTGGGAAAGGTGACAGATGTGGTCTTTTTTTGCTCTCAATTTTAAGTTCTAAAAAACACTAGTCAAATGAGCACCACTCTTCTCCAAGAACCAGCCTTCAGTAAGGTAATCAAGTGAGCCCAATTGGACTTTCATAGGTCACCGATAAAGACGTAGACAGAGAGGGTAAACAATATTCTAGGCAGAGCAGCCCCATAGAGGAAGAGAATGTGGATCATGTGATTAACAGAACAGGGGCAAAAGGTAAAGTCATATGGAATGTGGCTGGAGAGGACAGTAAAGACCAACCCTAGAGGCCTTTTGGACCATGTTACAGATTTTGTTCTATTTTCAAAAAGCAAAGGAGAGTTGTTGGGTAGGTGGGGGGCTTTAAACATGGGGGATGATCCTATCTCATTTGCCTTGTAAAAATATCACTCTGGCTTCAGCACTGAGGATAAGTTGGTGGGTGACCCAAGAGGGTACAACGAGACCAGCTAGGAAGCTCTTGTCAACTAGACAAGAGTGGATGGTCATGTGGACCAGCAAGGTAGTGTTGCAAATAGATCCAAGAGTGCTGACTCTGTGGACAAATCCTGGGCTAGAGGCTAAAGCAGTAGTTTTCCCCAAAGAGCTGATGACAGCAGAACTAAATCCATCCCTCTTTAGAAATGAAGCAGATTCAAAATTGATAACATCACTGGTAATATAACTCACGCCATCATCAGTGACTTCTCTGACATTTTCTCTACTGCAACACAAAGATCTTCAAGTCTGACATCCCCCAAATTATCCTGGCCTTAGTTACAGGCTTCCAATTTTGAATTTGCTGAGAGAGAAAACCAAGGCGGCTTTTTCCCAGGTCACACTGCTAGTCGCAGGGGCTAGTCTGACAGATCAGGAGGTGTAATGTACAGACTAATGTCCCTGTTCTAATCCCTGGAACTTGAGACCGTGTCACCTTAGATGGCAAAAGGGACTCTATAGATGTGATTAAGTTAGGACTCTTGAGATGAAGAGATTATCCTGGGTAATTAAAGAAAGCCTGATGTGATCACAAGAGTCCTTTTAGGAGGAAGCCAGGAGGGTCAGAGTGACAGGAGATATGACAACATAAACAGAGTTTGGAGTGATGCAACCTTAAACTAAGTAATGCAGGCAACCTCTTACAGCTGGAAAAGGCAAGAGACCGATTGCCTCCAAGAGCCTCCAGAAGGAAGGTTTGCCAGCACCTTGATTTTAGTACTGTAAGACCCATTTCAGACTTTTGATGTCCAGAACTGTAATCTAAGAAATTTGTGTTGTTGTTCTAAGCCACAAAAACAACACAAATTTGTTATATCAGCAATAGAAAATTAATGCAAGTAGTCTGCAGTCATGTAGTCTGAATCTGAAATAACAGGCAAATGAGTTCAGGGAAAGCAAAGCCATCATTGAGAAAAGTAGAAAAAGCCTGTTGTAACTCAAACAGTATTTACGGACGGCAATGATGTCATCCCTAGGTACTTAAGATCCAGTAAGATGTCTATATACCTCGTGTGCCCGCTTCTCTGCAAACGTGCATATAAGCTAGCAATCTGATCTGCCAATTGGCTATTCTCCTGGTGTCCTCACTGCTGAAATCAGCAGGTTTCCCCCTATACATGATAGTATTTTATAAACACTAGATTTCTCATCAACGCTTTCTCTTGGGTTTTCAACAGTTCCAACTCGCTGTGTAGACAGGAATCTTACTAAATTCAAATCAGGGAGATGGTGGAATCCTCTTTAATCTTCTTCATTTTTCCCCTTAAAGCTGTAAGATTTTTATTGACACAAGGCAGTTTTATTTTTACAAAAGTTTTAAACAACACAAATACATACAATAAAACACGAAACACTTTTAAACTTCCTTACCTATCCCACTTCTCAAAAATATCATCTCATTCTTTTTGGTACATATCTTACTAATTACTTTTGAAACTTGTTGGTACATACAGATCTTCTTGATAAAACTGATTACATCCAATCCATGAAATGGATATACCCTGATTTAATTAGCTCCCTATGGATGGACATACGAGTTGCTTCTGATTTTTTCATGATGACACGCAGTCTGCAACGTAGCCTTATAAATATCTCTGCATACTACAGAAGTGCATCAACAGAACAGAATGCTATGAGTGGGATCGTTTCATCAAAGGGTTGCATGTTTTAGATGATAGAATTTGCCAAATTGCTCTCCAACAGGTTTTCCTGATTTACATTCCTATTAACAGGATATGAAAGCACCATTTCTCTACACATTTAGTATTATACCCCAGGTATGAATCATCTTTTTAATATTTGCCAATCTGATACGTGAAAAATGCACTCTTGTTGTTGCTTTTATTTGCATTTCTCTGGTTAGTAATGAACTTGAGCCTCTCCATATACATTCATTGGTCATTTATTTTTTTCTTCTTGTGTGAATGGGATCCATTTTCAATGGATTCAGTAATGAAAAAGTAGTGACAAAGAATTGTCAGGCAGTGTCTGAGCTACAAATCAAGGCCCGGCAGCCCCAGCCTGGCTCCAACACCTTCCTGTGATATTTATGCTGCAGCCAAAAACTGCATGCATACCTGGGAAAATTCTGTGTCTATTTTAAACCCGCCAGGGAGAGGAAGAGTATCAATTCCATTGGCACTCTTATTTTTCTGCCACTCTATCACTTGTAACCTTTGGCATATGCTTTCTCATTTCTCATTTTGTTTCTTTCTTTATGCAGTGAAAAGCCTGGGAAAGGTGACAGATGTGGTCTTTTTTTGCTCTCAATTTTAAGTTCTAAAAAACACTAGTCAAATGAGCACCACTCTTCTCCAAGAACCAGCCTTCAGCAAGGTAATCAAGTGAGCCCAATTGGGCTTTCATAGGTCACCGATAAAGACGTAGACAGAGAGGGTAAACAGTATTCTAGGCAGAGCAGCCCCATAGAGGAAGAGAATGTGGATCATGTGATTAACAGAACAGGGGCAAAAGGTAAAGTCATATGGAATGTGGCTGGAGAGGACAGTAAAGACCAACCCTAGAGGCCTTTTGGACCATGTTACAGATTTTGTTCTATTTTCAAAAAGCAAAGGAGAGTTGTTGGGTAGGTGGGGGGCTTTAAACATGGGGGATGATCCTATCTCATTTGCCTTGTAAAAATATCACTCTGGCTTCAGCACTGAGGATAAGTTGGTGGGTGACCCAAGAGGGTGCAACGAGACCAGCTAGGAAGCTCTTGTCAACTAGACAAGAGTGGATGGTCATGTGGACCAGTAAGGTAGTGTTGCAAATAGAAGTAGAAAGACTTAAGAGCTATTTGCCCTGAGTGACTTTGTTAAACTGACTGGGGAGGCAGACACATGAAAAGAGAGCATAGACCGCCTAGTACTCTTAAGCAAACATTCGATGTCTCTGTTTCTCTCAGCTCTAATTACCCTTAGTGCAAGGGCTACTATATTTCTAGTAACTGGCCCAGAGTGGGTACACAACAAATATCTATTCCATAAGGGATTGGTATGGCTAAAACAGGGGTTCAGAACCACAAGGTATCACTCTCATTGATGAAGGTTCACGGGAGAGATGAGCCTGATGCTGGTCTTCCAGGGACAGTAAGAGCACTATCAGCATCTCGTCTAATCCATCCTTGAAAGGCATGCATTTTATATATTCAACTCTGAGGCTCCGTGAACAACTTCCCCAAAGTTATTTAACAATTGGTGGAGCAAGAGTTGAAACCCTCATTGATGGGCCTACGAGACCTTCCTCTTGTCGTATTTTTGGACTCACACAATAGACTACAGGGAGAGGGGATTAGTTTACTCAGGGAAAATTATTTTAAAACAATCTCCTGGGAGAGAATAAGCTCTAGAGGGAGGAGACTTTCATTCCTTGGTTTCTCATTTTGTTTATTTTCAGGTTTCCAGTTTTTAACTTCCACTTATGAAACAGTGACTGCACGCCCCTCAGATGATTCTTCTTTCACATAGATCTCATTTAACCCCTGCGAGCTAGCTAACACCACTTTAATTTATCCCCATTTTAATTTAGCAAACTGAGACTCAGGCTAAATGACATTCAAACTTAAGAAATATATGACAAAATTATTGAGTCCAGGTCTAACTGTATAGCCCTCTCCCCAAAGAGCCACATGATCTGACTTAAGTGTTAATGTCAAAGGAATCTAGGGAGAGAGAATGTACCTTAACCAAAGCGCTATATATATATA
>NW_011888811.1:12529523-12530765 GCF_000151845.1 Pteropus vampyrus
GAATAGGGGTTAGGAAGCCAGAGCTCTGCACCTGCCTTGGTTGCTTCCCAGCCATGTGATCCTGGGCAAACCACTTCTCTTCTCAAGCCACTTTGTCTCCATCTATACAATAAGGGTACCTTCTTTTCCTGCTCATTTCTTCAGTTCATTTGGAAAACTGTATTCGTAGCAAAGATGTCACAGGGAGTAAGGACACCCGTTGTTAGTCCTGATTCATCTCACTTACTATGCACTTACTATGCACTGTAACAGATTTCATGAAATAGTCTTTACAGGTCTTTTCAACTCATTTCAAGGAGGATATTGACAAAAACACCATAAACAGAGTCTGTTAAGCTGAAAGAGAACATTGCCATGATTAAGATGACATGGGTTGGAATGTGCTGGGTGTGTCTTTGAGATAGTGACCTACCTTCCCTTGGGATGAGCATCCTGTAACTGGCCATGGTTAGGGATAGTATCAACAGGCTTAGATCAGAACAGAGCCAAATATCCAAACAAAGGAGACTGTACTGATGACCTTAGCCTGGTACGGGGAATAATCAGCCAACCCATTATCCACTGAGCATCTTCATGTACGACTTGATATCACAAGGAGTTAGCTTTTAAAATCATTGGCTAAATCATTTGAGCAACACATTTAAAACTAACCAGAGTAGTCCAAACCTTAAGGCGAGGTAATGAATGGTGAGATACATATGAATCAATTATTATAAATAAGGGACTTTTTTTGTTTATGCACATCAGTATCCCAAACACCTAGCACAGGGCCTACCTAGCACATAATAAGCACTCAAACATTTGTCACTGAATAAAATGAATGATTAATGAAAACATAATTACCTACTCATTATCTATGTAATAAGACTCTTTAAATCCATGCTTAATAGCAGCAAATGTCATTTACAAAAAAGCCCACTTCAAATCATTTTATCTACTTAGTTTGTTATACTTAATTGATCCTTAATTGAAGGAGATATAATATAAGAAAGAATTTGTAGTCTAGACAAACCGAGGCCATGAGCCAAGAGGAGCATCAAGGGTTTGTTGCCTGTGAGATGCTGCGTGAAGCGGAATGAACTTCACCTTTTGAGTCCTCAGTTGCTACATCTGTAGAATTAGAATAAATTTAAGCTTCACCACAGCTCTGAAAGTCTATGATCTTAAAAAACTCGATATGACAAAGATGAAGTAAAATTCCTTCTGCTCAAGATAAAACCTGATATAATAACAATATATATA
>NW_011888811.1:12532470-12534565 GCF_000151845.1 Pteropus vampyrus
GAAGCCAGGATCATAAAAAAGAAGGAAACGGTACAAAAGATAAAAGTAAATAAGCACATTCTGCTTTAACACTCCCAGGAGCACCAAGTCCAGCAAGTTTATGAGTTAGGGGGAAAAAAAACAAAAACTATACCACTGTATGTAAAGGAAAGGGAGTCCTATCCTTCTGTATTAGAATCCATCAAGCAAAGACAGGAGAGGAAGCTCTGAGCTAAGGATAGACAGAGCAGGCTTCGGTCCAGAATTTGTCACCAATTGTCCAACTGCCTTGGAATCAATCAAACCTCTTCCCTGTGTCTGTTTTTCATTTGTAAAACACAAAGCTCATACTAAATGATCTCTAAGAGTATCTAGTTCTACAATTGTGTTTATCATCCTTTACACTGTGCTAGGCACAGAGGTCAGGCAGATCTAGAAGACCTGCTTTATGACCTTAGTAAGTCCAAGTGTATTGTATAAACAAGACTACCTTACCACCGTTAGAGCAGGAATTTCTCTAACTACACTGCTGTGACACAGACTGACGCCTTTCCTAAAAACCGAATGATACAGTTTTATTTCTAATTTGTAGGAAAAAAGTAAATTAATAGATACCATTAGTATTGAGGACTCAGGATAGATGACTTCTACATCTCTGTTTATGCAATACAAACTAATTAAAAAATGTTATTTGATTTAGCAGAAAGTGATATATGGCTATTTTGATTTAATAGAACATTTTTTATGGCTTTCCATAAATGGCTTT
Organism: Pteropus vampyrus; assembly: GCF_000151845.1. NCBI lineage: Eukaryota > Metazoa > Chordata > Mammalia > Chiroptera > Pteropodidae > Pteropus > Pteropus vampyrus. Next base: position 12,533,216 of record NW_011888811.1, read on the forward strand.
GCCTTTTAAGTAGGCAAAAGCTCAGGAGTCAAACCATAAATTCCTATGTTATACTTGAATTTAGGCTCTGACATTCTAGCTCTGAGTCCTTGAGAAAAGTTATTTCAGAACCCATTTCCTCCATGGCAAGATGGGAGCAATAATAGTACCTACCTCACATTTATTGTGGGATTAAATCAAGGAAGGACATAAAGCATTTAGCATAGTGTTTGGTAAAATAAGTGCATGGAAGTATTAGGGAGTGCGATGCATAGCATGAAAAAATAATGAGTTCGAACTGGGCCCTGAAGGAGGAAAATTTAAACAAATAAAAATACAGAAACACAAATTCCATTTGGCAATTATGGCTCATTGCAAAAATAGCCCCAATTCTCCCTCACTTCCTATATTTATACCCTTTGTAATATGACTTGATAGCTCCTCCCATGAAGAGATGGAGTCTATGTCGTCACTTCTTGAGTATATAGCTTGCTTCACGATTTGCTTTAGCAAAGAGTATGTGGCATATTTCTGCCACATACTCTTTGCCAGTTTCATGACTAGGCCTCACATACTTATGGCCATTCCTTTGCCTCCACTATGAGAACAAGTGCAGGCTGGCCAGCTGCAGAATAGGGGTGATGTGCTGAATCAGCCAAGTCATCCAAGCTTAGGTCCCAGACATCTGAGAGGCCCAACCAGAATCATGTAACTGGTTTTAGTTGATCTCAGTGAGTCCTGCCAGTCCATCTCAGATCAGTGGAAACACCCAGGAAACCTGTAGCCTTCTGAGCAATAATAAGTAATTATTTTTTTAAGCAACTAGGTACTAGGTTAGTTTGTTCCACAGAAATAGCTAACAGATACTGTGCTGATAGTGGTGGTAATAGAGAAGAAAGAATGGAAAAATGGTTTTAGCCAGAGGAAGAGAGTAAGCTGAATAAAATGGTTGCCACACAACTATGAGCTAGAGAATATTAGGTTTTATGGCAGAAATAAAGCTAAATTACAGAGTATATTAAAGTATATGCAAAAATAAATAAGGAGCCATTTATTATACTTCGTATGAAAGCAAAAAAAAAAAAAAATTCTGAGTTAAAACACCATGAATTAGAGTGTAAAGAAAAGGACAAATAGTGTTTATAACAAGTGACATTAAAGAGTAATATACTTAGTATATAGAGTTCTAAGATATCTATCAAGAAAAATGAATCTAAAAAATCCCCTGCGAACCAGTAGAAAATATTTTCTTTATCTTAGGGCTGTTGTACATGTTGTGCTCGGCCTTCTCACTTTATCGAGCTAACTTTTTATTCACAGTTTTGGTCTCAGTCACTTCTTCAGGGACATCTTTGCTGAACATCCAGATTA
>NW_011888811.1:12535850-12537405 GCF_000151845.1 Pteropus vampyrus
CTCACAGTTTCCTCTCTTTTGAGCTATTTTTGTTCTGACAAATGAATCTATACCTGAACATAAAATATTCCTTCTTGAAAATAAAAGAAAAGCAAAACAAAAACAAGATAAAGGCTGAGACGATGTCATAATAACTAATAGGTTTTCTGCGCTGCGTCTTATGTCCATGTTCTTGACAAAAGACAAGAGTAAGCCACAAAAAGTAGACCAAAAATGAGATGTTTTGGGATATTAGGTCATAAAACTAACATAGTACCTCCATATTTAACATGACGTTTCTGGTCAGGTTTTTTTTTTATATAGAAATAAACTTGAAGTTAGAAATTAAGATATCTAGCTATCATTGTTTCACTGTTTCCAGATTTTTGTGACACAAGTGTATTTTATTCAAGAGTCGACTGCAGGAAGTGTTGTGTAATTTATGGTCAATAATCCTAAATGGTTTAATTTGGGGCTTTTTTATTTATAATAATTTGCTTTTTATTTATCAGAGAATTTATATGTAATCCAGTGTTTTATAGAGATAAATATTGAATATTGTATACCAACTGGGAAATACCCAAACTGTTTTTAGTTAATTTTTTGAACTAAACTTTGTTTCGAATAATTTTTAATTTACTGAAATTTTGCAAAGATAAAATTCCCACTTATCCCAAATTCACTTTCCCTCATCGTTAATAATTTACACTATCATGGTGCATTTGTTAAAACTAAGAAACTCACATTAACTATTAATTAAACCCCCGACTTTGTTTATTTTCACCGTTTATGCGTTGATGCCTTTTTCGGTCATGGGATCCAGTCTAGGGTATAGGTACCATGCTGCATTTAGCTGTCACCTCCTCAGTCTCCTCTGATCTACGGCAGTTCTTAAGTCTTTCCTTGTTTTTCATGATTTTGATGGTCTTGAGGAATACTGGCCAGGTATCCTTTAAAATATTACTCAATCTAGATTTGTCTCATGTTTCTCTCATGATCAGACTGGGGTGACATGTTTATGGAAAGAATACCAAAGAAATTAAGTGTTCTTGTTATCGAGTATCATAGAGTATGTAATATAGACATAACATGGTCGACGATCTTCATCACTTGGTTAAGGTAGTTTTTTTCAGACTTCTCCACTGTAAAGTTACTAGTTTTCCCTTTCCTTAACCTATTCTTTGAATGTGAGTCACTAAGAACTGTCCACATGCTGGAGGGTGGGGGAGAGGGTGCGGAACTGTGCTCACCTTCTGTAGGAGGAGGGATCTATCTATATTATCTGTAATTCTTTTGTAGGAAAAACATATTTCTTCTCCCCTATTTATTTACTTATTCAATAATTTATTGATATTATATGGACATATATATAATTTTAAACTTTGGTATAATGCAACATTTTAACATTCAAAATTATTATTATTGCTCAAATTGTTGAAGATTTTGTTATTAGGAGCTTTAGAAGCTCCTTTATGTTGACTCCTGTGTCCTTTTTAAAAATAAATTTTTTTTTATCGTGGTAAAATACACATACATGAAATTTACCAACTTAACCCCTTTTAAGTGTACAATTCAA
>NW_011888811.1:12538690-12556016 GCF_000151845.1 Pteropus vampyrus
CCTGTGTCCTTTTTAAAAATAAATTTTTTTTTATCGTGGTAAAATACACATACATGAAATTTACCAACTTAACCCCTTTTAAGTGTACAATTCAACGATATTAAATACACTTATAATGTGCTATCTCCAGAACCCTTTTCATTTTGTAAAACTGAAACTCTATACCCACTAGACAATAATTCCCCATTTCCACCTTCTTCCCATCCCAGCCACTGGCAACCACCATTCCACTGTCTGTCTCTATATTTTGACTACTCTAAGTTCCTCATCTAAGTGGAATCATACAGTATTTATTTTTTTATGCTGGGCTTATTTGATTTAGTATAATGTCTCCAAGGTTCATAGATATTGTAGCATATGTCAGAATTTTCTTCCTTTTTAAGGCTGAGTAAAATTCCATTGTATGTATACACCACATTTTGCTTATCCATTCATTCATCGATGGGCATTCAGATTGCTTCCATGTTTTTGCTATTGTGAACATGGGTGTGTAAATATTTCATAGAGACCCTGCTTTCAATTCTTTTGGGTATATCTCCATAAGTGGCATTGTTGGACCATATGGTAATCCTATTTTAAATATTTTGAGAAAACTCCAAACTGTTTTCCACAGTGGCTGTCTCATTTTATATGCCTACGAAGCGTGCACACATTTTACAGTTTTTCCACATACTTGCCAGCACTTTTTGTTTTCTATTGTTTTGATGATGGCTATCCTAATGGGTGTGCAGTGGTATCTTACTGTGGTTTTTATTTTCCTTTCTCTAATAATTAGTGATGCTGAACATCTTTTCATGTGCTTATTGGTCATTTTTATGTCTTCTTTGGAGAAATGTCTATTTCAGTTCTTTGTCCATTTAAAAATTGAATTGTTATTTTGCTGTTGAGTTTTAGGAGTTCTCTATATATTCTAGATATTAATCCCTTATCAGATACACAATTTAAAAATATTTTCTTCCATTCTATTAGTTACCATATTACTCTATTGATATTGTATTTTGACAGACATTTAAAGCAATTTTCATGATGTCCAGTTTGTCTATTTTTTGGTTTTATTGCCTATACCTTTGGTGTCATATCCAAAAAATCATTGTCAAATCCAGTGTAATGAAGTATTCTGCAGAATTTCTGTAGAATAAGTAGTAATGTCCCACTTTCATTTCTGTTTTTAGTAATTTGAGTCATCTCCTTTTCCTTAGCCCTTTTTTGTCAATTTTGTTGATCTTTTCAAAGAACCAACTTTTAGTTTCATTGATTTTCACTATTTTTCTGTTCTCTATTTCATTTATATTTTCTGTAATTTTTATTATTTTCTCTTTTCTATCTTTTGGTTTAGTTTTCTTCTTCTTTTTCTAATTTCTTAATTTATAAAGTTAGGTCTTTCTTGTTTTTTTTTAATATCAGCATTTATAGCTATAAATTTCTTTCTTAGCATTGCTTTTGCTGTGTCTTATAAATTTTGACATGTTGTACCTTTATTTCAATTAATCTCTAAGTATGTTTTAATTTTCCTTGTGATTTCTTCTTTGACCCATTGGTTGTTTAAGAACACGTTTAATTTCCACACATTTGTGACTTTTCCAGTTTTTCTTCTATTATTGATTTATAACTTTATCCAATTGTGGTTAGGGAAAATACTTTATGTCATCTTTATATTTAAAATCTATTGAAACTTAATTTGTGGCTTGGTAAATATGGTCTATCCTGGAAAATGTTCCATGCATACTTGAGAAGACTATGTATTCTGTTGCTGGGTAAAGTTTCTGTATATGTCTGTTAGATAGAGTTGATTTATTATGCTGTTCAAGTTCCGTTTCCTTACTTATGTTCTACCTGGTTGTTATATCTATAATTGAAAGTTGGATATTAAAATCTCTAACCATTATTATGAAATTGTATTTATCCCTTCAATTCTGTCCATTTTCACTTCATATATTTTAATGGTCTGTTATTAGATGAGGAAATGTTTATAACTATGTTTCTTGTAAACCCTTTTTGATTTAAAGTTTATTTTCTCTGATATTAATATAGCTACTCCTGCTCTTTTTATTATTATTTGCCTGGAGTATCTTTTTCCAACCTTAACTTTTAATCATTTTACTTCTTTGGATCTAAAGCAAGCCTCTTACAGAAAGCATATAGCCGGCTCATGTTTTTCTTTTAATCTGTCTTTCCAATTTATATACATTTTTATTTACACTCTTTTTTTTTTTGCCTCAGACTGATTATTTCCTTTCTCTTTTGCCCACAGACCTTAACCTAAAAAATATATTTTTGTTTTTGAAAGTTTTTATTCCCCAGCCATCATTGTCTATTGAAACATTCTTCTCTCCTGTCTGTATCTCACTAGCACAGTGCAGAGGACTCTCAAAATTCTGATTTTAGGATAAAGAAAAGGGGTGCAGAATTGTCACGTGATATTTCTGGACCACAGAGCTAAAAGTGGTCATCTGGCCTGAGATCTGGACGATTTCTTTCTTTTGATTGGAGGATTTAATCCATTTACATTTAAAGTAATTACTAATAAAGAGGAACTTATTTCTGTTGTATTTTCTCTACCTTAGCATTAGATCAAAATTTATGACTTTTAAAAATAAGCATTCCTTGAGGTACTTTGATTTCCACCATTCATTCATATCATTTAAGTAATTATCATGTATCAGGCATAGATACTAGATGTTTAGGTGCTGAGTATACAGAGATGGTTGTCTTCCAATAATCTCTCGCTGTCCATCTCTCTCCATTCCCAATGAAATGGTTAGACTAAAAATACTATACTTAAGAAATCCCAATTAAAAAAATAAAAATTATGGTGGACTAAGCTGGAGCTCTGTTTTAATAATTCTAGTCCTTGAATCTCTTACAGAGAGTATATAGTTGGCTCATGGTTTTTTTTGGGGGGGAGGGGGTAAGTCTCCATTCTATAGATATCACTAGCAAGTTTTAAGTATGGGCCAATAACTATAAAAGAAATATGATTTTAGAACAATTTAAATGCAATATCTGGAAAGGGAGTAAGTAGTAGCTGATGTGCTATTTGATTGATCATAGACGAGACAAAGTGGTCTGGTGGAAGGGAAGGGAAAGCTGTCCCAGCCTTTTGCCATCTTCAGGCTCTCATTGCCATCTTTCACCCCTCGGATCCCCTCTATTACCAAGCCTATGAAAACACTAATGATGCTGAGTCATACACACTTTCAAGATTCTGTGCTTGTTACCCACTGAGTGGCATTTGCAGAAATATTCAGAGCTGGTTTTATCCACCTGTGTTTTATGATGTCAGCCAAGCCAGGGGTTCCTTCAGCTTGTTCCAAGCTCCCACAGTATAATTCAGAGAATGTACATTTCAAGCCACCCCCTCTCCATTTCCGTACGTTTAGTCAACCACGGGGCATGACTTGGGCATTTTCCTTGCAACTAAAGGCTTTGCTGTAGCTGCAGTGTGCATGTGCTCTTTATTTTTAATCTAAAGGACATAGCCTTAATTCCCTGGTTGCCACTTTTCAAAAAAAAGTCCTGGTCAGGCATCCATTTACATTTAAAGTAATTACTCAGGTCAGACCTCAGTTCGAATCAAAAGTCAGCCCTTAGACCATACATGTTACAGTATCTTGACAACCTTATAGCTTGTGGAAAGAATAACTAAAAGTTAGAAAGTGCTTCTCTTGGAGAAAACAAGATTCTAGCAACCAAACTCTGGACACAGTCAGCTATCAAGAGCAGGAACCATGATCTTCAAGGACAATTGCTGGAGCCCTCAGTTCATGCCTTGTTTCCCATAGTCTCTTGTCCGCATCGTCACCATAACGATCTTCCTCAGTGCCATTCCACCTAGAAGACTCATTCACAGATTCTATCAAATCCTATAGCATCGTTTCTCAAACTTTAGGGCGCATTGGAATCACCTAGGCAGCTTATTAAAGTGCGAATTCCTATAATTCAGTAGGACTGGAATGGAGCCACTCTTGACAAGCACTCCATGTGAGGCAGGTGGCTGCAGAAGCCACCCACAACAAAGCTGGACCACAGGGTGAAGTCCAGATTCCTTATCCTGTCATTCAAAGCTTTTCTAATTCTGTTCTCAACTATCTTATGTGATTGAGTCCACATCTCAATTGCCTTGACAACTAACAGGAATAAGGAATACAAAGCTCTGTTCTTTAGGAATTATGCCAATGTCCAGACTTATTCTTCCAGCCTGGCCTCAGTCCCTACCCATCAGGATATATTTTCAGTTCTTACCAGCCCATGGCAATGTCTCCCTCTGCTGAACTTTTATTATATGAGAATTACTGGATCAGATTTTTGGAAAAGTGAAGGGAATGGCAATGAGACAACTTTTCCTAGAAGTATAGTCATTAGACTTGGGACTACAGGAAGAGTAGAGTTCTACCAGGAGAGTTTATACATAAATGAGAAGAGGTGTCTTCTGTGGAAAATTCAGTACAAGAAAAGAGGGGTCAGTACACATGTTCAGTAGTCTGTGTCTCAAACATGCTTAATAAACACAGAAATTGAAGCTTGGTTCAAGTCACAGAGAGGACCTTAAATGCTTTTCAAAACACTGGGCTTGATTCCTGGCAAAGAGAATGGTTGACAGTCTGGGGGGCTATTGTGATGCTGGCATACAAAGTACTCATCTCATATAAATTCAGGAGAGGCAACAGAAGCTGCTGTGGAGACAGCTTAGGTTTTAATGTCAACTTGTCTATTTTATAACTGTGATCCTGGACCAGTTGTTTTACTTTTTTGAGCCTGTTTTCTTATTTGGATTATGGCAAAAATAATGGATCTCATTTTATAGCTTTCTTTCATATTCATATGGCAAGGAAAGCAGCCTTTAGTAATTACATAATAATAAATATGTAATATTCATATAGCTGGCAGGAAATGGATATTATCTCTCTTTTCAAAAATGAAAATAGTCTCAGAAGGTACTAACTTGTCTATAGTAATACCCTAATAAGAGCAGAATTGGGCAGTGGATGAGATTTACAGGACCATTTATTTCAACTCCCTCATTTGATAGAAAAGAAAGGATTAGAGTGATGAAAGAACTTGGCAGTGAACACACCTCAGTGCTAGGTAAGAAAGGGGATGTAAAGGCGAGCAAGGCAGTCCCTGCCCGTAGAGAGCTTTCAGGCTGGCAGGGAAGATGCAAGTGTGGCAAACGAGTCTGAACAGAAAGAAGCCATAGGGTCTGGAATGACCAAGTGGAGGTAGTTGTATCTGCACCTTAAAAATCTGACCCATAGGCTGATGAAGGAGGGCTAGAGGTCAAGTCAGATGATAGTGGAAATGACTTACAGAAACATACAGTCCAGTGTTTGGAAGAAAGCAATATTGGAGCGGCCACAGCCTCTTAAAACTGCTGTCTATAATTATGTTTGCTTAAAAAAAAAAAAAAAAGAAAAGAAAAAGAAAGACTGGAGCAGCAGAGAACAGACCCTGTAGCTAAGTCTCAACTCCGCCCCCTCCCAACACACACACAATTCCCCACGGCCACATGCAGTGACAGCTGTCACTCTGCAAGTAGCTTAAAATCCTGACGTGGCCTTGAAGCAGAGAACAGAGCCGAGGAAGCTGCCTCCGCCCCCACCAGGGCGGCCTCGCGGTGTGCTGCCTGCCGTCTTTGAAACAAACACAGCCCGGAACCCAGAGGCACCACAGGCCTCAACAGTTAGCTCATTCCCCTGACAGGCAACTGCTGGGCTGCACTTTGAGCCCTTCTCTCAGCTGACAAACTCTAAGCCAGATCCGAAGGCTGGAATCCCTCTCCTGGGCCTCCTGGGGCCACCCCCATTGCTAATCACTGCCATGGCCTTCTGGGAGAGCGGGGTAGGCCAGGAGGACTGGTCATTAAAAAGAGAGCTTGCTGAGATGAGACTTCTAGAGACGAACACATTTGCTCTGGTTCCGGGAGCTGGCAAGCCTCTTGTACATTTCAAGAGTACCTTAATTTAAAAGAGACCAGTGTAAGTTAAATATATAACTCAAGGTGGAAAAGGCCAAGTAACTCCATGGGAATTAGAATTTTTGTTGAGAGGGAAATACCTCTTCTCCTGTGGTTTGCCCGAAATTCCACCAGTAAGGGCAAAGGCCTTGCTCCCTGTGTTCTTGGAAGGATAACCCTTAAGACAGTTAACAGTTAATATATAAAGAGGAATTTTACTTAGGTTTCTTTCCAAAATCTGATCACTAGGTGAGAAGGAACTAGCCACACTGAATACTCCTAGGCCTTCAGGTCACCTTAGGAACATTGAGTGGGCAGGTGGCAGGCGCCTTGGTTACATTTTGCCACAACCATCCTTGTGTCTCTGTTACTGGAACTGCTGCCGGCTTCCTGAACTCAACAAGAAGGTTTTCATGAGACCCAGCCTCTGTCTGTCTCTTCTGCTGGCTTCGCTCTGTCATCTCGGCAAGGTGGTTTACTGTCGCTTACTCGTAAGTACAGAATGGCCATCCAAACTGTTCTTTTCCAGAGCAGGTTCCGACCCTTAGTCATGCACAGCTTTTGAAACCCTGCAGCCATGCCCCTCTTTCTCATGCCCCCCTTTCCTTTCGGCTGCCAAAAGGAGCTCTTTCTCCTCCAAAATACAGCAAAGGAAAATATGATAGCACTTTGTATGACTCCTAAAAAATCTAAATAAAAGCTGAACTTATTTTGAAAGTGACGGATCCTTTTTAGCTGGATTGTTTACTGCATTTTTGCCACTTTTAGGAGCTGGTATGAAAGCAAAAATCAATCATTAACCCCAAACCTTTATTAGTTAGTTGACCCCTAATCATATCCGCGTCCGTGCAACCATTTTTATTTGCTCAACACTAGCATTAAGGGACACCCAAGGTTGGAAATTTTTTTTCTGTAAAGAGACGGACAGTAAATGTTTGGGGATTTGTGGGTTATATGGTCTCTGTCATAACTATTGAGTTCTTCTGTTTTAGCATGAAAACAGCCATGGACAATATATATCCATGAGTGGGTATGGCTGTGTGTTAATAAAACTGAATTTTCAAAAACAGGCAGTAGGCCAGATTTGGTTCTTAGTCTGTAGTTTGTTGACTCCAGTGTAGACCATCATGTGACCTTCATTTGACAATTTTCTATTGATTGTCAGAGCAATGCAGCTACAAAGTCATTTTGCAAACTGCAAGACTTCATGATATCTATAAAAGTAATGTGGGATAATTGCTTGAGTTACACTTAGGCCATGTACAAATGAGAATCTGACCGAATTAGACTAGTGAGAGAAGAAAAAAAATCAATAAGCATCACAACTATATAAGAACTTCAAGTGAAAACTTGAATATTGAAAGATGTAGAAAAGTCCTTAAGAAAATTAATGAGCCTCAAATATTTTGTAAAATCTACTCATTTTAATGATGGTAGTTTAAGAATCCAACACGAAACAAAGGGTGGTATATCTTGCTACCATAAAACTAAAAGAAAAAAATATATCAGCAGTTAATGTGGTTCATATTTTATACATCCTATGAATTAGGGCATTGTTGCAATTTTAAATTGAATGCTAATAAATAAAAATAAACCTGTTTTATATTTGAATATTATTTTTCAAGATAAATTCCTGGCCAAAATTTTTCTCTCATATATTTACTATAAAAATTAGGCGCCTACTTTAAGAGTGTTTTCTTTAGAGCGGCATTTTTTTTTTTTATGTGAATTATTCTTACATAATAAATACTTTATGTGAACTCCACATCTTCTTAAAAGGGACCTTGAAGTCCTTTAGGGTAATAACAACATCTCATTTATTCTTCTTCCTTACTACTCCCAGAATTATATTTTATAGCCAGTAGACATTAAATGAATATGTGCTTTTGTGACTAATGTAACCTAATTTCTCCCTTTTAAAACATATAGTATGTGCATTTTTCACTTTAGATGATAGTACAGGACCATAAAAATGACTGTGCAAACTGTAACCATGCAAAGCGATGTTGTTATTTGTGTAATAATTATGATTGTTCTATGGCCTTTAAAATTTTTTGTTAAAACGTTAAAACTCTCTTATTCTCGGTCATACATGTATGAGGATATGACAAAATGTAAAGCTAATATTTATTTGATTACTATAATTAAGATATTAGAAACAGTGAGTGTTAAAGTATTTTATTTCTTCAAAGAATAGTTTACACAGTGCTCTTGCTTGTGGTGTAATTTATTGTACAGAGTGAACATGTTTTCTGTGTCCTGGAGAGAAGGTCGTCTTCCCTTTCGAGTTTGGATTAGCTTTTAACACTGTATCCTTTTCTCTTTCAATGTCATGAAATGGCTCCCAGAGTTCCTTTAATATGAAGTGTTTTGCTGGCATCACTTTCTCTGAGATATCTTCATCCTTTTTGTCAGGAACGCTTTCCTCATTTAATGTTGACAAATTCATCTTCACTAATTTCCTTTAGCCGTGTATTTAGATTCTCTTGAATGGGGGCAATGCCAACCTTCCCACGGCCAGATTGGCTATTTCTCCTATTAACTCCATTACATCTGATTCAAATTTTGGTTCTAGAATTATAACTTTGTTGTCGTTGTGCTTTTACCTTGATAGGCCAAATCCCTCTTCTGATTATCCATTTCTGTGAAATGTCACAGGGGCTTATCACTGGAAGACAAAAGGCAACACAGCTATACACTTTGCTGTCTGTATATGAACTGAGTACCAGATACACAGTGAGCAATTACTGACGGATCTGAAGGAAGTGACGTGACTGCTCACTGATCATGACTTGTACCTCTTCTTTATGTAGTGGTTAGTGGACGGAAGAGCCAGCAGCAAAGTTTGTACTCTATTCAGTTATTCACAGTTAATATACTGTGGCGACTAAACTGTGTTTTTGGGAGACTGGTGTTATCTGAACTGTGGCAACTGAAATTCGTGCATATTGGAACTGTGTGAAGTGAGGACTGCCTGTTTATGATACAAAATTTATTGTTCAACCACATAAAGATATTATCAATCCGAAACCTCAATAAAAGTTTTTAAACTTTATTACTTTCCATACTTAAGCCTCAAACGACTTCATGCTACCATGAAATTTTTGTGCATTTTTCATCCAGTGAAATAAAATTTGCTTTTTGGACAGTGAGTCATCCTGTGCCTCACAATGGGGAACACAGCTGTCCTTGTGCATGAGCAGATGGCTCTGCCCCCATTCTGGTGACCCAGAACACAAGGAACTTGCCTGCGTCTCCCTCCTGGGCCCGCACCCTGGGTGAGATCTCTGATTAAGTGGTGCAGGAAAGTGAGATGGTACCCATGCTGGGACGTGGTGAGGACTAACACTGGGCTTGGGAAACGGGAACAGGCTGAGTAAGAAGGTCAAGCAGACTTTTTAGTAGCTCACACATTATTATTATTTGAAACATGATCTAGAAGGCCTTTTGATATTCTGTACCATTTAACTGTGTGGGATGACATTATCAGAGATTGTTTGTCTCTACAAATCCACTGTTGAGGCCCACATTATCTCCCCGACCCTGAAGACTTTACCAATGAAACACACCAATGCTCTACAGCTCTCATATACAGCTCATTTAATTTTTTATAACAGGCCAGAAAGTGAAAGCACATCTATGTTTCATATGATTTTCCTTTCAGAAGAGGGGGCTAAGTGCTGGGTGGTATACAGTATGCCCAAAGCCCCACCGAAGTCTCCCTGCGGAACCAGGACAGACGTAGTTGCAGATGCCTAGAAATAAGCTAAAATGCAAGACTTCTCCTGGGGTAGAGATGATGTTCCCCATAGACCGTGGAACATTCAGTGATAGAACTACATGGTAAAGTAGGAGCTACCTGGAAGAAGGCGAGAGTTGCTATTAAACTGTAGTCCCCAAAGAACATTCCTATGGTCTCCAGTTTCCAGGAATGAGAGTTTCGACAACTCCTGTCACTTATACCACCTGGTAATTTATAGTAAAGATAGATTAAAAATGAGGCAGTCGAATGACAAGGCTATAAGCCCCCAACCTAGAGAAGCTAATAACTTACTTATTCATGGATGAATGTCCATGCATGAATGACTCCCTTCCTTGAGGAGTTTCTAGGCACAGACACAACCATGGAGAAAAGCCTGCAATAATAGGTCTCAAAGTTCTTAGGTTGAGGTATCTGCTGCAGGATCAAAGGTAGGCATGGCAGGGGAAGATGGTGCTCCAGGTGACACCTGCAGAGGTGGCAATGAGATTAAAATATCAGTTTAATTGAAAGGCATTTATCCCAAAGGGAGATCTGTCTTTCTATTTGCAATAGACCTCTCTCCCTATGTCCATAACAGTATATATTCCCCCTTCTGTAATAGCATCTTAATTTCCCTTTTGGAGAATCCTCCCACCTCTGAATCTCATTTTACCTAGTCCTAATGACCTTTGGGAACCCAAGGATGACAATAATCCAGCCATAGCTAAAACAACCCATCTTCCTGGCCACAGTTACTGTTCAGGGACAGGAGCGTGACTTATGACGCAAAAGGTGAAATGGGATATATTACCTCTCTGTATCAGGGCTGGAGCTGAGAAGCTTGTATGTCTTTAGCTGTTAAGTTCTATCATGCAAAGAGAGACTGCGAAGGGAAAGTTAGAGCCAAAGGATAGAAAGCAGAGCCAAGTTTTGGGGGTGGCAGGGTTCTGACGATATCGTTGGAGTCCCTGGACCCAGCCATGCCTGAATCCATTACCTGAGCTTTTCAGTTATATGATCCAATAACAGTTCTCATGTGGGGGGAGGCAGCGGGGAGAAGAGATTTAAGTATAGCAAAGGGAAGGACTTTACTCAAAGTCACACAGCTGGTGAGTGGCAGAGTCAGAATAACAGTCTGGGTCTTTAGATTTTAAATTCAGGGCTCATTTAACTCTTATGATGTAGGGATGAGGGAAGCAAAGAAAAAAATGAGTTAAAGTTAGCAGAGCTATAATTCAGGGTGGGAGACAAATGCAGTAATAGGAACATAGTACCTCAAACCATATAACCATACCACCATAGCATAAGTCAGAAATCTTACATTGTAATTTTGGTCATTCAAATATGACCAAACAATGTGATTGATAAAGCACATATTTCTGGCTTCAGGAGTCCAGAACAAAGGTTTTATGATTTATTCAAAAATCACAAAGCGAGGTAATGAGGACTTTAAATTTAGATTTCTCTATTATTCAACTCTGATGATAACACAAGGGGAAATAATCCTAATTCACTGAATTTTGAGGAACGATGTCATGATGTCAAAGACAGGCTTTGCCTGATGGATTGAAAGGCTGGCTGGGAGGACTGAGACTCCATTCAAACAGCCCACAGCACTGCCTTTTAGACTGTATAATGACTTTTGATCGGTTCCCAAATTATTATATTTGTCCTCATTTCGAGCCTTCAATAAATTCTAAAAGTTCATTTTATTTTTTCCTTTGGATTAATACCTTGTAAAAGCCAAGATCCAGCAAATTACACAGAAATATGATTGAATTAGGAACATACTAAAAATGGTTCCTTCGTTTAAACACATGATTCTATGGAGAAAGCCAATGTTAAGCACATCTTTCTTTTGCTGGACTTGCCTGCCCACAGTCTTTCCTCTAGAAACCCAGAAGGAACAGAGTACAATGCCTCAGTTATATCCTTATCACTCTTAAGAATATATCTGTGTCATGTTCGCCATTTTGTTTCCAAGACAGTCCTGCATGATAATATGAGGTTGAGTGGCAACAAAACATTTATACTTTTCTTCGGAGAGAGAAAATCAAAGAAATGATTGCTTGTGTTTGGTGACAGGGAAATCCCATTTTCACCCATATTTTTTCTCTGTTTTCTTGACAATGAGAATAATCTTTATAAACCAAATTATAGATCAACCATTGTTAGTGGAGAATGGAAATTCAAATACATGAAAAGGAATGGTATAAAATACTCTAAAAAAAGTTCAATTTTCCTGGCTTAGAAGAAAACACACTGAGAGAATTGTTAAATAAGAATACTGAACCACCGACTAGTTTTTGAGGAACCCTGTTAAAGTAGAAACTGTCAAAGATAGTTAGAGATAGGCAAGGAGATTGGAGCAACTCTTGACCAATGAGCATAATGTCAATTTGGAGGAAGAATTAGAATAAAGTATTTAGAAACATACTCCTTTTCAGAAAAGTTGTAATTTGTGAGAACCAGCATGGTTTTATTCAGAATTATTGATTTAACCTTAAAACATAAATAGAGAGCCATAAATTTTTCTAGATGTTCAGTTGGTACAATGTTGAATAACTCAAGGTCCTCTTTTCATGGTTTTTATACCTAGTGAGTGAGATAGACAAATAAATAAAAGAGATAAGATTTTTTGTTAATGATAAATATTGCAAGAAAAATATATTACGTTTAGGACATAGCAAAATAATAAATTAGCTCCCTTAATTATTCTTTTTTTGATATTAGTCTAGAGCAAGTAGTTCTCAATTGGGAACAATTTCAGCACTAGTAGTAGACTGTAGATCTAAATGCATGAAATAGTCTCAACTCATTGGTGACTTAAATAAAGCAGTGTTTTTGCTGACAGGGAAGTTGAGAAGAGGGAGGGAGGAGAGCTCTCTTTATGGTAAGACTCAGAAGTGGTACATATCACTTTCATTCCCATTTCATTGACCACAGTCATGTCTGATACAAAGGAGGCTGGGAAATGTAGTCCTTAGCTGGGAGTCACATGCTTACATTGTATCAGAAATAGTGTATGCACATTGAGGGCCAACAGAGGTCTCTACCACAAAATTTAAACAAAATTAAACAAGCTTTCGAACAGCTCAAAGAAAAAGATCAGTGTGTTACACAGACTTGAAGCCATGCCATAGAAGGAAAAAATATATTTGTATTATAAAAGAAACTGGGGAATCATGCAACCAGCCTTCAAAAGGGGATGAAGCTCTGCTTTACATAATCCGTGAGGGCAGTCCCAGGATTAATGGCTAGAAGTTACAAGGAAGAAATTAAGGAAACAGAGAAACATCTTTGAGTTCAAACAAAGAACTGGCTGTTTGTAAAGGAGAGTATACTCTTCATTGTTCACATATTTAAACATTATCCTGTAAATAAAAAAAAAAACTATATATGTATGTATGTATGTATTGAGTCCCTACTTTATAACAGGCACTGTTTTGTGCTAACAATATAAAGATAAATAGTTATGACCTGTGACCTACTAGATAATAATGAAAAGTGAGTAGAGGAGTGTGCGTGTGTGTGTGTGTGTGTGTGTGTGTGTGAATGAATGATAGAATAAAAGTTTGTATAGCAAACTGGCAAAAATATTTGAAAATTTAGGCACTGTATGGGGGACTTTTCTATGCTCTTAAGATGTCTATATTTCAAAGAGGTATGATTCTCTCAAATATTAAGTTTTTCATTCTTAATTCCTACCAATCAATTGCCTAAGCAAGAAATAGTTTAAATGATGGTAGCCTTAAAAAAAAATCAGATATTTAAAATACAACAATCTTTGTTTGTTTTAAGGACTCTAAATTAAATATAGTGTCGAGGGAGTCTAATTGGTGGTTGCATTTATTCTTAAGTCTTGGTCCTTTTCATCCCTGCAGAAAACTATAATCCTCATGCTGGAGCACTCTGCAATCTGTCACTGGGGGTTTCTGACACCCAGTGGGGGAGCAATTTAAATGCTTTGGTGCCCTGGCAGGGGCAATCCCATGCCCATAAGCCCTGCTAAGGCTCCCTATGGAAATAAACTTTTTTAACTCATGAGGAAATCAGAACGCATTTATAGAAGTAAAATCAAGAGATGTTTTTCAGGGAGTGGGAGGAGATACCTCCAGGGCAGTAGAATGAGACCTGGCCAAAGACAAAATAGGGCCTAGATTCCACGTCAGACCCCACCACTGAGAAACAGTGCAACCCTGTGAGGCCCCTCTGCCTCTCTGGATTTCAGTTACCTCATCAATAAACTGGGGGCTCATGATCTCAATCCATGCTGCCAGTTTCAGGTACTTAGCTTATGCCCATTTCTTTAAAAATTAGCTGGAAAATCCGTCAACAGGATGTGACCTATGTGGTACACCACAGTCCCCACCACTCCCTAATTCCATGCCGGGGCCCCTTTATTCCTGCACGTGACCTTCTGGCCCTGCCAGATAGATGAGTTTGAAACCTGAACTCATAGTGGTTGATCACTTTCTGTTTGTCAGGCATTTGTATGTGCTATCACACTTAATCTTCACGGCAGTCCCCTGAGAGGAGTATATTTTATAGATTAAAAAACCGAGCTCAGGGAGTTTAACTTGCTCAAATGTATGCAGCTAGGAATTAGTGGAGACAAGATTCAGATCTAGGCAGTTTTTCCCCAGAACCTATACTCTTAATCACTATGTTCTATTGTCTAAAAAGTTCCCGAAGTCATGAGATCTGCCAGCAGGGAGTAAGGGATTAAAGAACCTGGAGAATAAAAACAAAAAAATCTGAATCCAAGTCCAAATTGCTCCACTACTTAACTGCATATCTTGTAGGGCTCTTGTGAATTTTAAATGAGCCAGAGTTTGTAAAAACAGCACAGAGTACTTGCTCAAAAAGTAGCCATTATTATGCTAGAAATGTTCTTGTAATGCAGATATAAGAATAATTGTTGAATGGATAAAATATCGATCCAAAAAACGTGGCCCACAGCCAGTGCTTCCTCTGTGAGCTGGTTATTGGCATGTTCTGTAGTGCTGTTCTTTGTCTACTTGCTCTTATATTAAAGGAAAATACTCCTAGATTAGTAGCACTCAACCAGAAGTGATTTCGCCTTCCATAAGATATTTGGCAACATCTAGAGATATGTTCGGTTGTCAAAACTTGTCTGTGTGTGGCAGGGGTAGGGGGGTTGCTACTGAAACTGGTAGACAGAGGGGAGGGATGCTGCTAAACATCCCTCAATGCACAAGACATTCCCTCACAGCAAAAAATTCTCTAATGCCAAATGTCAGTAGTGCCAAGGCTGGAGAACCATGATCTAAACTAGTGCAAAAATCTAGTCTTTAATCTAATTAGCTAGACCAGATGTTACCCCAGAAAGCATCATCCAGTGCACAGTGTTGCTGTGTTCTCCTTGCCTCCCTCAACCCGAACCTGGCTGGAGCCCCCAGTTTATTACTTCCAGTGTAGAGAATTGTACCAACCATGTGGCACACTCCAGCTGCCCTAGAAGGAAAGGGGGTAACCTGGGGTGAGGCAGCACTCTCCAGCTCCCAGGCAGAAGTCCAAAGGAGGTGAGATTTCCTTGTTTTGAATTAGACTAGGTGATACAAAATCCCTATTTATATTATACAGATTTTGCCTCTTTTATAAGAAGCACCATGCTACACAACCAGGGAAGTTTCAATCTGTGGGAGAGATGGCTGAGATATTATAACTTCCAAAAATATACATGCGTTATTCACTTGATTCACTCATTTGGCCTCTATCATAAGTACCCAGATTTCATTATCCAAATCTAGAAAAACTAGCATTTTGTTAAATACTCTGTCTTCCACTTCAGAGACAGAAATTGTCTTGCTCTTTGTGGATTTTCCCCTTTAATGTATATTTCTGACTTAAGCGCCCTATAAAGTTCATAACTCCAAAGTGGCCTTTTTAGATAAGAGCCACAGATGTTAAAAGCCAGAGAAATATTCCAGTTTACTGTGCAACCCATGTGAAGACTAACCTCAAATATCTTTTATTACTTCATGGATTCAATTCACAACTTATTTTATTTAAAATAGAAAAACCCAAAGGAAAAAAATAAACACCTCAGCAAATTTAATCCCAGTGGCATCTTAGAGTACTTTAGGATACAATAGCCATACATTGCTTAACTGGATGAAAGATTGTATGTTTTATTCTAGTGCTATAAACCTCAAAATGTCCCTAGTAAAAAAAACATTGAAGTGCCATTATGGACATAAAAAAGATTCTGTTAAAGTGGTATCCTGGTGTTTCATATTTATTCTTTCATTGTGTAGCATTTCAAATCAATTCTATTTCCTGAGATTTAAGCAATTTTCTCTCTAATTGGTAATAGAGTACATTGTGAAACCCCAAGAGCAGGAGGGTAGAGGTTGGAAGATACTATGAGATCACCTGATTCAACCTTGTGATTTACAGGTGAAAAAAACGGAGACTGAAATTAAAATGGAGTTATGTTCTAGCCCACAACAAAAATGAGGAATGTATTCTAATCCTTAGGTGAGAACCCTTTTTTCCCTACCAGTAGAAGAAGTTCAAGGTATTTGTAGTCACCTTGGAATTTAACTGAAACAGAAAATTCTTGTAGAAACTAAACCCAGGGATGTCGTTGATGGTAAATAGAATCCTGAGTAGCTCATTATTCAACTATTTATTGTTCTTTAAACCACCTACTTTTGTGCACCTACTATCTGTTAGTAATTATGCAGGCCAAAGGGACATAGGACTGCATAGGACCAACGAGGTCTCGGTACTCACAAAACTTATATTCTATTGAAAGAAACAAAATAAGTAAAATGAACATAATAACCATGGAACTTAATGAAACCTCTGAAATACATAGACTGTGATGAGGTCGAGATTGCCTGGAGGTGAGAAGTCTGAGGAGACAGAGGAAGGCAGAGCTCTTTCAGAAAATGTGGTCAGGAGCAGTCATTCTTGAGAGGTAAACTTTGAGGTGAGACTAGAAGGATGAGCAGTTTCTTCCAGGAGAAGAAAACTTCAGGCAAAGAAAATACCAAATGTAAAGGCAGTGATGAGGTGATGGCTTCGAGTGCTGGAAGAAAAGAAAGAGAGCCATATGCATCATTCAGTTCATAGTGAGTGAGGGAAAGCTGGGTAAGACAACTTTTAAGAAAAAAAGCACGAGATCAGATCATGTGGGCCCTTATAAGCCATGATAAGGACATCTGATTTCATGTCTCTATAATCTATACAAACTATAATGTGTATAGAACAAACATAAAAGTAATTTGTGACATCAGAGAAAATAGTAAGGACTTCTGAAAATCCTCTTGTCCATAAAAGCAGCAAGAATATGAGGAAAATTGCCAGCATAACTTTTCCAGGAGGGTGAAGTGGATAAAGGGGATCAAATATATGGTAGTTGAAGGAAACTGGACTTTGGGTGGTAATCCCACAATAGAATATATAAATGTCAAACTATAATGTAAAATTGTATTATAATTGTATTAACCAATGTTACCCCAATAAACTTAATAAAAATAAAAATAATAAAAAAATTTAAAAAACACAGAACTCTGGAAATTAACCAAAGAACTGAAGAAATATGAAGAGCATTAATTCAAGAAAAATGCTGAATATTGGTAAGAATAGTAAGCTCTGTG
>NW_011888811.1:12556901-12559762 GCF_000151845.1 Pteropus vampyrus
CACACACACACACACACAACTCCTCAACGAAGGCTGGGAGACATGTTGGTTGATGCATTTAAGAAATTCTCTGCCCAAACATCAACTTACTGCTAAGATAACTGAGCAGATACTTTAGTGACTACATAAAGAATATAGACTTTAGAGAATTAGGAAAGTCACTAAACAAACAAACAGAAACTTCAGAAACAAAAACAAGCCCTCAAAAGGGGGTAGTGATTCATTTCCAAATATTCTACTTTATATTATTATTAAAATGTCTTTCAAAAAATGTTCAAAAAATTATGACTTCTAGAAACAAAGTATGCACATATATAGAGGAGAAAAAAGCAACCTTCTGAGGGAGCTCAGACAATGGTCTTATTAAGCAAGATTTAATATCAGCTATTTTAATTAGAAACCATGTCTAAACAATTAAAAGAAAATATGAGAACAATGTTCCAGGAAATAGAAAATATCAATAAAGTGATAAAAATTATTTTAAAAGAACCAAATAGAAGTTCTACAATTGAGAAATAGAATAACTGAAATGAAAATTTGACCAGAGGAGCTCAACAGCAGAATTGAGCAAGCAGACGAGTCAGCAAAGATAGGTGAATCGAGATTATTTAGTCTGCAGAACACACACACGCACGCACACACGAAAGAAAGAAACTTGCGGAGAATTATCCCATGCACCAACATATGCATAATGAAATTCTAAAAAAGGAGAGAAAGAAAGAGAAGGGCCAGAAAAAATATTTGAGAAATAATGACTAAAATTTCCCAGATTTGATGAAAAACATTAATCTACATGCCCAAAGAAACTCAAGAAACTCTACATAGGATAAAATCAAAGAGATCTGCACCTTGGCACATCATAATCAACCTTTTAAAATCTAAAGGCAAAGAGACAGTCTTGAAATCAGCAAAAGAGAAGTGACTTGTCACATGCACCTCAATAAGATTAAGTTGATTTCTCATGAGAAACCATGCAAGCCAGAGACAATAGGATAACACATTCAAAGTGCTGAAAGAATAAATCTATCAACCAAGAATTCTTATTTTTAGCAAAACTGTCCTCTCAAAACAAAAAGAAATTAAGATATTCTCAGATAAACAAAAACAGAGAATTCATTATCAGTAAACCTGGCCTGTAAGTAAATCCTTCAGATAGAAATGAAAGGGTACTAGATACTAAGTAACTCAAATCCACATATAAATGCATAGATAAGTATAAGACAGCATAAATGTACTATCTGTAACTCTTTTTCTCCTATATAATTTAAAATTTAAAAACTGCATAAAGCAAAAGCTATAAATCTGCATTGATGGGCACCCAATTTGTAAAGATATAATTTGTATGACAATTACAACACAAAAGGGAAGAAAGGAAATGCAGTAATATAGAAACACAGATTTTGTATTATATTGAGATTCATTTGGTATTAATATATTAAAGACACAAATGTAGAAACTAAAGGTATAAAACTCTTAGAAGAAAACATAGGTATAATTCTTGGTGACCTTGAATTAGACAATGGTTTCTTTGATATCATTAGAAGCAAACAAAGAAAAAAAATAGATATATTAGACATCATCAAAATTAAAGCTTTTTATACATCAAAGACACTATCAAGAAAGTGAAAAAGCAACCCACTAAGTGGGACAAAAATTTGCAAATTAGATATCTGATAAATGTTGAATAATCACAAATATAAGAACTCTTACAAATCAACAACAAAAAGAAAATAACTAAACTAAAAATTGGGTAAAGAAGTTTGTCAGAGAGGATATACAAATGGCCACTAAGCATGTGCTAAGATGTTCAACGTCATTAGTTATTTAATGCAAATCAAAACCACAACAAAATACTATTCATACCCACTAGAATGGATATAACCAAAAAGACAGTAGAAAAGTGCTGAGGAGGATGTGGAAAAATTAGAATCTTATATATTACTGGTGTGAATGTAAAATTGTACAGCTTCTTTGGAAAAGAGTTTGGCAGTCCCTCAAAAGTTAAACATAGAGTTACCATATGACCAGTAATTACAATCCTAGGTTTATACCCAAGAGCATTGAAACCATATACCATGTGAAAATTCATATGTGAAATAAGTACATAAATTTTGATAACAGCATTATTCATAATAGCCCCAAATAGGAACAACTAAAACGTCCACTAACTGTTGAATAGATAAAGGAAATATGGCACATCATACAATGGAATCTTATTTATCTGTAAAAACAAATGAAGTGCTGATGTATACAATAATGTGGATGAACCTTGAAAACATTATGATAAGTGAAGAAGCTAGATACAAAAGGCCACATATTGTAGGGTTCCATTTCTATGAAATGTTAAGAATGGGGAAATCAACACAGTCAGAAGGTAGGTTATTGGTTCTTAGGGGCTACATGGGGAGAGCGGGGAGATGACTGTGAATGGGTATGTGGTTTCTTT
The DNA here is from genome assembly GCF_000151845.1 of Pteropus vampyrus. Lineage (NCBI taxonomy): Eukaryota > Metazoa > Chordata > Mammalia > Chiroptera > Pteropodidae > Pteropus > Pteropus vampyrus. The sequence goes on from NW_011888811.1 coordinate 12,559,348, forward strand.
CTGGGAAGATGAAAATATTCTGAAATAATGGTGATGTTGTACAACTTTGTGAATATACTAAATCTGACTGAATTGTGTACTTTTAAAAGCTGAATTGTATGTGAATTATTCCCCATTAAAAAAAGTGTAATTTGCGCTATGGGAGTTTATTAATGACTAGTTCCAGGAAAGGGTTTTCACTAATATATTCACTGAGATGAACTGATTCTTCATGAAACAGTCAACAAAATGGTATAGAGATAGACAAATCTGGTTTAAATAGTTTATAACTGAGAAGTTTGAATGATATAATCAGATTAATATGACAGTTGGGTACCCAGGGTTCTATTTAGCTTGGCCATCAGTAGGACATGGTAAACAAATTTAAAATTTTATGTGAATTCTAATTGATTTGAAGTGGCTACCTGGATCATGT
>NW_011888811.1:12559812-12568040 GCF_000151845.1 Pteropus vampyrus
AGAGTTACCATATGACCAGTAATTACAATCCTAGGTTTATACCCAAGAGCATTGAAACCATATACCATGTGAAAATTCATATGTGAAATAAGTACATAAATTTTGATAACAGCATTATTCATAATAGCCCCAAATAGGAACAACTAAAATGTCCACTAACTGTTGAATAGATAAAGGAAATATGGCACATCATACAATGGAATCTTATTTATCTGTAAAAACAAATGAAGTGCTGATGTATACAATAATGTGGATGAACCTTGAAAACATTATGATAAGTGAAGAAGCTAGATACAAAAGGCCACATATTGTAGGGTTCCATTTCTATGAAATGTTAAGAATGGGGAAATCAACACAGTCAGAAGGTAGGTTATTGGTTCTTAGGGGCTACATGGGGAGAGCGGGGAGATGACTGTGAATGGGTATGTGGTTTCTTTCTGGGAAGATGAAAATATTCTGAAATAATGGTGATGTTGTACAACTTTGTGAATATACTAAATCTGACTGAATTGTGTACTTTTAAAAGCTGAATTGTATGTGAATTATTCCCCATTAAAAAAAGTGTAATTTGCGCTATGGGAGTTTATTAATGACTAGTTCCAGGAAAGGGTTTTCACTAATATATTCACTGAGATGAACTGATTCTTCATGAAACAGTCAACAAAATGGTATAGAGATAGACAAATCTGGTTTAAATAGTTTATAACTGAGAAGTTTGAATGATATAATCAGATTAATATGACAGTTGGGTACCCAGGGTTCTATTTAGCTTGGCCATCAGTAGGACATGGTAAACAAATTTAAAATTTTATGTGAATTCTAATTGATTTGAAGTGGCTACCTGGATCATGTATTGAAAAGCATTGTGAGGTTCAGTTTAGGCTTTACAGGGAATAGGTGATGATTGTATGGGATTCAAGCACACAAGTATTTCTGCTTCATAAGTCATTTTGTGATTTGAAAAGGATATCTTCAAAATATATGGTAGACAGATTCTCAGATAGGTATGCTGAGAGATCTTTAAGCATCACTTAGTTTTTAAAGCTTTGTGATATGTAACGTTCCAATTGCCACATCTTTCAAAAATATAATTTATACAATTTTAAAATAAAGAATTTAAAAAATAAGCATGTCAGTAGCAAGCATGCACAGCCTGAAATATTTGAGCTGGAGGAGTATATAAATAGCTGTGGTCGGTGATCTTGCCTTATTCTTTTCTAAATACAGTGATTTTCAGTGCTAGCATGTAATTATGTACTGTACTTGGATAAAAATGGGCATTAGGAAAGATTAGCTTTTATGATGGATATGTTGAGTCCTAAGTATGGCTTAAAATTTTGCTACTGCAGTTGGAAAACCAACAACCCACAGATAAACGCTCATTTCTAAAGGAAGTTCATTGGGATATATTTGCTCTTGTATTATTTGAAGACAGATCCGTATGCAATCAGTATAAACTTTAACACATGACAGTCTTCTAAGAGGTCTCTATTTCTAGCCAAAATGTCCCACAAATCATTTCAACTCACTTGCTTTGTCACTCTCTAACTAGAGATTATACTTCAGTCCACTGGTTGCTTGGAATAACAACTTTCAAGATTTCTCCTTCCTCAATATATGGAGCAGATGATATCCAAATGGTGATACGCTCCCATCAAAGTATGCACAAATTCCTGTGGGGATATATTTACATATAAACCTCTCCCCTAATTTAAGAATGATGATGATAATAGCACTGGCAATCACCAACATCTATGCAGCACCTACTATGTGTCAGATGCCACTGTCAGAACTTTGTATATAGTAACTCATTTAATTCATAATATTCTTATGAGATAGTATTACTCCTCCTCCTCCTCCTCCTCCTCCTCCTCCTCCTCTTCTTCTTATTCCAAATCCCATGATGAGGTACAACTGAGGCACAGAGAGGTTAAAGAATTTGTCCAAGATTATACATCTGATAAGTAGCAGATCTAAGATTCAAATCTAGGCTGATCATATATCTAATACACAGATCTAAGATTCAAATCTAGGCTGTGTTCAGGTGACCATCTTTCTAACCATTAGACTGTGCTTCCTCTTAGATGCATGCTAAGGAGAGAACTGCTATCATCAGGATGATTATAAATCCATCTTGGTGCATTAAAAAAGGAAATAATTTAAAAACTATGGTAGTTTATCATTACAACAATGATAGACCTCACAAACTACCTTACAGAGGCCTGTGGCCCTGGCGGGTCACAATATTGCTGTTCAGAAGCCATGGTCTTGAGTAGCCACACCCCAACCTCTGTCCCGAAAGTCCAGTATGCGTCTATCTAGCAAATATTTCTTTTGTATGGTGTTCTCCACCCCCTACCATCCCTTGTATGAGTGAGCCCTCCAATCTGAATAAGAATGGATTATCTTACTGGCACCCACCATGCTGTTGACTATTTCCTTTTGTTCCAGAGATCTTATCTCTGATAAGCTTTTCACATTTATTAAATAAGATGTACTTATCTGACTACCAGAAAATAATCTTTGTCCTTTTCACCCTAGTCCAAACACAACAGGGATATCATGTCCAGCTAAGAAGCAGAGGTAATTTATTCTTTCCTCTGTCCGTAGTCACCTTCATGTTAGAGCTACCTGTTTCTCCCTGCCTCTCATAAGCCTCCTCCCAACATGCCCCGAGCCACGGGGGTGCACACACGACTCAGGTGGGTATGATAAAGTCTTCTCAGTCACAGTGTCCTAGGGATATAAATGGGATCTGAATCAGACCAACTGCAATTCTTCCCTGGGATTTTTTTTAACTGAAATTGTCTGGTGGGGAAAAACTTTCTTTGGTCTCTGGCCACAGAGCTCTGAATATGAAAGCTACATAAAAGTGTTTACATGTTTCTGGAGCTATCAGATTTGAGCATGAAGACAAAACCTAGGCTAAAAAAACAAAACAAAACAAAACAGAAAAGCGAGAAAAAGAATTCATTTGTCATTTAGGTTCCTGGTTCCAGATGTCTCTAAAGCCAGATCTCTCTCTACTTTTCTGAAAATTTGATTACATAAGACAACATATCCCCCTTATTACACATAAACTGGTTGAATTCGGGTTTCTGTCACTTTCAACAAAGAAATTTAACTAATACAGACTGACACTAAAAAGGATATTGTCATACAGGAATAGTCTCTAATGCAGCAGAAAGTAGAAAACCAGGCCACACAAAGGAAGATTGAAAGGAAAGCGGAATATTTATTCAGAATAGAAGACTGGGAGTAGCTACCTTTAAATACCAAAAGGTTAAGTATTAGATATCTATGCTATGTAACAAATTACCCCCAAACTCAATGGCTTAAAACAATCACTATGTGTTATGTTGCACGGTTTCTGAGGGTTAGGAATCTGAGCAGCACAGTTGGGTGTTTCTGGCTCAGGGTCGTTCATGAAGTTGCAGTTAAAATGTTGGCTGTAACTGCAGTCATCTGAAGTCTTGGCTGGCAATGGTGAATACACTTCCAAAAGAGCTCACTCGTACGGCTTTTGGCAGGAGAACTCAGATCTTCGCCATGCAGACCTCTCCATAGGACTTCTTGAGTGTCCTCACGACATGGCAACTGGTTTTCCCCAGAGTGAGTAATCCAAGAGAAAAAGACAGAGACAGCAGTGACTTTTATGACCTACCCTTGGAAGTCACATTCTGTCATTTCTGTAATATTCTGAGATACATAAGTTAGACCTATTCAGTGTGAGAGACAATTGCACAAGAGCACAAGGGCTCAAGTACTAGGAGGCAGGGATCACTGGGGGTCATCCTGGAGGCTGGCTCCCACTGGGAACAGACCTGGCACATATCTCATACAGATTCAGATTCAGAATAGAAGTTTGCCACCAGTGGAAGATTTCAGCAGATTCTGACTTTGTATAAATGAAGTCAGTAAGGTACAGGGATGACCCTAAAGCAAAACAGAACTCCAATCTGCATGTAATATGTTACCTAGCATTGAAAAGAGTAGCAGAGATCACTATTTTAAGTGATTAGAGAAAGCATCTTAACTTTGCATGGTTTATAAAAGAAAGGGCTGTAGTAGTAGATGACTTGTGGAATTTCTTTATTCCTAAAATATTATAATGTGACATTAGTCCACAGGTATGTCTTTCTTCATTTAATTCCTAAAACACCTTTTAACAGATGTTGTGAAGCCTTGCCCAGATCCCCTTGACCTGCCCTGAGGGTTACTGGTAGAAATTTTCTGTATGTTATTCCTATGTCTCTCTACTTGAGGTTGGCTTCTGGCCAAAAACCCATCTCAATTAATGAAGGATGGGAGTTTTAAACACTCCAGCTTCCCTGACCTTCTGGGTGGGATAACTCTAAGACAGAGGTTCCCAAGATCCCACAGTAACACATAAATTACTGACTTATATCCCTTCCCTGTCTCACTCCCTTACTCCTTATAGTGCTTCTTGGAATCATCAACAAATTAAGCTCTTCACATCCAAATGCTTCTCTCAGGTCTCTTTCTGGGGGAACTTAAACTAAGACACCCCTCTAATCCAAATCTTACAACTGACCACTCTATTGCATAGTTCTAGATATTTCAATATATAAGCCTCCTACTCCTAAGCAACACGTTTTATGTGTTTTGTTTTCTCACACCGCAGTTGGAGGGCCCGACTCAAACGGAGACCAGAGGAGAAATCCCATTTTTGTTGGTAGCTCAGAAGCAGCACGCTAGCACTGGATTAGGAATCAGAAAACGCGCTGTTCTAGCAGCTCTGTTTCCCTCTAGCCATGTGGTCTTCTGCAAGTCGCTTGACCTCCCTAGCATCAGTTTGCTCCCACTTAATTAAATGTTGGTCTAAAGCAATGGTTCGTAAACATTTTGAGCCCTTTAAAAAACCAGTACAAGTTTTGTACTCTGTTCCCTGGGGAAAAAACTAATGTGACCAATGTTTACACATGAATATAATGAATCCGTGGATAATCTCTGGTTGTTAATAAGGCCACCGAGGCCTATCCATAGCCTCTAGATAGAGCTCCATGGATCCAAGGTTACAATCTTCTGGTCTACGTGCTCTTTAACTTCCCTATAAATTTCAACACTTTATGATTTGATGTGTAATTGATTAGAGACGTAATGATTTCTTCTAGACTGAGATTTCTCGGTAACGCAATCTTCCAGCTAAAATTCAGCTGCTTTATTAAACCTGACATTAACTTCCATATTCAATCTACTTGAAATTCATGCTTGTTCTCCCAGATAGTGTAACGTTTCTAGAAAAAATAGAAAGTTGCTCACTGAAGAGAGACACAAGCATATATCTCAGACCAAATCCATGCCAACAGTTGGTGTTTATCTTGAGCTGATGGACTACTTCCTGAAAACACACGATTTTCTAAAATAAACTTCTTCACCTGACCAAACTGCTCAGAGGCAAGAGCAAGGCAAGGAGTTCAATCCCACTTCTCAGGAGTAGGAGTATATCTGTACCACTTTGATAGAGTCTTGCTGAAGTCTCTCTGCTGTTGCAAAGGAAAATGACCTTAAATCAGGACCCAGAATAGTATAGGAGGGAACAATGTTTCTGACCTTATAAGAGAGCCCACTTCAAGTACCACACAGCTCTTTGCACAGTCAGTAGCTTTTCCATAGCCTTCTTGTTGACTCTTGGATAACTACATCTGAGGTACAGGGTTTATTGTAACTGGGTCTTTGGAAGAGGTTATAACAAATCCTCTGGACCACTCAAAATCTCAACTAAGAATAAAGAAGCCATTTCCTTTTTTTTTCTTACAGTATTATTTAGGCTGCCTCTTCTCTGTGGTGTCCCAAAAGAAATGTTAATCCAAATTCTTGTGGAATTGACCTGCAGAGGATGAAAATCTAGTTTCAGATATTTAGAAAGGTCATTAGCAGGAGGAATCCAGCCACGGGCCTTTGTGCATCATCTAGTCAGAAGGCTTATGTGCTTGCTACTCATTTTAAGTGGTGCCTAAATATTTAATCTGATTTGAATGAAAGCAAAGTAAGCTTGCACTTACACAAACAAAGATGTGGTAGTAATTGTTACTAACCAGTTGTTTTTAAAGAACTAGCTTGTTTCTGTTAAAGAATGGGTGTTTCAACATAACAGCATTGGCTTAAACATTCCAGATAACCAATTTCCCACTTGTTTGGCCTAACTACATCAACCAGGGACATGAAACATAACATCAGAGTAGCATAGAAGTTCTCAGTGTGAATTTAGAGACAAGTAGACCTGACGTCAAATGCCGAATTTATAGATACCAGCTCTGTGACCTCGAATGGGCCGCCTAACTTCTACGAGTCTGTTTTCTCACCTGGGGACACTTTTTACCTTGTAGGGTCTGAGGAAGGATTAAACAAGACAATGTAGGTAACATCCTCACCAGTGCCTGGAGTACAACATTCAAATAGTAAATGTTGTCTTTGTTTAAAATATGCAGTAATTTGAATATTACTATATATTTTTTTTAATATAGTAAATAAAGTTTCCGAGGAGGACATGTAGCAAAGTTGTGCTTATTTTCATTTTGGCAAAGTTCTGGCCCTGGATGGGTGTTTTAGGGGCTCAGTGGCTCTTGACAGAGGCTGAACATGTTTGTAGAGCAGGGGCAAGCAGAAGACAAGAACAGGTGTTCATAACTATGTTATAGCAAACAATTATCAACCACACAATGTATAGCTAAAGTAGTTTAATAGGAACCCTTAAAAAAATAGAACTGGAACAATACTGGGCATAGGCAATTCTGTTGCCCAGAGCCCTACCTTAAGCACAGAGGACATCAGGTTTAACTATAGGGCTAGCAGACCTCATCTCATCAATGGGATTCCGGGTAAGAACTGAAAGTGAGAGACCTTAGCATGATGCTACATGATAATCATGTTTATGAGGTTTCATGTGAGGCTTCTGAGTTAAGCCAAATACTACTTCATCTGTGAAATCGACTGTCCTACACCCCTTCACACAGTTTTTTGCTTCCCTCTTTCTGCCCACATAGCATTTTATGCCTCTCCATTGACCACTCTTCTCGATGGCTTTAAAGGCCTATTTACGCAAACATCTCCCTTAGATTGTAAATGATAGGATCAGCGATCATGCTTGTTTTCCTCACCTCCTCTTCACTCCATCGGTGAAGTAAGGCTGTGGGGATGAAGGAACACATGACACCTGACACTGGGCAGATGAGACCTACAGCACTGTGTTAGTCACATATATTCACAGTCTGGTGAAGCACGTTGTGGGCCAGGGGTGGTGCTTAGGAGCAGAGTGTGAACAACCAGGGGCTGTGGGAGGCAGATTTTGTATTAAGAGGGTGGGTGCCCCCTGAGTTTTAGGAGAGGATTGGCATGTCTGAATAATTCTGTGGGAAAGCAGAGAACTGAAACTTGCTATATATACAGGGATAATCAGGAGTGGTGCCTAGTCCCCTCAATAAGCAAAGTTATCTGGCTAGGGGACCTTGTCTGTGGAAGCAGAATAGTGAGGACAACTTATGGTTAGGCCATCTGAGGCCCTCCTGGTTGTATCAGGTGTCAAGGCCATAATTTCAGGCCTTACTCTATACTTGTCTCCCTTTGGATTCCCAGAAATTGACATTCTGGCTGGGACCCAGTAAACAGCTAAGCATGATATGTACCTTAGTATTCACTGAACAAATGGAATAAATGGAGTGGGTGATTATGATGATTGTGATAGCAGCAACATCATTATATCATTAATCACTATCACCACCATTTGTAGAGGACTCACCATGTGCCAGGCACTGTGCTCATTTCTTAGCATTCATTGTCTCATTTAATCTTTTTAACCACTCTTCAATTTAGGTATAGGCATTATTAGCTTCATTTTATAAGCAACAGAACTAACACTTAGAAGATGAATAACTTGCCCCTATGGCTAGTGAGTGGTAGAACTGAGTTTTGAATCCAGGTCTATAATACTCCAAAGCCCAATGCTATGACAATTTTTACATAAAATGATGATTATTCTTGTGTAATGAATGAATGTCCTGAGGGGAAACTTTCATTATCTTATGGACATTGCACAGAATCATAATTTGAACCCAGGCTCTTGATTAGGCCTGTTATATCTTAATTGATCATTCTGTCCTGCTACTTGGGACAATGTGAGAGTTAGAGCGCTGTGGTTTCTGCTCACCTGGGGCATGGATAGCTATAAAAGAGACTGGATTTGAATAGGACTGAGTATGAAGATGAGG
>NW_011888811.1:12569780-12574724 GCF_000151845.1 Pteropus vampyrus
TGCGTGGCTTTTGTCAGAATGCCAAAGGAAAGTAGTGGAGTCTTGGGTGAAGAAGTCGAGCTCTTCCAAACACTCCCTAGGATTCAAGGAGAATCTCTTTCATATGTTGACCTAAAATGTCTTAAAGCTTTGTTCAATAATACTCCGCTGAGAAGAAAAAAGAAATATAGAAAAGCTGTCCAATACTTATTAATCTGAGGTGGAGAGATTGTGCTTTACTGAGTTTCAGCAAATTTTAAAAAATGGTTTGAGAGAAGAGTAGAAATGGCATTTACATTAGTTGTAACTAATGTGCATTGATTGGATTAAAATATGACATTGTGAATGAATAAAAAGGCCTCGGTTGGAAAATGAAATGCCACTGCTTTCAGGGAGGGGGCGGGAAATAAAGGAAGCAGCTCGGATTCTGTTTTGCCCGAATGCTCTAGGTTTAGTGGGACTAGGGTCATTGATTTAAGCTCTTTTCCTGAAAATACATTAATAAAACAGTTTTAAAGTTAAATAGAAGCCATCTGGGACTTCCTCCACCCCAAGGATGTATTATTTGTACATGTATAATACATATATTCACAAAGCCCACCTCAATTATTTCTAAAAGTACAGTTTTTATGCAAAACAATTTATCCATTGCACTACACAATTGAAAAATGTCTGCCTGTTTATACAAGAAGCCATGCTCTGCGAATCAATGCAGGTAATAAATTACAATTACTGTCACTTTCAAAGCCGCAAAGCTCCATCCAAACTTATGCCAGGGACAAAATGGAACTGAGTGTCACTGTCTGGGGGCTGGCTGTTGGGGGCACTAAAGAATCTTAGGTGTTACAGGGACTGAGTTCCTTCTGTTGGTGGGCCCAGGGTGCTGTGGGGCAGCTGTTAAATCCTGGGTTTGGGCATCAAATTTAAAAAAATCCCAATGATAAAAATCCTGCTATCAGGTGAAAAATATACATGCTCTCTACACTGAGTAAACATTTTTCTGAGCTGGATATTCAGATAAACATAAATGTTGAAAAGGAAACCTGCTTGAGTGTTTTTTTTCCCTTCCTAATTATGTAAATATGTATTACTCATTCCCTTTTTTCTTCCTGGCTGCTGGCAGCTCATACACTTGAGAAGGTATGTTTTATTCAGGAGAACAAAACAGGCAAGGACCTGAGACTTTGGTGAATAGTAAATTGATTTTGACTTGGCCTTTTAGCTCATTATGAATCTTTAAAATGGTGAAATGTGCTTCTTTTCCCTTTCTGCCGAACTCCCCAGTCATATACTGAGATGATGGAGTTGGAGCTAGAAGGTTTAATATCCGGAAGGGAAAGCTAGAATTAAAAAAATCTTGAGTTTGGATTCAAAGGATAGAGATGTTGTGCTTCTATCCACTGTTTATTTTATCCATTTATCCATCCATCCACCCAACTATCCAACCAACCATCCATTGGTCCATTCATTTATCCATTCAACCATCCATTCATGTGTTCGTCCATCTGTCCATCCATCAGTTCGTCCATCTGTCTATCCATCTGTCCATCCACTTATTTGTATTTTTTTCTGTAATGGTTAAGATCAAAGGCTTTGGAGCTAACCAGCCAGAATTCAAAACCTAGCTCTGCCATTTACAATCAGTGTGATATTAGACAGCTACCTTGGAAGATTCAGTATCTTCATTTGTAAAATGGGTAAAATTAATACCTACCTTTAAAGTGAGAAATGAATTAGATATATACACACACAAAAAAAACAAACTCTGTGAGATGGTTGGCACCAATGAACTTTCAGTAAATGGTAGCTTCAATTTAATTCATGTTTATTAATAATCTGTGACATGCACTAGACTGAATGTAATATGGATCTGATATAGAGATATCACTCAGAGCTTTATAATTTAATATGGGATATAAAATATGCATGAATATGACTTTAGAGCAAAGTTGGTAATAATGAGAGTGATAAGAAATTATCAGATACAGAGCTATGTTAGGTCAGAATGAGTCAACCTACTTCCATCTGCAAGGAAAGGATGAGGCTCTGTAGAAAGGGAGTTGCTGAAACTGGTTTTAGACGATACATAGGGTTTATAACAGAAGACAGTACCAAGGGAAGGAGTCTAGCATGTCTTGCCAACCTATTATCCATTCACTACTCTAGTAGAACTTCATATATATTATTTCACTTAATCCTCACTACAATTTGTACCATGATTGGATATATTATAGTGATTGATAATTCTATGCCATCTTGCTGTGGCTTAGAGAGATAGAATGACATACCCAGGTTTACACGAACAGGTTTAAAATCTAGTTACCTTTCTAGATTATATAAAGACAGTAATAGCATTCACCTTGAAAGCTGTCTATGATAATTCAATAAAGTAATATATCATGTAAGCACACAAATAGCTAGAATATTATTTTTGTATTAAAGATAATGATCATTATGAAGCTAGTGATGATGCAATGAGGTCACAAATCTAATTCAGTTTAGTCTGACCTTGAACATGGTATTCTTGCAACGGGCTTTGAAAATGGAGAAAACTATGAAGCAGTTGTTTGAGGAGGTGCTTGCATAAGTAGGTGGAGGAAATACTTCTTATTAAAGGGGATTCCTAGACCTAGTCTGGGCAAAGGTCTTTCATGAAATCCCAAAATGTCAGCAATAAAAAATACCTCAGAGATCACTGAACTTCATCATTTCCAGATGGGAATTTGAGGTTCAGAGTGACTAAGTCACTGTCCTAAAGCGACACAGCTGGTTAGAAACAGATCTTGGTTAAGACTATAGCCTTGAATTCTAAGCCTACAGAGAGGCTTCTTCTAAATTACAGGTTATCAGGGTCCTTTAAAATTGAGCTCAACCTTCATCTCCCATCCAGGCTTTAACAGTGTGTTGTCCAATAGAAGGAGTACAACCCACAAATGTGAGTCACATTAGGTTATTTAAAATTTTTCAGTAGCCATATTTTGAAAGGTAAAAAGTAAGAGGTGAAATTTATTTTAATAATATATTTTATTTAACCCACTTTATCTAAAATATTTTTAATATAGTAAACATTTTGGAGATGAATTAGATGTTTTATATTTCTTTCTCATGAGAAGTCTTCTAAATCTGCAGCATGTTTTATGATTACAACACATCTCAGTTGGGACTAGCCACATTTCAAATGCTCGATAGCCACAAGTGACTACTCAGCTGCACGGTACAGTGCTAACTCGTCCTTAGACACTCAGTGACCTACGTGACAGGGCTTGCCATCTATGGAACTTCTGGTCTTTAGGGCAGTTGCTTATTGACCTATAATTCGATCCCCTAAAATATATTCACATTTTGCCCAATTTCACCTCTTGTAGTCATGTCGAATAACGCTCGTTTCTCTTTAATTGTCCAGCACTTCAGAGGGTACTCATGGCTTGAGTGAATTCTTTTACTTCACCCTTAGTTCCTTCAGTCATTTCTCAAATACAGGGCGTTGGCCCTCTTCTTCATTCTATACTCTGCTCTGAATGTGCTTTATTTTGTGTCTCCTGGTCACAAATGACCCTGGCATTCCAAGAGAGGTCTGACTGACACACATAGGTCTACCATCTCCAGTTTAAATATTCTATTACTTCTAATGCACATTTCAAAGAATTAACTTTTCTTTCTGTCAGCCTCTTCACATTGTTTAGAAGGCACTTATTGCCTATTAAATCTCCCTAAGCATATTTACATGGACAATTTCTAAGTTCTATATCTCCTACCTTGTATTTATTCCATTGGTGTTTGGACTTCAGGGTAGGACTTGACATGTGTTTGTTTCATTTCATCTAACTATATTCAGCTTGCATTTCTGACCCGTTAAGATTCATGAGGACATAGCTTCTATCATTTAATGAATCCTCTATACTTTTCTGCTTGGCATTCTTAAGTGTGATAAGCACACTTACAGCATCATCAAAGAATTAATTCGTATGCTGTTTGAGACAGGAGCTAATCCAAGAAGTTTGTTTTTGTGGTTTACATCTTCATATTTCTTTCCAAGCCACCATTCTCCATCCTTGGTTCCCTGTCTACTCCCAAATGAACAATGGAGTTTAAGACCAGAAGAGTTGCATTAAAGATGCAACATACTTTAAGATCAGGACTATGCATCAAAAGCCACGTGAATAATCCTATTGGCCAGTCCTTGACCATTGAAAAACCTTGGCCTCATAGCTTCTTTAACTTTTCCCATCCATTAAGTTTTTACCTTCCCTCCGGCTTAGCATCACACTACTTGGTATCTGTTTTAATTCCATCTCAGATATCTTAAGTGCCAAAGACCTACTTTCCAACCTAAACCTCCCATTTTTGTAGAGCATGAGGCCCTCTTCACTGAGCTCATGTAGCTTGAGCCTCTTTCTTTATTAAAAATATTATGAAAATGTTAAAACATTGTAGAAGTAGAAAATAGTAGAATGAGCCTTACGTACCTGTCACAAATATTCAGAGCCAATTTTGCTTCATCTTATCTCTATCCACTCTCCCCTCTATTATTTCAAAGCTAATTAGAGATACCATATCATTTTATGCTTAAGTATTTATGAATGTATTTATAAATAATAAGAACTTTAAAAAAAATATAACCACAAAACCACAGCTGTCGAGTTCATAGTAGTTTCACATATCATCAAACATCTTGGGCCACTTTTCTCATTTCTGGCTAGACTTCTGAGAATGAGAGATGCTATGGAAGGTATTTTGATCATAGCTTTGCTAGAAAAAAGAAGAGTCTTTCCACTAGTTGATTAGAACAACATAATTTAAAAAGCCTGGAAATCTATAGCTGTTTTAAATGTATTGTCTTGGCCATTTATTCATGCAGCTTGAGAGGAGAAGGCAAGGGGGAGTGGCAAGGGAAAAATATGTAAAAGTTTCATTTGTTCTTTTGGGAACACCCAATATGGTCTATTAGTGAAGAGTGTTAGAGCC
>NW_011888811.1:12575551-12588157 GCF_000151845.1 Pteropus vampyrus
AAATGCATAGTTGATGATATACAAGAGGTAAAATTAGCACACGTCGTAAATATAGACATTTTAAGAATTCAATTTGGTTAGCATTTGTTAATATCTACTATGTAAAATGAAAAGTAGTGAAACTTATTGGGAGTTTACAATGTGTCTAATACTGTTAAGAACTTGGCACATCGTCTTATTTAATCTTAAAAATAAATCAGTGAACTAGGAACCACAGTTATCTCCACTTTACAGATGAGGAAATTGAGGCGAGGCAAGTTGAGCACCTGCCAGGTCAAGGGGCGAGCATGGTATTCCGCAACTAGCTTGTCCAAATACAGAAACAATGCCACAGCCCCGTGCTGTTGTCTTATGATAGCTTTCGTAGTTTTGAGCAAGAGGTAAATTACACTTTTAAAGCCTATCTGTACCAGTCTGTTAGAATACAGTTTATACATACTTGTCCAGTTTCCCATGAGTTGCCAATGCCATTATCATAGTTCTCAGTACCAAAATGGTAAGAAAACATTTGAATTTAAGAGCTGGAAGGGCTCTCAGGATGACTACACGCTAATTTCTTTCCACATGTATAGATAAGGCCAGTGAAGCCATTTCACTCTTAAGGGTCTGCAACACTCACCGCCCCTCCCTACCTCTTCCTTCTCAGTTCTCTACTCACTCCAAACTAGCTACACTGGCCTCCTTGTGTTTCTCAGCCACATCACCTCAGGATCTTAATCAAGGTATTCTCTATGGCTTGATACTCTTTACCCAAATATTTCCTGGATGGCTTCCCACTTCTTGCAAGTCTTTGCTCCAATCTCCCTTCCTCAGTGAGCCTGTTGAATGTAACCTGCCCCATACGTACCCCAGGGCTCTCTTTCTCCCCTTACCCTACTCAGTTTGTTATGTGTTCCATAGCCCTCCTCCGCAACATACTACGTAATTTGTTATGTTTGTATTTTTGTCAGTGTTTCCCACTGACAGTGTATTTTTAAGCTCCGTGAAGGAAGGGATTTTTGTCTCTAGTATCTTTTCAAGTGCTGAGAATAGTGCCAGAGTGTCCAACAACAGTGGATGAATGAGTGAAGGGTCTACGTAAGAATGCGCATCTAGTCAATGCCAAGGTCTGAACTAGAACCTAAATCGATTCCCACTCTAGTCTTCTTTCCATTCTGCCAAACTATAGATTGAAGTTAGAGCGGTGACCTGGCAGATTATCATTTGAGATCAAGCCAGAGACTGAACCATAGAGAAGAGCCAGTTAATTCCTTTGGAGAGAAGTTTGGAAGCCTGACCTATCAGTGAAAGGAGACCAGAGGCCCCAGCAGAAAAGGAAGCTAACATTTGTTGAGAACTTATTATCAGCAAAGGCTATATACATACTCTTCATATACATCATCTCGCTGAATCTTTATAAAACATCATTTCCTTTTTATAGATGAGGAAACTGAGGCTTAGAGATTTAAGTAACTCTTCTCTGGCCACAGTGCTATTATCTAGAATCAGATGCGAGGAAGTCTATTAAGACTCTCAAGCCCAAGACACTACCCAGTGTTACTACTTTAATATAGTAGAGGTAGGATAGTTTAGAAAAGTGCTTACTAGTTGAGACATAGGGATAAATATTAATAGCAGGTGTATAAGCAAAGACAGATATTTTCATATTTAACTTGCAATGACTTATTGAGTTCCTACCCTCTTCAAAAATTTGTACCTGGAAGTTATATGTAAGTTATCCGTCAATTAAATATTTATTAGTACCAGGTTTTGGGCAGGGGATTCAGAATCCTAATATTAAAACACATTTAACCTACTTTCAAATAGTTCACAGTCAGGGTCAGCTTCTCAATGACAAAAAGGTGAAAAGAAACTTAAAAGGTGCAATAGTTAATCCATTTATGAAATAAATACTTCTTGGGCACGTAACATGCTTCAGGTTCTTTGTTAGGCTCTGGGGGCAAAATGAATGTGCTGCTTGTGATGTCTCCCCAGTGAGACTACTGGAAGAGCCCATTACTAATGAAATAATCACGACCGTTAATTCCTAAAAGTAGTAGATGCTATGATGAAAACTATAGGGAGCTGAGATTTTATATAACAGAGGGACCTACCTGTAGGTAGGGAGACTGACTTAGGCCAAGGACTAGAACACAGTTCCTCAAATTCCTGGCCCAGAGTGCTTTTCACTATAGCAAAGTCAGAAAACAGGTCTAAAGAGACCTTACAATCATAAGTTGCAGCTTAATTACCCTTTGCCAGGCCTCAGACTGCCCCCCAGACTCCATTTTCTGCCTGGAGTTGTTTCAGACATCGTATTCCTTTTGCTAAGGGAGGGTCAGGAAATGTGTAGATGGTTCACTGAAATGAATATCTGCTTTTGGAAACAGTTCAAATAATGGCGAGTGAGTCAGTAATCATATCTCAGAATCTGTGGCAGTCTACCCCCTTCTCATCAAGTTCTCCCAGTAAATTGCTTGTCCAATTTCTGTTCAATACTCAAGCTCCAGCTAATATAACACCTCCATTGTGAAGCCTTCCAAGACTCTTCTATTAATTCAATGATTTGCCTTTTCTGTTTTGAAAGAAACTGATTCATTGCATTATAATTACCTGCACTTTCCCAGCCTGGCTATTCCATTTGGGAATGGACCAATAGAGTTACACTAATAGACAAAGGTTCTTAACCCATTTCTCAGCCTTATTTCAGACTTCTCAAACTCCTGAAAAGTTTTACTTATTTTTTTAAAGACCCACTTGTGGGGCATTGTCTTTGTGTTCATGAAAAAGACGTCAAATTTAACTGATGGGCGCCATCACCTCCTTTGAGACCCTATCCTCTTCAGTTATTTCCACTTGTGGGGTCCCCGCTCTCTGTGATACTGCATGAAACTACTTTTCCTCTGACTCCAGTGCCTTGTAGTTTGGGTTCCCAGGAAGCAGGCAATGAGATAAAGTTGGGGGTATAAAAGATTCATTGGGAGTAACACCTATGAAAGGAAAGGTGGATATAAGAGAGGAAAAAGGGGAGAGATGTCAGACTTTGATGCCAATCAGACAAAGTTTCTGCCAGTCCAAAGGGGAACCAGGGAGCAAAGATTGCCTGTCAGAGGAGACTGCATCATATAGAAGTGGCAAGGCTTGTGCCACTATGTTCAGTCATTGGGGGCCACTCTGAGAATAGCATGCCTTTGACTTGAAAACTGAGGCAGATCTTTAAGACTCTTAAGGTGTACTCTTCACAGCCTTGAATGACACTTTTCTTAAAGGGGGTTGGAGGGGATCATCTTCATCTCATACGGTCATTATTGCCTAATTATTTTACCGCTATCTATACTCCTGAAAACATGTATGTCAATTGTATCTGTGTAATTATACTATATAATGGTGTGCAATGCACGTGTTTCACAACTCAGTGATATCACGTTCATAGCTTGAAATTGGCCATATTGGAAGTATTTATACCACGGAAACTGGAAAACTCTACAAATCAGGGTTTGAATTATTGTTTTATTGGGTCTAGATTTAAGAGAGTGATAGAGAAAATGTCAACAACACAGATTGTATTGAAAACTATATTATGTCTGTAGCCATTATATTGTGAATAGAACAAAAATTTTGAGGAAATGTGCTTCTGATATTCAAAAACTGTTATCCAATTCAGTAAAGAAGTCAATATGGACAATGAGTGAAGTTTTGACATATGTCTTGCTTGTTTCATTTTCATCTTACTTATTAGCATAAGGAAAATTCAACTGACATTCAGGTCAGAACTATACTTATTTGTCAATTACAACCATAGTTGATTACAGGTATAAGAGTGCTACAAAAAATAATTTTTTAAAAAAAGCATTCTATGACAATGAATTGGTTATGTGGAATTGACAATGAAGAATATTATGTTTTTTTAATTGTAAATTATGTTTTACATTCTTAATATCAGTAAAATTTATATGAAACTTAAGTGTGTGTATATACACATGCACATTTTCTTCTCCTAGGGAGCTGGTTGTAAACATTAACCAGAACACTGCTGCTCACTGGCCCTTTGCCTGGTACCATCACCCCAGTTTAGTGCTGCAGCCTCCACTGAGTCCCTTACCTTAGGTGCTCTAGCTCCCTGGAGGTGCCAGTGGATCTCTGATGCTCTCAATGTGCTAAGCCAAGCCAAAGCTCTGTCCTCCTTTAGTGACATGGGTACAAAGGCAATGTTGCCTTGAGCTTCAGTTGCTCACAAAGTTTTAGTGAATGCTCATCTTTGTTTTGACTCACAGTATTCCCCTTTCTCTTACTAAGGACTCAGGCATGAGTCCATGGTGATCTGGATGAGAAAAGAAAGTTGGAGGAAGGTGCGCATTGTGTTAAGAATTGCCCATCCCCTCTGCTGGCCAAAGCTTTGCTATATGTTGTCACCTGAATCTCTCTCCCAGAAGACTTCTCAGTATTTTATGTTAAGCTATCCTGGTGATTTTAAGTTATTAATTATCCCAACCTTTTCTGAACCCAGTCGTGTCCCAGTGATAGTATGATCCTCCCAAGGGAAGTGACTTCCCCTTTCCAACTCCAGCACTTCCATGTGGCTTCGTAGGCACTGAAAAAATTATTGTCTAATGAATAAATGACATGCAGCAGACAGAGAAGACTGTCTTCCAATCATGGAATTTTCTTTAGTCCATATGGAGAGACATACTCTCCTATCACCAGGAAGATCTTTGATCGAGGCCACATTTCATGCATGAAGGCTGTAATTGAGTCAGGAGGTTTAATAGGTTCCATCCTGATCACAGGGCATGAGGGCAGGAGCCATGTGAGTCTTCCTGCATGCTGTCTCCTATGTGAAATACGCTCCCTGAGTTGCATTTAAAAGCCTTCTTTTCTCACATACAGGCTGCTGAGCCCTTTTCTGTGAAACAGTGATGTTTCTTTGTTCTGACATTTAGAAATCTGCCTGGCCCTTCCTGTGAGCATAGGCCCTCATGCTTTGGCCTGGTTTTCATGATATCTTTTGTAACATCTTTTAAGGTCTTGGTGTTACTGGAGGCATTGTCATATCCCTTTCATTATCATGAGTCACAGGTTGACCCAGGAAGCAAATGTCTCAGATGCTGTGGGAAGCAAATGTCTCAGATGCTGTTCCGGTCATTGCTGTTTCAAGTGATAACAAGGCTGGTAAGATCATTTATGATGCAAGTGCTGTGGATATAATACTCTCGAAAGTGAGAAAGTCCCCATGTCTTTTCCAGCCTCAGAAAAGCACAGGTGATACCCTGTTGCATACAGGTGAAATCCTGATTCATTTTTCTTGGCTTTCACAGCAATCACCATTTTGACCGTGATTTTCTTATAAATAAATATATTTAACTCCTAATCTGAACCAGCTATTGTACTGGAACCTTTCAATAAAATGGTAAACAAAATAGACATGATCCTTGCCTTCTTAGAATTTATAGTCCAACAAGGAAAATAGATTAAAGTGAGATGAGCACAATGAAATGAAAAACAGCAGAGCAAGTTCAGAGAGCGGGGGCCCAGCTTAGTCCTGGGGCTTAGAGAAGCCTTCTCTGTGGACGTAACATTTACCCTGACACCCTGTAAGTGAGTAGACTCCAGCTGCAATAATTATTATTGCAAACATTCATATAGCCCTTTCTATGTTGGATATTGATATATGCCTTGCTATATGCTCATTTAATCCTCAACCACAGGAAGTAAGTAAAATTATGATAAAATGAATTCAAAAGGGAATTTGAGTAACTTGCTAAAGGTCATACAGGTGGTAAGTATCAGAAGGTTTCAACATAGCAGGCTAATTCCTTATTAATGACTCTTAAATCTGACTCTCTGGTGTATAAGGTGCACTCAATTATTTTTCTTTGAATAAATAAAGGAAAAATAAGAAGGAGAGAGAGAGGGAGGGAGGGAGAGATTGATTGATTGATTGATTGATTGATTGAGTAATTGATTCTAGGCAGAGGAATCATCAAGTGCAAATGCCCTGCAGCCAGAGAGAACAGAGTGTGTTATATCAATGGGATGACAGTCAGTATGGTGTTGAGAGAAAGCACAGCAAGATGTCCTCTGAGGCTGGAAAGCCTGCAACACCAGTGACCCATGTGAAGAATAAGGTCTGCATTTTGAGAACAGTATGAAGCTGTTGCGTAGTTTTAGGTAGAAGAGTGACCTAATCAAATATATTCCTTTCAAAGATCACTTGGGGTGCAATTTGGAGAATGAATTGCAGTGCAAAAAAGGATGTGGGGAGAATAGTTAGGAAGCGACTTCAATAATCCAGGTGACAGATGAGAGGATCACAGTGGTAGCAGCGGAGAAAGAGAAATGGAAGAGTTCAAGCTGTATTTAGAAGGTAAAATCAACACACAGCCTCCCCTCCAGCCAGATGTGTTCCCATAGCATACCATGTCTACTCCCGCTTCTGTATCTTTGCTCACATTGTTTGTTGCATCTAGAATGTCCTCTACCTCCTCCTAATCCTATCTGAACCCCTTCTTTCCTGATGACTACACCCCAGAACTGCTATCATAATTACTTTAGTCCTGTCAACATGAAGCTGATCTTTGTGTTTTCAGTTACCATTACATCTGAACCTATCTTATCTCCCCATTTAGATAAGTTTCTTGAGTGCCAAGCCAGCCACTGCATCTTGTGTTACTGTGTATCTTCTCCACAGCTGCTCTCATTCTGCTTAATGGTTCCCAGATGTTATGTGGTGTGGGGAGGAAATTGCTGTATTGTACAGAGCATGGGACTAAGAGTCAGAAGTCTTTTCCTTACTAGCTGAAGAACCAAATAGCGAGTCATATTTTGCACCTGTTTTCTCATCTGAAAAAGGGGTACAATCCTCTCTATATTAACTACTTCCAAGGATTCAAGGGTTGTTGTTAGGATCCAATCAGCTGATGAATGCAAAAGTATTTTTATCTAAAGTGTGCTGTACAACTTTGCGGGATTATGAATCTTATAGTTGTATAAGTCAATTATATAGATTGCAATTGAGGAAAACCGAACTGGAACATGCTTAAACAAAATTTGAGCTTTACGGGAAAAATACTGCTACTAGGATAGCTCACAAGATCAGCCTGAGGAACAAGAACCAGGGACTCAAATGCCATCGACATTCTCTCTCATATTCACATTCTCTCTCTCTCTCTTTCTCTCTCTCTCTCTCTCTCTCTCTCTCTCTCAATCTCTCTCTGGTCCTCCCTCCCTCCCTCTTTCCCTCTCCATTAGCCTGTCCTTTTTACTCTTCTGCATCTTTTGTACTGCAGATGGGCCTTCTGCACATGGCAAGGTATATGACCACAGGGAACAATGGACTAATATTTTATTTCAGAGAGGTGAGAGGAGAAAGGACCCTCTCTGTCAGCTTCACTTGGGCAATTCCCGAAAGATTGGTCTGGCTTGTGTCATGAACCTATTCTAGACTAAGGACTGTCACCAGAGAATGAGAGTACTATCATGGGTCATTTTATTTTTAGCATCTGTTTCTATGACCAAAGACATAGGATATTCTACTCTGCTGCCGAAACCATAACTTATGGTTAAAACCCCTAAAGGAATGGGGTTGCTATTAACAAAACATGGTTGAGAGTAATGCCAGACATATAAAACTCATGGCCGCTACAGTTCAGAATGAGAAACATTGCGGCACTGACTGGAGTAGGCAAAGCTAGTTGATATGATAAAAAGAAAGCAAGAAGCTATGTTAAACATAAGAGTCTATCACAAAATTAAGTCACCTTGCAAGGATGATACACTCAGAATAAATGAGCAGAGGTGACCTAAAAATTTCATCCAAAGACACTTAGATTGATAGCAACTCACAACAAAAGATGGAATTTTATTGAAAGGAATCAAAACAGATAGAATCATGTAAAATGATGAGGGGTAACATGTTAGAAAATGACGAAACACAAATAAATCAACACATGCAGGGTAAAAGACTATTAATGTCCTTCCTCTGATGGAGATGGATTCTAATTACAAACAGAAGTCAGTTGATTGTGTGCAAATTTTATTTATGATCATATCTGATTAGACGAATAATAACAAATGAGAAATGGTTGTAAATTGCCCAGCGATAAGTTCTGTGTTGCTAGGTAACAAAGCAACATTATTCACAGGAGAACCAAAGAAAATGGAGAAATTGGGGGAACAGAATATTTCCTAGATCTCCTTTTTTCTTTTTCCTTTTGTAAGAGATTTATAGCATGTGCTAAGCTTTTAGGATTCCCACTTGGATTTCTCACATCTCATTCAAAGTGAAATATCAGCTTAGTTTCAGTTCTGTGATGTGAGCTTTCTCCAAAAAATCTAGGTTGAGCGAACCGGAAATGAGCAGTTTTAGAAACAACATAATAGCTGTCTTCAAATATGTTAATTCAATTCATCAGATATTCTTCCATGTTCTCCTATGTGGAGAGAATAGTTCCAGACACAGTAGAGTATAGAAGAAGGTATACCTAACAGTCCTGTTCTTGTGATATTTAGGAACTAGGGCATGTAAACATCCAACTACAAGACAATGCAGAAATATGGGCCATCAGATCTAGACCTACCAGAGGCTGGATATATGAGGAACGATTAAAGGGAATACAGATGTTCATGTCTCAGAAGAAAAGGCTTTAGATGGAGAGTAGACCCAAAACTGCTTTAAAACATAGAGGAATGTCCTGCGGATGATGAAGGGACTTTGTTCTGTGTGACTCCAAGGGAAGCACCACTATCAATAAGTAAAAGCTCCAAGGAGGATATCTCAGTTCTGGGGGGCGGGAAGGACTTGTAACTAGAGATGTCTGAAAGTAGAGTGAAGTTAGGTCTCCAACCCAGTAGTGACTACCTGTCTATGAGGACCAATTTCACTCTGGGACTCAATTTCATAGTGTTGTAGATAATGAGGAAACGTCTTGTGGTTTACATTCTCAAAGTGTGTCATACAGAATACTAGAATGGTGAGATGCTCTGTGACAAAAGGAGACCCTTGTTATTTCCAAAAAAAAAAATATTCTTCGTGTCTTGCAGAAATATCATCTGGTGATGGTATTTTTGGAAAAGCTGCTTTGTTATATGGGAGGTTAAAGTAATAACTAAGAGTTCGAAGGTGAGTATGCCTTCTCCCTTCTCAGACGGCAGTAATGACATTCTCTTTCCTTGACTCCACTTCTTTCTAACAAGGCTGTTGAGAATTTGTGCTCAGAAGGGGGATATTAGAAATGTGGAATTAGGGAGCTATGAAAGAAATGACCTGAACTCTGTGAGAGATCATATATTAGGAGAAAGCAAGCAACAGGGCTAAAACAAAGATCTAGACCTGTGTGTGGCACAATACTTCCCAGCCCTAAAACATCCTCCAGGAATCCTCAATTTGAGTGAGTCACTCCCAGATTTCTATGTGCATCCTGACTTCTTTCCTAGCTGTTAAACTGACTACTGGGCAGTTCCACCTAGATGCTATTTAGTCATCTCAAACTTAATGTGTTTTGATTCATATGCACTCCGACTATCCTAAACTTTCTCCTCCCCTGGTCATCGCCATTGTAATAAATGGTACCATCGTCATCTCTCACCAAGACATATATTAGGCTCTCAGTTTGCCTCCTTATTTCTACCCTTCTGTAATTCATTCTCCACACAATAATTTTGTACAATATAAATTAATCTTGCCAATCCTCTTTATTAATTAATAGACTTCAGTGTCTTCCCATTTCTCTTTATAGTAGTCAGTATTGTCACAGTAATGTTTCATAACTGTTTGGTGACCGTGAGCTACAGTCATTTCTTCTCATTCATATGTCTGTGAGTTGGATGGTTAACTCTGCAGGTCTCAGCTGGACTGAGCTGGGCTTGGCTCCAGGCTCCAGGTTTGGTTCAGGTATGCTCCACATGTCTCTATTCTTTTGGGGGCCAGTGGGCTATACTATTCTCATGGCAATGGCAGAAACCCAATAGCAATCCTAGATGCACAAGCACATTTCAATCTCCTGCTTATGTCATGTCTGCCAACAGGCCATTGGCCATTGGCCAAAGCAAGTCACATGACCAAGCCCAAATTCAGGGGGCAGGGAAGTATACTCCCCTTCCACCATGAAGCTATCTGAAGTTGTCGATTTAAGCTACTTCTATATGGAGCAAAGAATTATGAGCAATGATTTTATCTACCATACACTTAGAAAAACATTTAAACTATTTATCATGGTCTTAAAACTGTAAGTGATTTTTGGCTCTTGACTACTTATCCAACACCATCCAGTGCCACTTTCTGCCTCTTCCACTATGTTCCAGACATACTGATCTTTCTTTTCATCAAATATGCCAGCCTCATTCCTGCCCTAGGACCTCAAGTCAGTTATTCCCTGTTCATGGAATGCTTTTCTCTTGTGTGGATCTATAGGCAATTGGTTCTTGCTGTCTTTCTATTTAAATGTTACTTCTGTGGAAAAGCCTGACCTTCAGCTTGCAGAGTTTCCTGTTTCATCTATTCCTTACTGCCTCCACTTGTTTTAATTTTTTCAAAGCATTGATTTCTGCCCAATACATTGTTACATATACATTTGTTGGTTGAATACATATCTTCTGCACTAGGAAGTTCCGTGAGATAAAGTACCTTATTTGTCTTGTTCAGTTTGGCATCCTCAGCATCTAGAACAGTGATTGGCACCTAGGTTTTGAATGAGTAAGAAAGAATATGTTAACACAGAAATCTTCCTGAGGAAATATCTCCCCAAACAGAATAAACATGTACTCAATATGGTGAAATGTCTGTCCCTCTCCTTTTTTTCTGTTTTACTCAAATAATAAATTTTCATTGTAGGAAAAAAATGAGAAAATGAGTATGCAAATCATTAAATTATCAAAAATTACCACTACGAGTTATTGTACATCCTTCTAAGCTTTTTTTCTGTGCAAATGATATGCAACTGAAATTATTTTTATAGGCTCCATACTGCTTTTACTGTGTGTTTGTCATCTTTTCATGTCAATAATCACAGATCTGCATCATCTTTTATCGGTTGCATATTATTCTTGCACAGCTGGGCATAAATAGCCTCGTGCTTCAAGCTTTGCATACATGTTTCATTAGTCCTTTGGATAAATTCTAGAGGTGGAATTGCTAGGTCAAAGGGCATTTATACTTTTTCAAGGTTTTTGAAACACATAGACAGTGAGCAAGTTGTACCAGTTTACACTCCTATCAGCAGTGTATGAGAATGCTGTGGCTAGCTATGTTATTTAATATCCTATCGGTCATTTCTAGTCTAATTCAGTGAAAAACAAAGTCAGCCTTTTCAATGTTCCTAACATTTTATGTAACCCAAAGGTCTGCAGAGCCTTGCAGCACACTGTGGGAAGTGATGCTCCAGGTCCAAGTTTCCTTTCCATGGACCCTCAGATAGAATTCTAGGGGCTCATGAACTTAGATGGCAAAACTATTACAGCTTTATTTTCACTAATCCATAACCGTAATTGAGATTGCCTTCAGTCATGATTATAAACAGGCCACAGTAGCACTAATAGTACATATGACTTCATCACCAGTAAAAATCAAAGCTTTTTTTTTTTATCATATTTTAGTTGTTGCAGATATAATGATATCTTTCTTCTCCCTGCTGCTTTGAAATTATGGTAGTTATAGATACACTGCTAGATCTTGTCATTTAATGCACTCACATAAGAGCACATATATTACAATTTTCAGATGTATTATTTTAATGTATTAAATCTATGTTTCAGTATATTTGGTTTCTACTGTAATCATATGTATCTTAATCTAGATGTTAAAAACCATTAACATGCGAATGGGTCCTGAGGCTTCATCATCTTGTCAAAGGGATCCACAACACAAAGCAGTTTAAGGACATCAACAGATAAATAAGGCTGGTGTTGGTGAGTTCAGAGACCTAGTCTACAGCCAGGTCTAGGGTTGTTTGGACAGAACTAAAGTAGGCAAACTGCTTGGGGAAAGACCACTTGCTGGCTGTGGAGAGCATGTGACAGGAGATTTAGCAGAACTAGCACCCCAGGATCAGGAAAACACAGCAAAGCTACAGGAAGGATTTTTGGTAAGCCTTAGGCAAGGCTTGCGAACTGGTGATCCAGAAGTGAAAATCTGTCAGTAAGTGTGTTTTGCTTGGCCTCCACACACTTTTTAGAATATGAATTTGCATACCGTCAAATAGGAAGAGTAGTGTATTTCTTCACGGTGCCTAATACCTCTTTTCATTTTATACTAAGCCTCTTTCATTCATTGATGCTATGCCATGCTCCTGTAAGCATTTGTTTGCAACTTTGAAGAAATCAGTAATAGAGATCATTGGAAAATGCAGTGAGCGCCACTATAGTGAGAGGCCTGAGTGCTCGTATATGTCTCCTACTAGATTAAAAGCTCTATGAGGGCAGCAGTTCCGCCTATGATGTAAATTACTGTGGGACCAGCATCTGTCACGTACACCAAAAACACTCCAAAAATGTCAAGAGCCAGGGCCAAATCTGCAGTCTCCACAATGACAGGAACACCCAGTGCCTGGGGGACTGAGGTCTCAGGCACAAGAAGAAGGAAGGGTAGGGATTCAAAACCCAGGAAAGAAACCAAAGTTAGATGTTCTCTGCCAG
>NW_011888811.1:12589827-12596732 GCF_000151845.1 Pteropus vampyrus
CCAGATCTGTAATCCCTAACCCTGTCTGAAGCCAAATGACCTAGGGAGCTTGTTGCATTACAAATTCCTGCATCTGAGCGCTGGAACTTCTGACACCTTAGGCCTGAGTGAGTTCTGGGGAAAGATCATGTCTAAAGATCCTGATCATCAATTCTGTGGGGAAACCACTGAGTTAGATGACTTTTAGGCCTCTTTCAGCTTGAATATTATAAGATTTTACCTTGTGTTCTTTTTCTGTTTTAATGCAAATACCCCTGAGATTATGGTCCATTAAGTCAGTAACTTCTCTATGTGAATTAATTTAATAGCTTGTTTTTCTCCTGATTTACGGACCCTGGAGCACAGGACCTGGGGGAGGAGGCGGATGGGAGGAGAGTGGAGCTCAAAAAGGGGCTGTACCCTCAAAGAGGTTCCACTGAATCTAGGGGACCAGGAATGTCCCTTGTCAACCACGAGCAACTGGAAATCGCTTTTAATCAATCTGAAAATAAATGGTAGCGAATGCCAGAGCATCCTCTCTTTGAAGAGATGTCAGGAACACTTTCAATCTTTTATCTTCCCGAAAACGGCAGGAGGAACGCCACTGGAATCAGCCCTGTAATTTCTACTCAGTAATTATACCTGTCACCACTTCCGACAGAGCAGATATAAATAGCCGGTTATCTTACTTTTTCTGCTTTTCTTTGTGTTTTTCTTTCTCCAACCACAGACTTTGGTGGCTGATGCTAATACTTGAACAGACAACAGAAAGCATTCACAGAAAGTGCACTGCTGGACATTAGACCAGTGTTCCAAAAAGTCACACGCAGTAGATTGGGAGAATCTCATTTGCCCAAAGAACTCTGGTCTCTAAGATTAATGGCAGGTGACAGGGAGAGACAGGCACCGAGAGAAGGGGTTTTGCTTTCCATTTCTATTTTCATTTTGCTCCCAGTAGTGATGTGCACGTGTGTGCATGCCTGCTGCGCTGTGTGTGTTATTACACCCACGAACCTGGTCTCCTCTGTGCCTGAGTCAATCAGTGGAGGAAGTCAGGGCTTCTGGGTTAACCCTCTCAGGTCTCTGGAAAGCCATGCCAGGATGTCGCTGTCCTCAGGACTGGGCACAACAGGAATATGCCCCAAAATATTCCTTATAATAATGGTTATCACTTTTGCTAGTAATAATACTGCTTCACAGTTACGTAGGGCTTTACTTGTTCTTCGAAGGGATTTGACATCAATTATTTTGGAAATTCCCACCAGAATAAATATGTTATAGTGGAAAGAAGATAGATTTTGAAGTCAGACATACTAGCATTCAAATACCAGTGTTTCTGCTTGCTTACTTTGTTGACCTTAGATAAAATAATGTCTCTGAGTCTCAGTTTCCAAATCTGTAAAATGGGGAAAATAACAATGCTCAACCTCAGAGAATTTCTCTTAGAGGATTACACCAGATAATGCTATGTAGAGCCCTCCCATTATCTGTTACATAAGTTCTTAAACTCTAGTGACATCAGAATTACCCAGAGGGTTTGTAAAAACATGGAATGCTGGGCCCCATTCCCAGAGGTTTTGGTTTGGTAGGTCTGGGGTGGGGCCTGAAAATTTGCATTTTTAAGTAGTTTGCTCTCTCAATACCTGTTATGGTCCTTGTTATATATATTCAATAAAAATATTAAGCACTCATGTTCCAGGCAATGTGTTTGCTACAAAGAGGAGGAAGACAGATATGTTTCTTCCCCTGTAGAACATACTCTAATGGGGAAGTCACATCTCTCCACACACTATCACTTAAAAAAAAAAAAACAATTGGCACATTTAAGCATCCAAGAGTGATGGTTGAGGGATATGAGCTAGGATGGAGAGGGAGGCAAATGAAATGCTGACACCTACCACACTTACGGTTTATGTCATCAATTGCATGAATTATGTTTAGATAAATACCCAGAGATGGAGTAATGTTTCATAGGGTCTACAGCTTCTATATTTGGGAACAAAATTATGAGTACCAAATTGGGATAGAGCTATGGAAGGAACTGTATAAGAGTGAGGCTCTGAAACCTTAATTAGTTTCATTACCTTCTTGTATATCCTCCTCCATGCACAGTCTAAAATGTGTGTGCAGTTGGGGTCCCTGATATCAAGGAGTCTAGACATAACTGGCAAGGTTGACCTAATGTACCTGACCTAGAGCTGAAGGCATCTGCAAAGAATAAGAGCAAAGAAGCAGAGAGCAAGATGGGTGCTGGGAAAAGCAATCTTGGTTGTCATAGTGGGCAAGTCCTACTTATATCTGTTGGATAGAGGTCAGAGAGGCTGCTGAGCAGCTTACAATGCACAGGACAACCCCCCGAGGTTAATGGTGCTGACGTTTAGACATCTTGCCATAGAGCAGGAATGCTCTCCAGGTAGGAGATACAGGTAGGAAATGAAGGGAGCTCTACTCTTATGAGAATCACATCCTCTGCTACAGAGCCCCTGGTTCCTCTCAGCTCTGTCTGAACACTCTCCTGCAGACACTTTCATGGCTGGCTCCCTTCTGCGGTCAGGTCTCTGCTCAGGGATCCCTTGGATGGATGCCTTCCCTGATCACCCACCCAGTCTAAATTAGCCCCTCCTCCTGTGCGCCCCCTAATCACTTTCTCTGCTTTCTTTTCCTTCTAAACCCTTACTCCCTGATACCTTCGGATATTACTTGATGGTTTATTGTCAGTGTTTCTCTTTCAAATGTAAGTAAATCTCATCAACTCAAGGACTTTGTCTTGTTCATTTTTCTAATCTTAGAACCTTGTAGTGTTCGTGACACGTAGTGGGTACCTGGTAAGTATCTGTTGAAAGGATGAAGAAAAAAGTTTTATTGACATGCTAGAGTTGTTGAGTAAGTGCTCAGTGAATATAGCCTATTATTATTAACATCGTAATCAGAAATATCATGTCCTACTTTGACTGCAATGTGATACTGACCAGAGGATTCTCATTATCTCAGCCTGTGGGAGGAGGCGGCTGATTCTCCCTTCCCGGGCCCTGTGGCTTGGCACCGGCCTCACATTTTTCAGTGTCGGCTTTCAGAATGAAGCTGACCAACTCTAAAGGGACTGCCATCCATCACTCAGTCCTTCCATCACCCGCTCAGCAAATGACAACCTCTGACAGGAAAGTGGGGGGAGCCGATTCAGAATTAATGCCCTGCATCTAGAAAGAGGCATGTTACGACAGCAAATATTCAGGGAGCAAATCCAGACTGTCAGATCAAGGGCAGAGAGGCAAACTCAGGTTCCCTGGCTGAGCTTGACTTTGCACCTAGGCAACTGCTTTGGCTAAGGCTCTCGAATAAATAAATACAACTCAGATTTTTCTTGTTTTAATTTGTAGAAGGGAGAGAACCATGGGAATGAAAAATTGCCCAGATGGCCCATTTAGACATGATCCTGAGCAATGGGTAAAATGAACATTGAATGGAATCAATGTCATTTATTCAACAAACATTTACTGAGTGCCATCTGCCAGGTCCTGTGAAGAAACTTATTGTCATTTCCAAGAATGAGGAAAATGGGGTCCAGAGAAATGTAATAACTCGCCCAAGGAAAATCAACCAGTAAGTGGCTATTACTCAGACATAAGCTCATTCCCCCTTCCCAGCCTTTGTTTATGCTTTTCCCTTGGTTTGATCCCCTCTTCCGCTAGGTCTTCATCTGACTGGCTGCTTGTATTATGCAGAATTCAGCTCAACTGTCACCTCCTCATGGAGGCCCTACTTGATTACATTACTCATATTCACCTCTTCCTTCACTCAGTCACATAACTTTGCCTTTTTTTTTTATATCATTTCTCTCACTAGCTGAAATGACCTAATTTAATCTTATCTATTAGTTAGCTAGCTATCTACCTACCTATCATTTATCTTCCCAAAATAGAATGTAAACTTTATTAAAGCAGGGCCTTTTCAGTATTCTTTACAGTTTCCAGCACTCAACTGAGGACCAGTACTTAGAAGTTGCTCAATAAATACTTATCAAATGATTAATTGGTGGTGATAGGCTGCAAACCAGATATGTCTAAAACCGAATTCTCCATTCCTAAGAGCTAATTGTCCTGTCTCTTGAAGAGCTCTGATTCAGTATGAAGTGAATACGTGTGAGTCACTCACTCTCTCCTGGTTTCAATTTTCTCAGCTTCAGTCTTCCAGACTCAGAGGGTTCCTCCAAAATACCAGCAAGTTAACACTTCAGAATTTTTTGGTTAATATCAAACATTACATATAGTAAGGCAATATACTATCTAAAAGTTAAAAAATTATCTTAAAAAAATAGTGTGTGGGCTTAGATAGTTCTGAGTTCAAATTCTGATTTCACTGCTTATCTATGTCATCTTTGGAAACTTTCTGAAGTGCTTTGATGTTAGGTTTCTCATCTGTAAGATAGGAATAATGATGCTTTGGAAGGTGATGTGTCACATATGTGAAAAACAGAGACATTCCTGGCACATGGGAGACATTGGACAAGTGTAAATTGCTGTTTTGCTTTAATAGGATCAGGCAACAACAGTGTGGCCAGTGTCAAATCCCTGAGAAGTTGCACATGGATATGGAAATATAAGGGCTAGTCCTTCTGCCAGGAGCAAATAGGAGAGAAAAGACCTGGGGGAAAGGAGAGGTTAAAAGAGTGTATTAACAGTCAGTATTAAGCACCAACTGTGTGCCAGCCTTATGATGAAAGAGACGCAAGCTCTAAATCTAATAAGGCATGTAGATAGATAGTGTCTTTTCTTATTCTTTGATTTTTGTTAATATTTTTATTTCTTTTTTCCTCCTTCCCTTCTTCTTTCCTTCTTTCTTTCCTCTTTCTATTCCTTCCTTCTTTTCTATGATCTTTCATTTCAGGCATGAATAATACAGAGAAAGGGCAAAAATATGAAGAAACTAGAAAAAGGTAAAAATATAAAGAAGAAAATGAGGCCCAGAATAATAAGATAAGATATATTTGCTGACCTACACTATAAATTTGGCTCTGAGTTTTCCAATAGCCAAAGAAAAGAGGGATAAGTGAGCATTTAAGATATCGTAGCCATAAAAACAAAACAAAACACCAGAATGCTTTTCTAGTCACTAAAACCAGAGAATATTCCATTTCTGGGTCTGCAGAGAGGCTACTTTTCCAAGAAACAGCATTTTCCATAACATTTCTGCTAAAATGCAAGAGTAAATGTTTTATAAAATGCCTGTCATTATCGTATAATGTCACAGGTCATACTAATAAAGTCAACTCTATAAGAATAACAACAAATAATTAATGTGGTCTAGATCTACAACTCCCTGGTGGGATGTCTGGGTCTGAAGGTAGGATGAGGACATCAATAGGAATATCATTTCTGTGTGTCCTCAAACAATTTCTATGTACATTTTTGCTCAGTGCAGAATTTTTGTTAAAGTCAGGGAAGCAGTGAATTCTTGGGTGATAGCAAGAATGCCATTGTTACCAGTTAAGTACAGATACATAAATATTGATAGCCAACAATAGAGGACAGATTTGATATTGTCTTAAGACATTTGAAGCACTTGATGAGGATGGATGCCTCATGTTGAGCAGTTCTAGGACTTGTGAGCAAGGCTAAGTATTTCCTCAGTAAACAATCCTCGGTTTGTGAAAATCCTGGACAAATGGACAACCGAAGCCTCCAGTTTGGCCTATGTGGCAGATTTTTAGAAATCATGTACTGGTGACTATCAGAGGTTCAACAGAGGTGAAATGGAACTGTCCCCATAAGACCTAGAAGCAAGGCTTTCATCTGTTATTTTCCTGATCTAGTGCTCTGTAACAAATTACCCTAAAACCTAGTGGCAGAAAACAACAGAGATTTATGATCTCACATTTTCTATTGGTCAGAGATGGGGTAGAATCTTCACAGGGTAGTTCAGACTCAGGACAGTTCACCAGGCTGCAGTTGAGGTGTTGGCTGGGGATGCGATCCTTTTAGCTTGCATTGAGGAAGATCTGCTTCTAAGAAAAAGCTTACTCACATGGCTATTGGTAAGTCTCAGAAAACCCACCTCCAAGCTCGCTCATATGGGCCCTTTTACAGGCTCACTTCGCAACGTGGGAGCTGGCTTCCTCCAGAAGCAAGTGATCCAAGAGAGAAAGAACCAAGGATGGAAGTCACAGTCTTTTTGTAACATAATCCCAGAAATGATATTCCATTACTCATGTGGTAGTCTAGTCATTAGAAGCTACTCAATAGGAGAGAATAATGTAAGAGTTTATCACATTATTTTATAATTTTATTTGGTAAAAATATCCTCCTCCTTCAAACAAATAAAAGTGTTTGAGAACAACTTCCATAGACTATGGACATGATAATCTTAGCTTAGAGCAGTGGTTCTCAATCTTGGCTACACACTGGAATCACTTGGGTTGCTTTAAGAAACACTGATATCTTGGTGCCACTTCTAGAGATTCTTATTTAATTGGTGTGTGATGCAGCCTGGGAACTGAGACTTTTTCAAAAGCTCCCACAAGTAATTCTAAGATGTGGCCAAAATTGAGAACCGCTGGCCTAGATTATTTTCCCACAAGGTATTTTTCATCACCTAGTATGATCATTTAAAAATACCTTAATAGCACATTTTAATAACATCAATCTTTGAATCTCGTGGTATCGTATTGAACTCTCAGAGATGAGCTAGTTGTGAAATGTAATAAAATGATCTAATGAATCGATCTGCTTGTAGAGTCGTTACACTGAGCCAGCTCAATGTTATGATGAGGTGTTGGAGAGTGTCTGCCAAAAATGATTTTGGTTTCAAAACAGCTGTAATTTGGAGGTATTTATTTTTGACAACAATTCAATAGCTGGGTTAGTGGTGTATTGAGGATATTCCTGACTCAGAAAAATAAACCCTCATCAGAAAAGTTATAGAAAGATGCC
>NW_011888811.1:12597550-12602230 GCF_000151845.1 Pteropus vampyrus
TCAAGTTCTTTTGGCCTCATGGTATCTCATGGCCCCTTGACTCTTGTGCACAGAGTGAAAGAATGAAAGAAAAAAATGCTGTTTATTCTGTGTCTGAAAGATTTCTTCTCCAAGTAACAAGCACAAGTATAGTAAATAGCTAAATTGTCCTGAATTTAAAGCAGAGCTGCTGCTCATGAAGAATATCCATCTGAGAAACACAAAATGGAATGTCTCAGGAAGGGAATCATCATACATTTTAGATGAGATTTATTGTTAGCTAACCTGATTTCTAGGATTTAAAGGAGAATGAAAATGCGCTATATTTTGGTCCAAACCATGTCAAGAGGGCCTAGGTAATTCTAAATGGTATAATCATAGGAATCTTCTAGAAAAAGCAGTTGCTCAATCTGACCCTTGAAAGACATGTGAAATTTCTAGAAGCAGACAAAAGGAGTAGTGACGTGTTTGGGCTGGCTCCTGGGAGCCGAATGTGCACATCTCCTGCCAACTCTGAATTCAATGACATCCAAGTGGGAGCTTGAAATTAGCCATAGGGAAAGTATTTACACCATGGAAATTGGCGAATGCTATAAATCAGTACAGGCAGATCACTGAAAAAGAAGTTAGGGATCTCTTCAAGTTGTAGATGCTCAGAAGTGTGAATATACATTGGGTGAAGTCTGGTAATACAGGGTATCTGGAGGAGAGTAATGGCAGATGAAGCTGGCAAGTTATGACTTAGCCAGATGATAGGAGTCCTTGAATGTCAAGCCAAGGAGGCTTGATTTTATAGACACTCCACCCATCCCCAAAACTTTATGATATAATCCCATTTGTATTGTGAGCTGATCATTTCAGTGCCACAGTCACAATTAGACTGAAAAAGCGAGATGTTGGAAGCAAGTGACCACTTTAAGAGGATGTAGTAGTACATAGCACAATGGCAATCTGATAGAGGCATAGAGAAGGTAGTAACAGTGATGTGGGAGGAATACAATAGACAAACATAACACGCAGGGGAAAGAATTTAGAAAACTTGACAAGCCGTTAAATGGGAGTTATTGGGGGTGAAGTAGGGGGCTCTCCAGTACTACTAAAGCCACGCCAGGGACAGAGTTAACAGTGTTATTTACAAAAATAGGAAAGACAGGGGGAACAGTATAACAGAGTGAAAAGTAATACCCTCAGTTGCAGACGTGTTGAATTTGAAGATATTTTGGATCTTAAGAAATTTCAATATAGATCTCCAGAGAGAGAGGTCAGAGATAGAGATAATAGATAATGATACAGGTCAAGGGCGTGGAGGATAGAACACAGGAAGAGACACAAGGAAGATAAAGAACATTTCAGTAAAACTTTCCATCACCTTTTCATTCATTTAATAATCCACATGTTGAACAAACACCAATTATGTGTTAGGTAGCCTCGAATCCTACCTTGTCTGGAACACTCCCAGCTAATATATATTTTTTTGACCCAATAGAGTTGTAATAGCATCCCTTGCTACTCTAAAAAATATCCCAGTTTGGATGATAAATCATATCCTTAACTATGTGTACCACAAACAGTGCCACAATCAAAAATTTAATGATTAGCTTGCATGGACTCTGCTCTTAAATAGCTCATCTAAATATTGTTCCTTGTGTCGTGGGTTGTGGAAGTAAAAGAAAAGTTACGCCTTCTTATGTCATGCAGTTTAGTCTGGAGGTGAGGATGCCCATATCCATCTCCACAGTAATTCCAGTACTAGAAGGCAGGGACAAGTGAGTGTGAACAGCATAGCATCAGTCAGTAAGCACTAAAGTACTAGAGAAAGATCCATTAATGGGATGGATGTCTTTATTTTTCCCTCCAGATCTGTTTTCTGACTTTTCCACTCTTCTCTGTGCCCAGGGAGCCCAATATGCATGGGCTGTTTTGTTTTCTGATTTCCAGTGGGTTTGGCAAACGGAAGGAACCAACAGTAGATCCCAGGAGAATTAGACAGGGGCACTTACTCCTTAGGATTCCTCATGCTAAGTCACTGTAAGTTGGCTGCTTCCCTCTACTATAGCAGAGCTCCATACAGGTAATACTCTCTGGATTCCAGTAACCACTCCCTCTCCTTATTCCTGAATGAGTAGAGGTATCAAAGCTCAAAGGTGGACTTAGCATTGAACTTCAGTGGCTTTCACTTGCATAAGTCCCTTCTACACTCTGGGAGGAACCTCACCGATGTATTGATATGGTCATGTGTTTTTGGATACCTTCCTAGAACATGATCTTGTAGTGGTCAGAATTCTAAAAACCATGCTTAGATTCAATGTCCTAATCCTTGGAACCTGTGATTATGTCATATGGCACAGGTGACGTTAAGATAGGGTAGGCCTGACCTAATCCCATGAGCCCTTAGAAGCAGAGAGCTGGA
This sequence comes from Pteropus vampyrus, assembly GCF_000151845.1. NCBI lineage: Eukaryota > Metazoa > Chordata > Mammalia > Chiroptera > Pteropodidae > Pteropus > Pteropus vampyrus. The sequence goes on from NW_011888811.1 coordinate 12,599,940, forward strand.
AGGCACATAGCTTTAAAGCAGGAGCAGGGTTTGACGTAGCAGTGCTGATTTGAAGATGGAGGGCGTCACATGAGAAGGCATGAAGGCGACTTTAAGGAAGTGATGGAGGCCCCCAGTTGATAGCCATCAAGGAAACAGGGACCTCAGTCCTATAGCTGCAAAGTACTAAATTCTGCCAACAACCTGAGTAAACTTGGAAGCAGATTTCTCCCTAGAGCTTCCAGGTGAGGACTTAGCCTGATGCCTTGATTTCAGCCTTCTGGTAGTTTGAGCAGATAAGCCAGAGAACTTTTGACATAGAGAACTGTAGGCTAATAATTGGTGTTATTTTAAGGTGTTAAGCTTGTTCTGTTAAATTGCTGAAAACCTAGAGACTCATTAGGAGAATCAAAGTGATATTTGTCATTGTGTGTGCTATATACATGCATGTATGCTACATGTACATAAAGCACACATGCAGAGTTTGTAATAATTTGTTATGCAACAATAGAAAACTAATACAGATATTTCAACTTATATTGAATAAGACTTTTGTCTCTTTCTATTCTAACTTCCCTTTGTCATACTTCCCTTTGTGTCAAGTCATGTGGAGTGGCCCTGGAGGTTTGGGGAATCTGACTAAGGGAAACTTGAGTTGGGTATACATTTAGTTTGGATTAAGTGGGATATCATTTTTATATAGTTCACAGTCATTTCCACGAATAGTTTTGGGTAGTCTTCCTTGTCAGGGAATGGCTTCCAGAAATACTCTTCTAATCTGTGCTGGTTCACCTGTCATCATCATGAAGCTATGCAGGATCAGAGGTTGAATGTGACATGTCCTACAGTATCTGACATAGGAGTAACTGGGGCCCGGAGGAGAAGTTAAGTTTGAAATATAGAGAGCCAAGAGCTCTTCTGTGGAAAATTCTTCCAAATCTTATAGAGCACATGTAAAAGAAACTTGGTACACATTTTCCTAGAACTCAAAATAATTCTAAACATTTACATGACATCATATAAAATGATTCACGAAACTGAAATAAGAAAAAAAACTTAAAATTTGAGAAAACCTCAATTTTTTACTTACATCATAACAATGTACATGTCATTACCATAATTATTCATGAAGTAAATCATTGCCATTTGAGAAAGCTATCAAGAATATGCAGCCAAAGATTTAGGGAAAAGGTATTACAGCATTTCATCAGGCAATTCATTAATATAACTATGCCACTTTTCTGGCTTTTATAGTTTTTGTGGCAGTTGTCAGTTTTGTTTAAACTTGTAAGTTATTACAATTTATTTTCTCATTTAAAAACATTCACTTACATTATTAATTTTATATTTGCAATTTTGTATTCTTTTTATTAAAGTTAATAAAGTGAGCGAATAAATCTCAAGTCCCACAAACCTGGGACCTCCCTGTAAGCCTTCTCGTTGCTATTAGTCTTGGAGTACCGCATGATGTCTCATCAGTTTTCCTAAACGTCCCCTACAACCTGGTAAAAAGTGCTTTATTAAATTCCTTTCAAATTTCCCAGTGGAGTGTGCCATCTTTTTCTACATGGTGCCCTACCCGATACTTTCATTGTTGTGTTGAATAATCTTAAAGAATGATTAGACTCTCATAATGCGTAGGAGGAGGGAGTGGTCTATTCTGGCCAACAGAGTTGCAAGAGCTGAGGGAAGGACAGAGAGCACTGAGGAGCCCTGAGCAGGGCTGGAGCAGCAGTACAGTTCACAGTGGGCATTAGCAATACGTGTATTAGAACTGATCATTTAAAGTTCTGCACCCATAAGCCACACTTGCCAAATTTAGCCAACTATTATTTTTGCCTTGAGACCATCTCTTATTCTCATCTTGTGTTGCTCTTGGAGACAGTAACCTTTAACAGATTCAGAAGCTTGTTCTGCTAAATTGCTGAAAACCTAGAGACTCATTAGGAGAATCAAAGTGATATTTGTCATTGTGTGTGCTATATACATGCATGTATGCTACATATACATAAAGCACACATGCATGTGCACACATACTACCAGGTGGAGAGATCAGCATAGAGGCCATTTCACAGAACCGGGAAGAGTCCTCTCAGTGGGCCATAGAAAGCACTGTTTCTCTAAACAATGCAGACAATATCAGAAACATTGCAAAGGGCTAAATGAGAGTTAAACATTGTTTCCTAATCCTTAGGACTGCTTTTTGGCATGCACATATCCTGATGATGAAATTTACCGTGCCTTCTGTTTTTTTTTTTTTTTTAATAACTTAAGTTAACTCATGTTCAGTGGAGAAAATTTGAAAAAAATGC
>NW_011888811.1:12603180-12609648 GCF_000151845.1 Pteropus vampyrus
AACCTAGAGACTCATTAGGAGAATCAAAGTGATATTTGTCATTGTGTGTGCTATATACATGCATGTATGCTACATGTACATAAAGCACACATGCATGTGCACCAGACCAGTCGTTGATAAGCAGCAACTTCCCTTTGTCATACTTCCCTTTGTGTACTACCAGGTGGAGAGATCAGCATAGAGACCATTTCACAGAACCGGGAAGAGTCCTCTCAGTGGGCCATAGAAAGCCCTGTTTCTCTAAACAATGCAGACAATATCAGAAACATTGCAAAGGGCTAAATGAGAGTTAAACATAGTTTCCTAATCCTTAGGACTGCTTTTTGGCATGCACATATCCTGATGATGAAATTTACCATGCCTTCTGTTTTTTTTTTTTTTTTAATAACTTAAGTTAACTCATGTTCAGTGGAGAAAATTTGAAAAAAATGCAACAAAAAGTGAATAAAATATAATAAATATTATTACCTATCAATATCTTACTACATGCTTTTAAAATACTTTTCTATATATATGTACATTTTAGATGGCATTATCCTTCAAAGATTCTTCTATAGATTCTTTTTTTATTTAGCGAAATAGAATGGATTTACCATGGTCACAAATTTTTCTTTGCTTGCTCCAGAAATTAAACATGATCATTCTAGAAAATGTACCAATAAATATAAGCAATCCCCCACACACCATTCAGAGCTGTCATCATTCATATTGTTAATGATGGTCCTTAATAACATTTTGATACAATATAATTTTTAATGACTGTGTAATATTTTCTCATATAAATACACTATAATTTAGTGAAAGAATAATCCCATAATTAGGTATTAGGTTGTTTTCAGTTTTTCACCATTATAAATAAATCTGAGATGAATGTTCTTGTCCATCCACTTTGCGTGTGTGTGTGTGTGTGTGTGTGTCTGTTTATCTTCTTAGGATGAATTCCACTTTTAATGATCAGCATGTTTAAAAGCTGTAGAAGTCTGAAATGATAAATGGCTCTTAATTAGGCAGGTGCCCAGGGCTTTGCAACCTTCCTCAAAGAATAGGCTCCCTTGGGCGATTGCATCATCTGTTGACTTGCTGGGAGAGTGTTAGAACCAAAATCCAATGATATTCAAGGAGCATAATATAGTATGTCTTAAAATCTAATTACATCTAATCTATTACCAAACATGTAGCTAGCATTCCAAAATGTTTTCCTTAGTATATGTAAAATGCATACTTAGAGAAAATCTTATTTTTCTGCAAAATCTCTCCTCCTTTTTCTGCCCACCCAATTCTTACCATCCTTCAACCTCTAGTTCACTGGTTCATAATATTGTTGGGGTTGTCGAGTGCTTAGGGGAAAACCTAAGGACCCATCTCCAAAGGAGCACAAATGTACTTACTGTCTCCAAGCCCAGAGCTCCTCAAAGAGTCATGCTTCTCTTCAGTACTTCACTAACATCGAATGAACCCTATTATTCTTGAGTGCGGGTAGCCCAGATCCCTCCCTAAGCATTTCTGGGTCTCTTTAGGGAATTTGTACATTTGTTCTGATTGCTGCTTATCAACGACTGGTCTGGACTGGTAGAGGCGTCAGTCCCCTCTTGCAGCTGAAGAACATTTCTTCACATCATGCCATACTCTGTGATCTATTTGCCTGAAATATCTATCACTAAATGGCTCATCAAAGTGGTCCCTCAAAACAAAGATAGACCTGCATGAAGAACAAATTCTAGCTTCACTCTAGAATTCAGAACAGATTTTTGGCATCCTTCCCCATGCCATCATTTTTATAAATTCAATGATAATTTTAATCACTTATCTCCAATAGCTAAAATAAATTGCTAGAAGATTTAAATACCAATTAGTCTCAATTACACAACTACACCATTGAGCTGAGTGTTTTAAAATGTTTTAGATCCACCCTCAAGCCTTTCCATAGATTCACATTCTAAATACTTGATCCATCTGAAGCCCTTTGAATTTTTCCTCTGACCTGTACCAAGATCTACTTCTGAAAAGTGCCCACCTCCCAAATGATTACTTGCTGGGGTGTTAGTCTATTTCACAAACATTGGTCTAGATTTTTGATTGCAAACTCTTTGAAGGCAGAGATTTTGTTTTTACTTTTATTTTTAGCCACACCAAACACATCATCTAACAAATACTGTACTGTGCTTTCTTGTTTCACAGGTGTTATTGATCGTGAGATTGCACCTTCAGAAAACAAATAATAAAAGCTTTTCAGACAAACAAACAAAAAACCATGATGTTAAATGTACATATTGATTGGTAAATGCTCAATTTTAGAAGCATTAATGTGGGGTTAGAGGGAATAAAGAAGTTCATCCTAGAGAAAATCTGGCATGGAGGAATATGGACTCTCATACTCTAGGACCTCAAAGGTCAGTTATTCCAGCCTCTCAGCAAATTCTGGAATCTTTCCAGAGCAAGTGTGCTTGATCTAGAGTAATGAATGGAATTCAGGGAATACACATACTCTAGAAAGTATAGGCAAAACTGTGTTTGTGTGTATGCGTATAGATTTTTCTAAGGAAAGGATCAACTTATTTTATTAGCCTCTTAAAGCCATTACTGGTTTCAATATTCTTAAGAATAATTAATCTAGGTACTCCTTATGGGCAATCATCTAGTCTGAGTTTGAGTATCTCCAAAAGAGTTTATTCAGTTGTTCGGTTCTTCCCAGTGTTAAAAAGCTTTTGCTAAACTTGACCTAAAACTTTCTGCCATATGTTTGACCCTGTTCCAGAATATCTATGTTTGTTGGATGTTTTCTATATAAATAAAATTTTTTATTATAAATAAAATTATATATATTGATTAGTAGCTTGATCAATATACATTGGCTTACTAATATAAGAAAGTCCATGAAATCAGATTGATTATTTTTCTTTTCAAACAAATCTAACTTTTTATTGTCATATTTGGGGCTAATTTAGAATGTGAACAATTTAAGAAATAAGCTAATTTGGTGGAGAAATGTCACATAGGTACTGCTCAATAAATGTAAACCGAATGGGTTAATTTGATGCAAGTGAATGAAAGGTAGGCTAACTGAAATATGTGAAATATGAATTTCCAAATAAATTAATTAATGTGTATATTAATAAGTAACTTAAAATGCATGGGTCTAAGATCATAGGCTTAATATATTTAAATTATTAAGTTTCTCTTCTGGACTATGCCAATATTATTTATAATCTCAAATAGTTTCAGTGTAAGATGTCCACTTCTTCCGAAGGTAGATTCAGTCTTCCATCCTCTCATCTATTTATTCATTCACCCAACAAACGTTTACTGACTGTCCTGCATATCTTAGATAAAGAAAATATGGTCTGGTGAAATATGTTAGACACTGGGAAACAAGAGTGAACAAGAAAAGCCCATGACACTAAATAATAACTGCCACCAAAACTACTGGTATCATAGAATTTTCTATTTAAAGACCACAGTAGTGATTACTTTTGTTCAACTTCCCCATCTTATTGATAGGAAAAATAGTCCCAGAAAAAGACATAAGCAGTGGGAGATCTATATTTAACAGATTTATGGTCCCAAAAATATAAAACAAGGAGACTAGAATGAGGTGTAGATGATTAAGAAGGCTCCTAATTTAGAGAACATGTTCAGCTGCTCTCTTATAAACATAAGATCCTTAGAAACCTGGCATAAATTAACATAAATCCTGAAAAATAAACCATGAAAATTCACTTGCATGCATACCTACATGTATACTTAACTGTATAAATAGTTTTGCCCTGTTGATGAGAGCCAACAAGGCAGCATGTGGTGGAGAAGCATCAGGAAGAATCAGAGGGTTGAGGAGCTGGTCTTAGTTCTACTGATGATGTGCTGTGTGGTCTTGACAAAGTGTTTCAAGTGACTCGTCTGTAAACTGAGAGGGCCAGGTACAAAGGTGGCACCTTCTAATACAATAACAGTAAGCACCACGGCTTTCTGGGAAGGGTTTTTGTTTGCTTGTTTATTTGTTGTTGTTGTTGTTATTGTTTTGGAAGCATCACCTAAAACAAGGATGGCAGGTATGAATTCTGCAAGGTAGCCTGTTCTCTGGCCAACCATGGAACTTACTCTAGCTATACTGTGACCACTTACAGACCTCGCCGGAAAGCCAAGTCTAATGAACTTGATGTTTCTTCCAAATACTTGATAGAAATTCTTCATTTTTTTCCCTGGCATGTAAGTAGTCACTCACTTGGCTATACATATGGAGGAAAGAAGGGTGGGGAGAGCTTAGGAATCCATCGTGGATTTTTTTAAAATATCATGGAGACCCCATAAGGCATTGATTGGCACCAATAGCACTGCTTTTTGCAATAGTTGCTAATCGATGCTATTACATTAAAAGGTGAATGCAGACAACAGAGAAATTCAAAGCAGAAAAGTGATAGACAGTGATGAGTGTTTGTTTACTTACTTACTTATTTGTTTGTTTGTTTGTTTGTTTGTTTGTTTGTTTGTTTATTTATTTATTTTTAGGCGAGGCAACCCTTGATTGACCTCACAGATTGCAAGGACCTTGTCAGCTTACTATGTCTTATTTTTTATTTTATTTTTTTATGCCTACAGCACCTGGTCTTCCTAGGTGGTCTCCCACCTAAGTGCTAACCAGGCCCGACCCTGCTTATCCACCAAGATCAGATGGGATCGGGCTTGTTCAGGGTGACATGGCCATAGGTAGACCAGTGATGAGTATTTTAACAATTTCTTAGAGGTTGGGGTTGTGGGGGAGATGTGAAGTGGGCTGTATAGCAGGAGAAGTCCCAATTACTCTGGGTCCTGTTCAGCCTCTCCAAAACTATCATAAACAGACCCAGAAGAGAAGGGGTGAACAGAAGAGAAAGAATGAACCCCTGATGTCTAGTGAACATGTTAAATTTGTCACAGATCTTAATGTAAACTCTTCATGAGGTGAAGTCAAATTCATTCATTCACTCACTCAGCAAATGTTCATTCAAAATTTGCTATGTGCCAGATCCTGTTGAGTGCTAGGTATTGAGCCGTTAGCCAAACACCACTGACTCTCCGGGAGTTTAGCAGTGGAGCTCATGGCTTTCCTTTTTTTTATTTTTTAAACTGTTCTCTGAGATAGGCAAGATAGGGTTCTTGCCAAGCAGGGCCTGAGGCAAAGATTTTGATGCAAATGGGTATACTTGAAAATTAGTCCCAGGAAGCACGGGGAGGGAATATGCATATGAGGTAAGGAAGGGAAGTAAGCTAAAAAGGGAGGTTGTAAATGAGTGGGTCAGCAGTGTGGGAAAGTGGGTCTCAGTATGCTGGGGGGCCCCTGAGAAACTACGTAGAATACATCTCAGAATTGACCTATGCAGGGTGCAGGGAAGCTGAGGTATTCATTCATTAGCTCCTGTCCCTCACTGGAGGTTGAGACTGCTTCGGTTATTATCTCTCTGGCACATCAGTGTGCCCTGCTCCAGCCAGAGACATAGGCAGGAAGAGAGTCCAACATCCTCGGGAGTGCCCAGGAGCCATCTGGAAGAGCTGAGAGCACATGGGCAGGGCACCAACAGCGTCTACACAGTGATTATCTCCATTTTATAGAAAAACAAAACAAAACAAAACAAAAAACATACAAACAACAAAAGTCTAGATCTCTCCAAACACTAACACAATGAGGCTTGAGAGGTCACCCATCTAGTATTAGAGTTCGAGCCAAAATCCAGTACTTTCTTTACTGCAGCCTCATCCTAAAACAGGATCAAGCTCTCCACCAGCCCCAGATGGAAAGGCTTGGTGTATGTCTCTGAATGGTGAGGAAGCAATATCTCTGGAAGATTGTTGAGGACAGGTTAGATTCCTGGGCCAGGTTTGCAGACCAAGTCCTTTCTTCTTAGTGACTTCTGAGTGAGCAGCCCCAGAGTAATATTGCGATTTATAAGAAATATATATTTTGTCATTCATATAATCAGAGTACAGGTCTCATATATACTTGGTCTTTCTACAGCTTCTAAAACCCTTGGAATTTCCTCTGGAAAGAGCTGTAGAAGTGTCTTTCTTTTCATTAATGAGATGATTTTTGGAAAGCCCTAAGGTAACCTAAGGGTGGAGGCTGCTTACCAGGAGAACCGACCACGTAATTAAAGAGTTAGAGCTTTCAGTCCCACCCCCCAGGGAAGGGAGAGGGGTTTGAGTTCAGTCACCAATGGCCAGTGATTTAATCCATCATGTCAGTGTCATGAAACCTCCATACAAACCCGAAAGGCCAGGGTTTGGAGAGCCTTCAGGTTGGTGCGCACGTATGTCTGCACGGGGAGGGTGATGCATCCCAGCTCCATAGGGACAGACGCTCCTGTGCTTGGCAACCCCCCACCCCCACCCCCTGTACCTTGCCCTCTGTACCTCTTCATCTGGCTATTCAACTGTATCCTTTATCACAACCTTTAATAAGCTGGCAAACAAGCGTTTCCCGGAGTTCCACGACGAGGG
>NW_011888811.1:12610958-12625570 GCF_000151845.1 Pteropus vampyrus
CTTTTCCTTTCAATAAAAATAGATGTAATGTGCATTTATCTCATGTACTTGGCAAACACCTCACACGTAAGACTTCACTTAATTCTCATACAGCCCTATTGTTATCTCTATTTTACAGGTGAGGAAACGGTGGCTTAGAGAAGTTAAGGACGTTGCTGAGAGTCATATGACTAGTGAGTTGGAAGAAATGCACTAGAGTTTTATGACTTTAATTTTCTGCTCAGTTATTCCGTTTTCTTCTTGCCTTTTAGGGTTCCTAGGTTTGGTTTGTATGACAGGTGGCAGGAAGCGTTACTGGGCATTACCATCACGTTTCTGTGACCCTGACAAACTCGATATCCTAAATACTACATCTCAAATACCTAATTGTACATATTTCTGTTAGATTTTTGCTCTCAGATCGATGTTACAGAGTATTAAATTCAACAAGGATAGAATCTGTGTCAATGTCGCCATTGTGTTCCTCAGGCCTAGAAGAGCACTGGCATGTATGAAGGTCATAAATATGGTAGAACAAACCATATGAGGGATAGAGGTAAAACTTTGAACATTAGAAGTGCCCTCTCAGGCAGAGTCTGGCAAAGCACGGTGTGTGGGTCAACTCCCACTCCTACTTCTGCTTATGTAAATATTTGTTGAAGCACCACTGTGCTCATTTGCTTATATAAAGTAAGTCCTCATTTAATGTCATTGATACGTTCTGTGACTTTAAGTGAGAGGACATATAACAAAACCAACTTTACCATAGGTTAATTGATATAAACATGGGTTAAGTTCCTATGGCATCTCATCATCGTTATCATGAAAGGATGTTGAATGAACTGATATTATTCAAGGACCTGCTGTATTATCTATGGCTGCTTTCGTATTTGTGCTACAACAGCAGAGATGAGAGTTATGACAGAGACCATGTGGCACACAAAGCCAAAAATATTTGGTATCTGGCCCCTTATAGAAAAAGTTTGCCCACCCATGCTCTGAGGTATCTTGGAGTAGACTCAGAGCTATGATCAAAAGCTCAGATGAGTGGGAAAGGATTTGGATTATAAAAGTACCTTCTTTCCACCCCTCCGTTTTTTCTAATGAAAGTAAAATATAGTTATAATGTCATATTAGATGTATAAAAATGGAACCAAGTTAAATGCCTGACAATTGAAATATGATTAAATACATTGTAGAAAGCTGTACTACCACTAAAAATGCTGCCATAGAAGCACAATTTATAGACAATAGGAAAAAAACTTACAGTATAATAAATATGAAAAAGCTAAAATACTAAATTCAATTGAATTCCACATTTGCTCTGAAAATGCATATACATTTATAAAATAAACAAATGGAGCATGGGTAACCAGAATGTTACCCATGTTCGGGCCATAGAATTATGGTTCAATTTGATTTCTGTTTTATGCTTATCTGAATTTTCCATTCTTTTCAAAAATGCATGGGCAGATTTTCTTTAACAAAAAGTTTAATTTTGAAAACATTAAATGTATATAGAATATTTCATAATGTAAGACTAAAAAAAAAAAAATCCATAAAATTGTCTGTCTGATGTGACAGGGCTAGTTAAGGGCCCATCCAGCTTCTCTCCCCTAAGGGGTTTCTTTCCATTAAATTATTATGGCTTCTACTAAATCAGGCCCCAGGGAGCCCTGTTTCTCCTGAAAAACTGCAAATGCATAAATTGAAACAACTTTTCTTGTTTCCCTTTCTTCAACTGAGACAGGCTGACATTTTCAAAAAGAACTTTAATAGAGAACAAAAAGGTAATAATTACGGAAAATACAAAAGATATAATAGTTGTCATGTTTAAAATATAAACTTCTATTTCTCTAAAGGGCTGGTTCCTTGTGGAATCAAGAGCAAACTCAGCCCCCTGCTAGAGCTTTACCTAGTTCCTCTGAAGTAGGCACCACTGCATATATATGTGTATATATGTATATATATGTATGTATGTGCATGTATACACACGTACTACCCACATATATACATATATGCATGCTAACACATACACAGACTCTACATCTTTAGAAAACATTATTCAGGCGAGCATCTCTTACCCCATGCATGCAGAGAAGTGGCCAAGTTAAAGTCCATCCATTACAGATTCTTAATATGACAGTTCATGATATGCCCATACATCAAAAAACGTACATATGCAGTGACAACACATTTTCAGGGTTCTCCATCTTAAAACACAAGCTAGAAATCCAGGAGGCATCAAAACCCCAAAGCTCACTTTTGCCTTTGCTCAGGCTATCGAATCCCCTGTAGCATCACTTCCCCATCCTTTTGTCTCCAAGAAGCTTTCTTCTTCAGACCCTAGGAAGAAGTGATTCCTTTCTCCACTGCAATAATGAAATCTTGCACTCATCTCCCTTGTGGCTTAAAGCATAAAACTGATCTGTACTGAAACTAACTGCATTCCTCTCTTTTGTTCTATAAGCAGCTTGAGGGCAAGAACTAGTTTTTTATTGTTGTATCCTCTATACAGAGTGTTTCACATGTGACAGAGCCTCAATCAACAGTTGCTGAATAATTAAATAAACGTATTTTAGTAATTATAGAGAAAATCTGAAGAGATCCATCTAGGATTAATGTGTGGAAGTTCCCAGGAGATCGATTGATATTCAGTTTAAAAAATAACTTTTTCAGAGGCCACGCTACATAATGTTGCAATAGATTATTCTGGAAAATACCGCTGGGTATATTCTAGTCAAGATGAAAGTTTACTTTTAAGAAATATAATAATGGGGATTCATGCAAGAGATGAAGAATTGAACTAGATGTCCTCTAAAAGTTTTTTTCCAGCTTTCTTTTTCGGGTCATGCTAAATCTAAATGCAACCAAGAAATCTTACTGGAATAAGTTTTTATCATTTCCTCAGGCTGTCAATGAGGCAGGCTATCTGTGCATTGTGCATATCTATCATCAGCTATTTTTTTCTTACCTTGTCCTCCTTTTTCAACTATAGGTGTTAAACTATATTAAGTGACATCATAATAAAATTAAATTAAATTAAAATTGCAAAATAAAAAAACATTTGCAACCACAGATAAGTAACTTCTTAAGAATCCATGAAATGCATGTATCTTATTTGAAGATAGTTTGGCTTTAAGTTAACGTACATGCTGGGTTTTCTTCCCATTCTTCCCTTAAAAGTTTGTTTCCTGAAGCTAGGCCTTGTTCTCCTGCCTGTCCTACCTGTGGTACTGTAATTCTATTTGCAGCAACCAAATTGCTTTCTCTGAATCCAATTTACACAGGGACAGATGGGGGATTCCAAAAGGGAAAGTTCCCATTCATATCCAGCAAATCATCTGTATGGGAAGAAAGTTAGAAGCAAACTTGGTGACGTACACAAAAATTTAACTTTTGGAAACCGTCATCTGCACTTTTAAAATTATTTTTTTGTAAAGTTGCTGGGCCCACAATAAAGGTACGCCTCACTATTTTCAGATGTTTGAATGAGCTATTAATGAGTGATGATGAATTTACCTTACTAAGCAACATAGGTTTTCATTCTTTCTATCTCCCGCTTTGAATGTTTGTACCATTCATGTTACAAGCAATACTTGACAAAGACATAATTTATTTCAAGAAATTAAATACCCAATTTTCGATTCCCCCATTCCTTTTTTTTTTTTGGAAAAACTCACATTTATAGAATTACTTTGGTTCCAAACTATTGCATTTCTGGAATTTTTAACATAAATGATCTATTAACAGGTCATTTTCCTTGTCTGTTAGCATATCTTTTTTGGGGTCCTGAAAACCTGGAACGCTGTTTTGGCTGTGTTTGACATGGACATGAAGAAAATTGTAGGATTGAAAATGCCCTGAGCATAGTATAACAGAGCATGCCAGAATTCTTTGGGAATTTACTCCTGGGAACCCCCACAAGGCTGTGGGAGAGTGGGAACTGAGGCACCGAGAGAGTAAGTAACTTGCAAAACATCACACGTGAAGTTGGTGACCGTCATAACGATCACAAAATTTATTGTGCACTTGTAGTCCAGGAGCTCTTCTAAATGCTTTTCAATTGTCCACTTGCTTAATCCATTCAGTCGTTCTATGGGGTCGTTACTATTATTAGTAATAGATGAGAATAAGTTAGATGCAGAAAGGTTAAATGTTTTGTCTAAGGTTACAAAACTAGTAAACGATGGAGTCAGGATCTGAACTTGGGCGGGAGGTTCCCAAACCTTGCTGTCACACATTATGCTATTCTGAATTTTCATCAGAAATATGTGGTCTCATTTTGGGTATAGACTATAAATATCTGTATATACATAAATAGGAGAGGAGAAATACACATACACGCGCATACATGCGCTGCATGTATATTGTTCTCTTTCATTTGCAAGCTCTGCCTCTAAACAGGGAAAGGATGACTAACAGTTCCTTATGGTTGGTTGATTATCATAATACAAATGCCTACAAATGGAAACCATTGCCCTAGCTAATCTTAACATCCTTACATCAGTAGCTATTTCAAGAAAAAGCAATTCCCATCTGTTATAGAAACATATTCAGTGACAGCATACATCTCCTCATCCTAGTACCATCCCATTGCATTGCAACGGTGAAAACAGAATGATTTTATTATTTTTTTTTGTTAATTCTGGAAAGCTCTCTCTAAGCTAAAATATGTGAGGGGACTCGGTGCCTTCTTGGTTGCAATACACAAAAGAACAACTATTACCTTTGTCTCTCCTTTTGAATTCACTAAATGATCAGATGTATGTAACAATCAAACATTTTGGTTTTGTGTGCTTTTCTCAGAGTATAAAGGACATCTGTTACTTTTCTGCCGAGCATGATTTTCCTTCGTGGAAATAGTCTACCCCCACCTGGCGGAACTGTCATTTGCATGGCCCTGCTTTGCCTGGGACAGGAATGAGTTCGTGACCCAGGGTGGCCAATCAGTGTGTCCTATCTGCCCGGTTGCTGAGATTACTTCAGGGGTAGGCATGTGTCCAGAAGTGGGACAGTCAGGACTTTCCCCTAGACTTCTGCATGAGCCATTGTGTCTTTCCTCACTTGAAGATTTCTAGGTATGAGAATAGTATAAGCCTGGGATTGCTGAGAGTCACTGCTGGCATGTGAAAAGTCTGCCTGAAAATTAAGCCAAAAGAGAGGGAAAAAAAAATAGATGCAAGAAATGTATAGGAGAGATACAAAACTTCAAACTCTTGAATTGAGCCACATCTGAAGGATCTAATACTGGGCTTTTAATTGCACAGGCTTAAGCAATAGAGAAGTTTCTGTCACTTGCAACCAAAAGAGTCATAATACCTAGACTCCTTGAACCTGAGAATTAGAAGGGAACTTAATGATCTAATCTCCTACCTGCTAAGTAATGCCACGTAACGCACTTCTGTCATTGGTTACTTAGGTTCTGTCTCTGCCTGAATTCCTGTAATGACATGGGGTTTGTTATTACACTTGGCAGTTCATTCCACCATTGCCCAACTTTAGTGTCTGGGCAATTTATTTTTCCTAATATCAAACAAATTACCTTCTTATCCCTTCACTAACCTCACTGATGTTCTCTGGAGCTTCATAGAAAAGTCAACTTGCTTCTTAAAATAATTGAAGACAGTTATCTTGTCTCTTTTCTTTCAAACATTCCTTCAACTGTATTTGAAAGTTAACAGACTGTTCTGGTCTTCACCCTGCCAACATCATGGTTCATAAATACTCTAGTTCCATGGACCCCTAAAACTCCCATTCAGCCTTCTCAGAAGCCACCCAGGGAAGGTCAAGAAGACTGTTATTCATCCCCACAATCCCTTTATCTGGTTTTCATTTATGTGCGTGCATGCTGTTTCATTTTGGGGGAAAAAAGATTGAATGGACACTGTACTTGTGGTTTCTTAAACTATTCCCTGATGCCAGAATTAATCAGAGTATGAAACAAACATCTCCAGATGAGGGCTGATTCGCTTCGAGTTTATTTAGAGTGTCCTTGGTCACGATGCAGGGGCGAGGCCTTTAGTGAGGAAGCCTGGAATGACTCCCAGCTCTGGGAAGATCAGTACCCGCTAAAGTTCCCCACTCTTTTACTGTGTGAACAGCTACAAAGCCTGCATATATGTTTCTAATTAAAACACTGATGCTAATGATGAAAGGAAGAAATGGATTAATCTTTGGATTTGAGAGTTTTAAGTACATATTCTTGCTAACACCAATATGCTTTGTGTAAAATGAAATTATAATGCTTTTTTCAAAAAAGCCACAAATGTAACCCTTATAATAGGAAGTCAATTAATTCAGAGATGCTTAAGGGAAAACCTTAATAAACTCCCTCATTGCCCCTCCTTCTATTCCCTTAAAGGAATCAGTGTGAACAGTCTGATTAGTATTCTCTCACACCAATCTACATGCATACATATATACACATATACATATGTTAATTTCCTTTGTTAGTGTTTTTTAAAAAAATATATCCACGGAGTCAACAAATGCTTCTGGAGCGTTTATTACACATCAGACACTGTTCTAAGCACTTGGAATATAGAGTGAACAAAGTAAAACTCTGGCCTTCACGGAGCTTATACTCTAATGATGCAGGGAGAGACAATACACATCACTGGGTAAAATTCATGGTATTATTAGGTAGTGACATACATTAAGGAGAAAAGCAAAGTAGAAAAAGGGGATTAGAAGTATTTGGGGGGTTGCATTTTAGTTCATGTGACCAGTCAGGACTTTAGTGTAAAGAGTTAGTTGTGTTTGGGAAGGGGAAGAGTACTAATTCACTGGGACAGCAGTGTCCTTGAGTATTTGAGGAACAACATGGGACCCAACTCTGCTTGGGTAAAGTGACTAAGGGACAGAGTAGAAGGGGGTGAGGTTAGAGCAATGATGGGTCAGTTCCTGTAGGGCCTTAAATCTCTTTGGAAAAACTTTGCATTTTACTCTGAAAGAGATCAATGGTTTTGATCCAAGAAATAATCTACTCTGATTTACATTTAAGAGGATCACTGGCTGCTATGCTTAGAATAGATTGGAGGGTGACAAGGGCATTAGCAGGGAGCTCAGTTGAGAGGCCATCGTAGTTATCTAGGAGAAAGATGATGGAGCGGGATGGTGGAAGTGGCTGGGGCATAAAACGATAGAATTCTAGGTATATTTTCAAGGTGGAGTCCCCAGATTTGCTGAGGGACCAGGCATGGGGTGTAAGACAAAAGGTAAAGCCAAAGATGCCAATGCTTTTATCCTAAAAACTAAAAGAACATTTGCCATAAACTCACATGAGACTGACTGCAAAAGGAGCAGGTATTTTCCAGAGAGAGAGACCAAAAGTTAAATTGTAAGGCATGTTCAAGTTTGAGATGCCAACTGGACATTATTTTAATAAGCGTGTAACATTTCATAATGTAATTAATTGAACCATTCCTTTGTTGCTTAAATTCAGGTTGTTAATTAGAATTTGCAAGTATAAAGATCACTGCAGTTTTTCCACGGCTGGATTCTTGTTGGTCGATTCTCAGTTTCAATGTCACCTGCTCAGAGTGCTCTTTCTTGATCACCCATTTTCAGGTTACAGGTTATCACATTGCTCAGTTTAGTGTCTCTGTCTAACATTGATCTCTGCCTGATATTTTTCCTTACGTATTTATCATCCATCTTTGTCTCTTAGAATGTAAGCTCTATAAGATCAGAGCCTTCGTCTGTCTTTCAGATTGGCACAGAGTAGGTAATAAACACTTGTTGAAAGAATAAACACCATATATGTGTGCAGATCATCATGTACTGATGCTTTGTTTTTATAGAATTGATTTCCCAAAGGTGATATTGCTGTGTCCAATTGTATTTTTAATTGTACAGATATTGCCAGATTAATTTCCTAAAAGGTTATAACAATTCATTCTCCCACCAACAATGTATGAAAGCAGTCATTTTCCTGCATCAATTAAAGCACTGGGTGCTTTTATCCTTTGATGTTTTGATTCAGTATTGCTTTCTTATTTGTCAATCCTTATGCTTCTAATGGCTTCAAGTAGCTTAAGTAATTCACATACAGTTAATGAACTCCTACATAAGGCAGGAAACAATTTGTTTCAGTCTCTTTGAGATTGTCTTAAATACCGTATTAACTTTTAACTGGAAGGATTGTTCGATGTGAGTATAGGTGGTTTATTAGAGAAAGATTTAACTCTTCAAACCTTCTGTCTTTAGTGTTCAAAACCTGAAACCACTAAGATAACAAGGCTTATCCTATTATAACACCTGATGGTTTTTTTTTCCCAGAGAGATTTATGAGAAGTTCTGTAAATCCATGTTTTAAAATGTATGCATGTTGAATCATTCTAAGAGAGGGGTCTGAATAATGACATAATTAGTGTAATAAATGTTGGGTCTATGTTAAAAATAATTTACTTCTACATAAAATCTATAATGCTGTGAAACCTTCCAGCTAAAACAGATTATTTACATCTCCAATTAGGAGAGGTAGACATTGATTTTCCCCCCTCTCAAATGATTTTTTTCAAAATCTTCACCCACATCATTCATCTATGAGGAAACTTTTGTTTTGTTTCTTGACTAGCATTTGCTCTTCATTGTTTGATTTGAATCTCTTATTTTCATCCAGCTCTAATATTTTCTTCTCACTCTAGGAGTCAGGATGTGTTTAAAGTAAGAGTTCATGAAGTCTGAGTTCAGATGCCTCTCCTGCCCTGAACCTGCTGTGTGATGTTAACTCAGCTCCACAATTTCATCGTTGCATTTTTTCCTGCATAAACATATTGGGTGCAGAAGTGTCCATCAGCTAGACAGGTGGGCTCACAGTGTTAAAGTCACAGTACCCCAAATCCCACCATCCACCCAGAAAGAAAGTGTTACATAAAAATCTTCTTGCTGACAAATCAGGTTAGCAAAAGCATTTGTTAAGCTCCCGAGAACAGACACTGTGTAAGGTCTGTTCCCAGTCTCTCATCCACAATTCCAAATCCAAAAACCTTTAAAAATAGCAAGACCTGATCTGAACTTATCTGATGATAAACCTGACCTGAAATGACTTGAGGCTATTCATAGTCCATATGCCAATTAAATGAATAGTTACACATTTCTCTGCAGAGATATTAATGTGTACCGTTATGAGGTACTGATCATATCCCACTGGAGGTTATAAGTAATTCATATTACCTTTTAAAATCCAAAATACTTAGAATTATTAAACCCAGCAGTTTGAGGTAGAAGCTTTTGGATTTGTAGGTAAATCTATATGAATAGTGACTGCCTAAACAATTAAATATCTTATAGATATAAAATATACAGACAAAATATTTAACAGCAGTATCAGATCAGTAGTAGAGGAGGTAAACGAAGTTAAGGTGTGCTAAAGATTTTTCATTGACCAGAAGAATAAAAAGCAAGGGTAATTCGTAAGGTAACTAAAGAATAGAAAAAGTGTATAAATTTCAAACTAACAGAGGAAAAATTAAATATAAAAATATCTTAAACAAAGCCGAAACAAGGCAAAAAGTAGAATAAAAGGACAAGCAAGAGAAATATAAAACACATAGAAATATATATTAAATTTAATAGACCTAAATGTTTCATGTAGAAGTAAAAAAACATTAGAATGAAAAAAAAGAACAAAATAAAAACTCATTTGGGATATTCCCCCAAAGTCAAGAGATAAATTCTATATATAAAGGTATAGAAAGTTTGAAAATAAACAAATTATAAAATATATTGGGTGCAAACACTTAACAAAAGAATGCTTGTATGATTATATTAATGACAGAAACAATAGACATTTAGGCAAAAAGATTTACTGGAGATAAAGGTCATTTCACCAGAAAGATATAACGATTCTAAATTTCTATGCATATAATAGATTCTCAAAATATGTAAAGCAAAAATAGAAAATATAGGGCAATGCAAACAAATTTATAAAACCAACAGAACAGTTTTAATATGCATCTCTCAGTAGCTGATAGAATACTCAAATAAAATATTAGTAAGAAACTGGAAAAGTTGAATATTATCATTGAATAAGATGACCTAATGGAAATAAATAAAATGTTGTTCTATAACTGCAGAATGTGTATTCTTTCTAAGCACATGTAGAATATTTATAAAATTATATATTGGGTCATAAAGCAAGTTGAATAAATTCCAAACATCTGAAATTATGTAGAGTATTTTCTGTGACCCTCAATACAATTATTCTAATAATCATATATTTGGATATTAGGAAATTTACTTCCAAATAGCTTTTTGGTTAAAGAAAGGATCATAAAGAATATTGAAATATATTTTAACTGAATAATGAAGAAAATACTATACATCAAAAACTACAAGATACAGCTAAAACAGTCATTAGAGGGAAATTCATAGTTAAAGTGTGTATAGTAGAAATTAAGAAAGCCTGAAAATTAATAAACTAAGCATCCACAAAAGGAAGTTAGAAAAAACAATAACAAAATAAACTTAAAGAAAGCAGAGAAGATAACAGCAGAAATTAATAAAAGAGATTGCAAATATGTAATAGAACCAACAAAGCCAAACATTGTTCCTCTGAAATATTTCTTAAGTTGATAAACTACCTGTGATACAGATAAAAAAAGATGAGAAACATCAATAATAATTATAAAACTAATATAACTTTTAATCCTGTAAATATTAAAAGAATAATGGATCACTATAAAATACTTTATGCTACTAATTTTTTAAAAAGCCAAATCTTTCAAAATTGAAAGATTGGATATTAGGAAATTTGAAAGATTTTCAAAATTGAAAGATTTGGCTTTTTAAAAGAAAAAAGAAAGAAAAAAAAACAAATAATTCTATAATTACTAAAATAATTAAATCTCTAATTTAAAAACTTTTCTATAGTGATTGCCAGATGGTATAGTGATTGCCAGAGTGAAAAACATAAAGAGATTAAGAAGTACAAATTGGTAGTTGTGAAATAGTTATGGGGATGTAAAGTCAAGCATAGGGAATGTATTCAGTAAAATGGTAATAACTATCGTGCCAGGTGGATCCTAGACTGGTCAGAGGGATCATGTCTTATATAAACATCTAACCACTGTGCTGTATATCTGTAACTAATATAATAAAATAATATTGAATGTCAACTGTAATTGAAAAATAAAAAAAGGAATGAAAAGGTGAAGGGGAATAAGAAGTTCAAGCTTCCAGGTATAATGAATCATGGGAATGGGCATATAGCACAGGGAATATAGTCACTAATCTTGTGACAGTGTTGTCTGGTGTCAGGTGGTTGCTGGACTTAAATTAACATGGTGATCACTTCTCTCGGTACAGAAATGCTGAATAACTATGATATATGACTAAAACTGATACAATATTGTATGTTAGCTTTATTTTAATAATCTTAAGAACAAAAACAACTAGAACAACAAACCTTTTACAAAGTGAAGTCCAAGCTCAAATGACTTTACTGGAAAATTCTTAGAAGCATTTCAGGAAAAATGTAACTTTAATTTTACAAAAACTCTTTCAATGAAAGACTGAAATTTGACTACACTGAAATTAGGAACACCTATCTATTAAATGATACCATTGAATTGTACATTTTAAATGAGCAAATTGCCTAATGTATGAATTGTATCTCCTAATACCATTATGTATATAGTTTTTAAAAAGTTAGTGTTTAGAAATGTGTGCTTAGGTGGTAAAATTATGAAGAAAATCAAGAGAGTGAATACTATGAAACTTAGGATAGTGGTTTTGTGAGGGAGAGAGACAGAATTTAGTTGGAGTGGTAGCAGGGTGAGAGGGTGGGTGAATCTGGAGTGCTGTTATGTCTATTTCTTTACCTGATGGTTACACATCTCTTTATTTTACAGTAATAAATTGTCCATCTTTGTTTTAAATATCTTCTGTATCTGTATTGTACTTCACAGTAAAAATGTAATAACATATTAGAATTCACATAAAGGAGTGAATTGGAAAGATGACGAGGTTAGGAATACGGTAAACCTATCAAACAGTCAGAAAATGTGAACACACCTGCACTGCTAAGTATAGAGGGTCTAGATCACTGTCAATATCAGCCCTTCTGTGGAGGTTCCCTTTGGCTCTTGGTTGGATTGTGATCAGATATTCTATTCCCTGAATGTTAAAAGAAGACCATTATCAGAGACAAAGCATTGAGTATACATTTATTCTCTTTCATGTTCTTTGAACTTTATTATGACCCAGCAAAATTTAAGTATGATTTAATAATGATGATAGTGATGATGATGATAATGGCTATCATTCATTCTTACATACTCTAAGGCAGATACAGTGCTTTATTTCATCTCATTTAGTCTTCCAATCACATAAATTAGTGATTTTCTTCTTGATTTTTCAGCTTAAGAAATAGAGGATTGGTTATTTCAAATGAGTCACACAAGTTATCCATTCAGAAAGTGGAAGAGCAGTGATTGAAATTTAATCTCTCTCTAGAATCCATCTCTTAGTCTCCACTTTACACATGAATAATAATATAAAGTTTAATATGACTTTATCATACCATCATGTAGTGACTTTTGTTTCTGTTTCACTACTTGAGAGAGATAGAAAAGGCATTATTATCTCAGTCTTTGAGGAAGAAAGGGAGTCTTAGAAGCATTTAGCAACTTATACAATGGCACCTATGATGTGACAGGTGAAATTCAAATCCGACTCTTGTCTGCAGATTTACAGATTTCCTTAACGTCTATCATCTCAGGCAGTCCCAATGGTCATTAGGTACCCAGGGCATATTTCTACTAGTTTTTTTTTTTTTTTTTAACCTTGGAATATATGCATTTCTTCCTAAGTCACTTGAGAATGCTTTAATGAACTCTATTGGCCGCAGCTCATTCTAAGCTGAACTTCCTGCACTACAAATCAAGCTTATACTCTGCTTCCTTGAGGAGCCTTTTCCTCCCAAGCCTCCTTTGCCTCTGCAGAAAACGCACTGGGTGGACTAAATCCTCTGGAGGTATTTTCTCCGGGTACTAGACTCTTCTGCCCTCCCACACAAATGCTGGGGCCTCATTAACACCTCCTGCAGGGGCTCATTCACTTCTTTCCCTCTAACCACAGGGAACTCAACCAATCCTGGAGCTCCTCACTGACCAAATAATAGAATACATTGACAGTTGTTTCTTTTGGCAGCTTGATATAATTAGAGATATTTGCATCTCCTGATTATTCACACTCGTCAAGAACAATGTGAGTTAATGATAGCACAGGGTCCTGGTTTCCCTGCCTTCTTTCACAGAATAAAAGAACTGAAAAGGGGCCTATTTTTAAGATCTGTTCTTTCTTTCTACAAATGAGGAACTAGAGGCTCAGAAGGAAAATATCCTGCCTAAAGTGAGTTAGTGACTGAGAAAGGGTTAGAAAGCAAATCTTCTGATTCTTAGGTCTGTAGTCTTTCTGTAGTTCTATGTTGCATGAATTGATAAGATTATTTAATCTTGGTATTTCTGTTATT
The DNA here is from genome assembly GCF_000151845.1 of Pteropus vampyrus. Lineage (NCBI taxonomy): Eukaryota > Metazoa > Chordata > Mammalia > Chiroptera > Pteropodidae > Pteropus > Pteropus vampyrus. The sequence continues at coordinate 12,624,418 of NW_011888811.1, forward strand.
TAGACAAGAGAAGTTACAGTTTCAAAAAAAAAAAGATTGTAGGAATGTCTGGAGTCTCTCAACTCAAGAATATCTCAGATTGCTAAAATTCAAAGCAGCAAATGTTAATGATAGAAATATAATTGCAAGAAGACAGCAAAGAAATAAGAATGTGTCGAGTGGAGTGGTGCTGAGGATTATGATATAAGAAGATGGTGAATACCTGTTAGACTTTAAATATAGGAATGTTATTAACCATCGTGACAAACAGTTTAGAGAATCCTGTGAGGCAAGGGTTCTCTCCTTAAAGTGTATCTGATATCCTAAAAGTGAGAAAACCCAGTTGTATGAGTTCACCTAGGTAGTCTGATTGGTTAGTGGAAAAGGATCCAAACATGAAATGAGAAGGCATGGGTTGTAATTCTGACCCCAAAAGTGGTATTAGAGATGCTTCATTCCTTTGAATCTTGATTTCTCATTGATAAAATGAAGAATATGGACTAGACCTGTAGTTTCTCAAATTTTAGTGTGCATAAAAATCACCTACAGGTCTTAATGAGGTGCAGATTCCAGGGGCCCATTCCCAGAGAGTCTGATTCACTGAGTTGGAGCAGGGCAATATAAGGCTGTGTTATATCAGATTCCTAAAAGGATTCTAGTGAGTGTGCTTGTAGGACCATGCCTGAAAAAAGTGAAAATAAACCGAGAAAAAGGACCCATCAAAGATTTAATATTTTGTAACATTTGTAACATCTTTGTAATATCAGCCCAAACCTAACAAATGATTAAATTCTCTGCCATTTAATAGCACTTTCAGAACATTACCTGTTTGCTGCCTTGGGTCATAATGCTATAAATTCAATTTATGTATCAAATTTATAGGCTTTTGTGGAGGCCAATGCAGCCCAGCAGGAGGGAACATGAGTCTGAATTCTAAGGCAAAGTATTAGCCTATTTGGCCATAACTTCATTTCCTTTGACTCCCCAGGTAGATGTTAAAGGTCTCTGGTGCTTTCAAAATAGTTGAATGAAGAGTGGCCCTTCCAATTTTTTAATTAAGCAAGCTTTGACCTTCGAGGCTATAATTGTTCTTGACATATAACTTATGGCTTAATTAAAACATGGTGAGATATGAGACCTCACTTCTGAAAAAATAGAGTCATGGGTTGTTTCT
>NW_011888811.1:12626215-12630193 GCF_000151845.1 Pteropus vampyrus
TATTCCATTAAATCTATGTGGTTCAGTGTTGAGTGTTACAGTAACTTAATTAGATAACAGAGTTCTAAAACATTGAAGAATAATCAATTGCTTAATTAGCTAGACTGACTCAGCATAAAGTTTGTAGCAATGAGATCATGGAATCCTAACATATTGGGATGGGAAGGAATCTTAGAGATCATTCATTACAGATCTTTCTTTTTCACAGACATGAAAGCTGAGGCAGTGGAAAGGATACAGTAAGTACAGTAGGAAGGAAGCAGAACCAGGGGATGAATTCAACTCTTCCTGGCTCTGCTCCCTCAATGTAGTGCCATTTCTCCATCACTTAGGAGTGAGATAAAATCTAAGTGTCCACAGTAGTCACCCCATCCAGGATATCTCTGTTGGGAAAGGGAAACAAAGCTAGTTTGTTTCTAGAAGGTGAGTATATACATTTAAAATGTCTTTTTAATTTAACTGTGTATGTGTGAATGCATATTCATAGTACTTGTCCCAGGCCTTCTTAACATTGTTCCATAAAAATTCTCCAAGGTCATTAATATTCTCTGGGGAAAAAAAATGGTTTTGGTGCGTTGTATTCCATTTTTTTTTTTGAGGTTGGCCCATTTTCCTTTTTTTGGTTTTTTAGTTTTTAATTATTTTTTGTTTTTTTTTTTAAATAGTAATGGACACTTATTAATAGAAATTTTTGCATTACTGTTTTCTTAGTATAAATTCCTAGACTCAGGATATCCAGGTCAAAAGGTAAACTCAGTTTTAGGCTTTTAAAATATCTTGCCTTCGAAGTCTTAAAATTTCACTAATAATAAGAATACTTTTTTCCTGCCTGGATTCTGAACAGACTGAGAATTAAGACAAAGAGTAAGGCAGATGGAGATCAAAATGTCTCACAATTGCTGAGACTAGAGTGGAGGATATATCTTAGCATAAGAGCCCGATGGGCTTTCTAACCAAACCCCATGATTAGACTTAACAGCCATGTAGGAGCAAAGGCGAGTGAGTACCTGCTTCCTGTGGCAGCGAACTCACAAAAGAAAAACAAAAGCAGTTAAGGGGAGCATCCCTACTTTTCCTCCAAATTACCAATCATGTAGGTCACTCCTTTGACTCTTGGTACAACAAGTAAAGGAGCAGAAACATCTTGGAACATAGTACATATTGAAATTTCCTCTACATAGAAGGACACATCAAGAACAGAAGAAGCATTTCCTTCTCCTAAATACTTAATTTAATCGTTTCTTCATTCGGCATCTCTTGCCTGTACTAAGTGCCAGATACTATGCCAAGCACTAAAAGGAACCAGATGAATTAAGACACAATCTCTGCTTCCAGGTGACTATAGTTGATATTTCTTAAGGACCTTTCACATCTCGTTTTTGATGGGGTTGATTTTATATAACTCCCTGTGAGATATGTAAAATTCATCTTACATATTCATCTTAGGTCTTGGGCACATATTCTACTGGCAGCAAAATGGGGCAGCAGAGAGAATCAGTACCTCTAACTGTATTGATCCTCCATTCCTTCAAAGCAGGATGAGAATTTGAGAAATGAATCTCGCTTCAAGACAAAGTATGGTATTCAAAGAATCTAATACTACTTGGTCCGTTTAAATAGTAGTGATGATAACAGAAGCAGTTAATATGTGTTGAACATTTACAAAAAGTCAGCCTCTTTGCTAAGTCCTTTGTGAGGATTTCTCCTTGAATATTCTCCATAACTCTTAGGCATCAGGTGCTACGCTGAGGCTCAGAAAAGTTGTTAGTAGTATGTCCAAGGTTATCCAGCTACTGGAGGGAATAAATTGAAATTCAAATTTAAGTATGTATAACTCCAGGGCTTGAATTTTTAACTATTATATTTCAGATAGAACAAAGAAGAAAATGATTTCACAGAACAGTCAGGAAATCTTGGGAGAAAGGATAGTTTACAATGTTCAGGCAAGATGGTCAGTGAACACTAAGGAAATCTCTCAGCAGGTTCCACGGTTCAGGTCAAAGGTGAAAGGGGAAATTACAGGAATAATAAGGTCACAACCCTGAGAGAGTCCTCTGGGTATGAGAAGCAGAATTTTCAGGGAGAATAGCTGTGATGCAGACTCTAAATGAAGCAGAAGTTTGATTCTTAAGATAGAAGGCTAAGATTTGAGAATGTATAATGCCTCTTCTATATTTGTCAGAGAGGAAAAGCGTTTCCTCTGTCCTCTTAGGTTCACTGGCTGAGGGAAGAGGGGCTGTGAATTAAACTAACGAAAGTCAGATAGATCAACGGGAGAAAAGATGACCGTTTTAGAGTGTTTTATGAGTGCTGAAATTCATAGAAAGGAAGTGAAACTCTGAATGGCTGGATTTCGGGGCTTATACATCATTTTAACAAAGAAAAGGAGATTTTGGCTTTAATAAATCATAACTGTGGGCAACTGACTAGGAAATATACGGGGGAAACTAATGGAAGATAAAGATTATTTTAGTAAAGCTTATTTGTGCAGAGTCATCTCCATGATGATTTCCATCTCCAGGGCGAAGAGCCACTCTCTTCTTGGTACAGGACAGGGGGATACCTTCACAAGGGAACTTCATGCCATCTTTATTAAAAAGAGATTTATGTGCTGCTTTCAGGCAAAAACAAACAAACAAACAAACAAACAAAACTGGAGGGCAAAGAACTCTTCTTGCGTCTGTTGATTCTCAGTTGCATTCAGCTCGAAGTAATCCTCATGCCAAAGTGCCATATTTTGGGGTCGCATATCTTGATCGCATTCCTATCTATATCCTCTTTTAACAAATCTAATAAAGTGGAATTGATGCATTATGATTGGCAACCATGAAAGTGGGTTCACCTTCTCCACTTTTTCCAAGGGAGAAGGTATAGGAAAAACTGAGACACAAGGATATCGATTAGTTTCCTCAAGGTCAAACGCCGATTCTGTGATAGAAAGTGAGGTTGCCTGGGTGTGAATTTCCTCTCTCACAAGAGACACTCAGTGTAAAGTTCTGCTAGAGAAGTTTTCTCAAACTTGGATGTGCACCAGAATCCCTGGAGGGCTTGTTAAAGCAGGATTGCTGGGAACCACCCCCGGAGTTTCTGATTCTGGAGATTAGAAGTAGGGCCTGAGAATTTGCATTTCCAACAGATTCACAAGCTGATGCTGACACTGCTGGGGGAGGGGGTGGGAGCAAACTTTGAAAACCATCGTGCTTGATGTTTTGTGCTTTTCAATTCTCTAAGTATGTGTGTCTGTAATTAGAGGGTGGTGGTGGCGGGGAGAGCAGGGGAAAATGTCTTATTTATCTTATAAACTCCTCCTCCTTGCGCAGTCCAAACACTACCTGAATTGTGATAGGTGTGTAATAAATATTTGTTAAAATGAATTTCTTTTACTTTGAGAAAATTTTATGAAATGCTCAATATAGTGAAAACAGACCTGTCAGAGGAAAAACATTGAAACTGACTCCTATTTCTTCCAGAAAGGATTCCTCCTTAGGAGAAACAGAAACTGCCTTTGTCTGTTGTCTCTAGCCCTGTGGCAAGTGATATCTCTTCTTCAACAACATTACTGAAGCCAGGGAGCACAAGGGGACAGTAACACGATACAAACACAGTGCACCTTCTAGTTGGTGGAAGCTTCTTTTGTGTATGTATATACGTAATTGTTGGTGCGTGCAACAACAAGCACAAGGGAAAATGTGCTGGCTGCTGATTTTCACATCTGATGATAACTCTGCGAGTTCACTTCCTTCAATCAGACTGGTGGGTTTGTTTTTTGTGTAGTCAGATGATAAACAAAAGGGCCTGGAGAGACTTAATCTTCGCTATAGCTACTGCCTGGTGGGGACATGAATGACCTGGAAAGTCCAGTCATAGTGGCCACAAGTAATAATAGCACTGGGTGCCTAGCATTGATCTAAGAGTTTTACAAGCATATATTTTTTAATTATCACAAAAACCATATAATGTTGGTTTTATTCTTATTCC
>NW_011888811.1:12630413-12637082 GCF_000151845.1 Pteropus vampyrus
CAGTACAAAAAGCAAAGAGATACCTAAAGCAGAAAGTAATGGGTGATTTTCTCAATGTCATGCAGTGAATTAGCAATAGTATCAAAACTAGAATGAAGGTCTCCATGTTCCCCGAGTCAATGTCAATGGCTTTCCTAGTTACCATGTTCTTGTACTTAAGCATCATTATTACTCGCTTTCACTTTGTGCTTCTCTATAACAACTGGCCATCTTTTAGTCACCTCTCTCATGACTCAATGCTGATGTGGTTTGGGCCACATCTACACTTACTTATGCTGCAAGTCCACTTCCAATCCCTCCCACCCCTATCCCTGTCTGTCTGGTAGGCTTGAGTATATTCTTGAGGTATGTTCATCTTCACTTGACTTCAAGGCATTTATCTTGCATGTTAGGTCTGATGCAGCAGAAACTTTAGGATAAAGGACAAAAATTCCATCTTGCCTATCTCATTGCTAAGGGGATGATACTGTGAAAGCTATGCAAGGTCATTTGTTCACTCTTTTTCATTGTAAATAATTATCAAGGCACCCAAAAATAAACTTGTCAGGGCCTTCATCACGGGGACAAACAAGTGACAACATGAGTCAGACAATGATTGCAATCAGTACATTCACTCTTCTCGTTCAGACCTGGAGAAAACCTGGGCAAGTTAGCTCCAGTGGCTTTGTAATTGCATTTTCCAAAGCAAAGAAACTACCCCAATTAAAAGAAATTTCTTTCTGTTCTCTCTTGAAAACGTTTTTCAACCCTTTCCATAACCCAATAACTGGCTTATTATCTGTCCTCCCATGTCCCCTTTTATTTTATGGAATTATTATAGGTTGATTCTATTTTTTTCTTTCCTTCCTTCCTTCCTTCCTTTCTTCCCTCCTTCCCTCCTTCCATCCCTCCATCCAGCCCTCCCTCCCTCCCTCCCTCCCTCCCTCCATACTTCTCTCCCCTTCCTCTTCCTCCTCTCTGCTCTTCTCTCTGCTCGCACTCTCTCTCCCTCTCTCTCCCTCCCCTTTCCCCTCCCTCTCCCTTCTCCTCTTTCCCTCCCTCCATCCTTTTTTTATGAGTCAGCGTGGTCTCTAAAACAATAGTGTAAGCTCCTTAGGAATGTGAATCATGTGATATCCTTGTTTTGTAGTGTAAATGACATTCATTCTTTGGGACGCTGTCCATAGTACTGAACTTCTGCCTTGAAGACTAAAATAAATGGATACAGATAAAAGCAAGGAGCTCCCCTCCCTGCTTTTTTGGACATTAACCTCTTATCTGTTATGTGGTTTGCAAAAATTTTCTCCCATTCTCTAGGCTGTCTTTTCGTTTTCTCAGTTGTTTCTTTCCCTGTGCAGAAACTTTTGAGTTTGATATAGTCCCATTTGTTGGTTTTTTGCTTTTATTGTTTGTGTTCTTGGAATCATGTCCAAAAAATCATTGCCGAGAATAATATTGAAGAGCTTCTTCCCTACATTTTATTCTAGCAGTTTTATGGTATTAGATCTATCTTTAAGTCTTTGATACGTTTCAAGTTAATTTTTGTGAGTGGTGTGAGATAGGGGTCCAATTTTATTTTTCTGCTTGTATTTCTCCAGTTTTCCCAGCACCATTTTTAAAGACTATTATTTCCCCATCGGGTGTTTTTAAATCCCTTGTCGAATATTAGTTTACCATATATGCTGAGATTTAATTCTGGGCTCTCTATTCTCTCTTTGGACTATGTGTCTATTTTTGTATCAGTACCATGCTGTTTTTATTATTATGTCTTTGTAGTATAGCTTGAAATGAGGAAACTATAGGCAGATGAAAGATACTCAATGTCGCTAATCATCAGGAAAATGTATTTCAAAACCACAAAGAGATATCACCTCACACCTGTTAAAATGGCTATCATTGAGAAGACAAGAGACAACAGGTGCGGGCAAGGATGTTGTAAAAAAAAAAAACACTTATACACTGTTGATGGAAATGTAACTTTGTCCAACCACTATGAAAAACATGATTTTCTCAAAATATTAAAAAAGGTCTACCGTACAATCTAGCAGTTCCTCCTCTGGGTGTATACCCAAAAGAAATGAATACAGAATTTTGAAGAGATATATTCACTCTCATGTTTATTATAGCTTTTTCACAATAACTAAGATATTATAATGTATTCACAATAACAAACCTTCTTAAATGCCTATCAATGGATGAATGGATAAAAAAGATATGGTATATATATATATTCATATTATTCAACCATGAGAAGGGGAGGCTATCCTACTATTTGTGACAACATGGGTGGACCTTGAGCACATTATGCTAAGTGAAATATCAGATAGAGACAGACAAATACTACATGGTATCACTTATATGTGAAATCTAAGAAAGTCAAACTTGTAAAAAACAGAGAATAAAGTTGTGATTACCAGGGGATAAGGGCAGCGGGGATAAGATTGATGTTTAAGGGTACAAACCTACAATAAGTAATAAGCCATAGAGATCTAATGCATAGTATAATGAATTAAAATAACAATATTGTACTATAATTATATATTCTGATAAATATCAGTAGAGTGGCTATCACATTACAATGTATAAATATTGTAATGTGCACTTTAAATTCACACAATGTTATATGTCAAATTTATTCAATTAAAAACAACAATGAGAAGCTCTTATTAACCATTATCCATTTCAGAGTATGAATGAAGATAAGGAAAAATAAACCCGTACCTGACATATATGTCAAGTAAAAATTCATTATCTGATCAGTCTCATGTGTGGAAATAAATTGATTTATAACAGATCAATTAGTTCATAAAGGTGGATGAACACAAAGGGCATTCATCTTGAACAGAGATTTTGAGACTAGGTTTGCACAGGTGATTGATAGTCCCTGCTTATCCAACCGTCACAAACATAAAAAGAATAAGAAGGGACATTCTTTCTGCATCTCATTTAACACGTGATAGTGCAAGAAAGGACCACATTTCTAATATTTAAACCAAAGATAAAATATGTAGATACAAATGTCTAAAAAGTGAATTTATTTAATGATGCAACGAACATTAGATATATCAAGTAAAAAAAATCATTATTTACTTTTGTCTAGGCATTTGCTGTAGATGCCTGACAAGAAATTATTACTATTCTTTAACTATTCTGATTTTGCACCTTTCCACTTTATCTATTACTAGTTATTTGTAAAATAACTAATAATAGATAAAATAACTAAAATAACTAAATTTTGCACCTTTCCACTTTATCTATTATTAGTTATTTGTAAAAATCTAATTAGTAATTTGGTTGGGAGCTCCTTTTATACTAATTGGTCTGAGTGCACACTTGTACAAAAATTGACCTGATCTACTAAGGACTGACTGTTCTACCCCTCTCTGGTTCTAATTACAATTATGTTTTATTTTTGCTTCTAACTGCAATTGTAATTTCTTATATGAGTTTGTGCTTGTTTCTTGTAAAAAAAGAAAAACTTTATATCTTAAACAGAAGTATAATAGGGAAAGCTTCCTCTTTTTCTTAGATGGATCTCTTTAGACTTTTTCTATAATTACTAAAATATATTTATTCAATCATTCAACAACTATTTGTCTGAGTTTACATGTACCCTTGCATACATTAATTGTGCAACTTAAAAATCACACAGTGAAAATAAAAATGAAATTAAGCCCTAATTTAGTAAAGGGTCAAGTTTCTATATGTTCTGCCTGGTTATAAATTTGTCCATGATAATAAAACTGATTAGAACAAAATAAATAAAATCTGATTAAATTTGGGCAAAATTTTTCTGCAATTTTTATTAATATATCTGGGACATTTAAATACAGCCCTAAATGTTGCCATAAGATAGATTATTAAGGATGAGCCAAGCTGCCAACTTGGTTTTCACTGCAGAATGCCCATATACCAAAAGGGTGGGGGTGTAGGTAATTTGGGCATGGCAGCTCTGAGAAGACACATTCAGTATAAATGTTCCAATCAAACACTTGGCTATGAGCCTTTGGATGTCACTTGTCTTCCTCCTACTGCAGAATGTCATCTGAGGAGAGCCTGTTCTTAATAATAAGAAAAACTATATGATAGAGTAGGAAGCAATCTTTCTGAAATTGTCCTGCTGCCATTCCAGTTGCTCTCATTGTAGCCATAGCCTTGCAGGGAGAAGCCATCCAGTCAGCTGCTGCCATGTGGGGGACAGGGTACCCCATCCCAGGTCTGCTCACCAGAGCTTAATTCTGGGAGAATGACAAAACTCCCTGTGTGTACTCCATAGCAATGGATCACATGGGTTAGGTCCAGCCCACTCATGTGCTTTGTTCACTTGTTCTCTAAGGACTGATCTGACTTTTTAGACAGATTGAAATGCCTGTGTGCGTGTGTGCATGTGTGCGTGTGTGCATGTGTGCGTGTGTGCATGTGTGCATGTGTGTGTGTGAGGGTGTAAGTGTTTGGGGGTAGATATGGGGTAGATTTATCAGAAAGGTGCAATGTGCAATGCCAGGGCAAAAATTTCTGGTGAGTTTGAGACTGGTGAAATTTAGAAATGACTATGTTTTAAATTTGAAGTTTTACCTACTATTACATTTACATAGCACATTTCTATTTGCCTTGTGCTTTCACATTGCAATCTGTAATTTAATCCTAACAAGAATCCACTGACATTACTAAGCCAGGCATAAATATCCCTGTTCTTTTCCCAGATGATACAACTAAGGTTACACTACTTGCCTGAGGTCACATAATTGCTAAGTGACATAGCCAGATCTTCATCACAGGGATAAACACAGTGTTCTCTCTCTATTCTCAGATTTGGTGACCAGTAACCATGTAATAACTAATTTGTTTGCCTTTGTGTTAACTTTAAAATTCGAATGCATCTAATAGCTGTGAAATCTGGTGAAGGCATTTTTTTTCTCTGGCATAAAAAAGAAAATTTTCTCATAAATTTGCAATAATAATAATACTTATGACAGCCAAACTGTCATCACACGGATTATTTCATTTGAATTGCAGAACAATTCTTTGAGATGAACAGGCAAGATAGAGTTCTTGTGACAGTTAATTTAGTGTCCATAACAGTTCATTTCTTACATATAGGAAATGCTTCATTAGTCCATAAAAGGCTCTTCTAGGTTTGGAGAATTTTTCCAATGATATCTCTTTGATATCATTGTTTATTTTCCTTGATCCTGACTTCACCCCTGTCTTTCTCATCTCCTTTTTCTCCATATCCTACAGACTGTAAACCCTATCCTCCTACCTAGAACTGTGCTCTAAACTTGATGGAGAATTACATATCCCCACTTATTTGGGGAAAGAGCCAGTTAAACTCAGTTGACTGGCAGAGAAACTGAGGCCCACACACTTAAATGACTTACCCAGAGACTGTCTATAACTCCCGACCAATATAGATGTTGGAACTTTGTCATTAGGAAAATCTCTCCTAGAGTCTCACACTGGAGCCGATTTTTGGAGCAAACACATTTACCACATGTCTTTGGAGTACTTCTCACACATCAAATAAGGAGACATTCTCTTTGGTATAGGGATTTCAGGGGTCGTCAGATTTCCCTAAATAGCTTCTCCCATGGTTGATTTATAGGCAGAGTTCCACCATTGGATAAGCACTTCATTTCTATCTTTCACTGTAGGTGATTGTAAATGACATTGGGAGGCATAAATATTAATCCCCTTTTCATCATGATCCCATTGACATAAACTAAGTTTTCAGTCCCTTTGGGAATGGGATTGAGGCAAGAGAACATGAGGATAGATTGTGGTGTGTGTGTGGGAGGAGGACTCAATAATAGTCATAATAATAGCTATATTCCAGGCAGTGTTATACAACTTTACATACATCTTATCATCTATTCTACAAAATAATATAGTTGCATGATGCATAATATAATCAGAAGCAAAAAATCAGCTTGTATAGAAGAAATAATTTTTCCATATCTGTGATGTTTGAAACAGATTTTTGTTTGTTTGTTGTTTGATATGCCCAAGATTATACCTTTCCTGTTACAGTCTCTGCCTCAGGCAAGATATTTTCAAGGAATCAGACAAAACAGACTTTTTTTTTTTTTTATTCAATCGCAACCAGAGAGCTTCCTGTTATTCCAATGAAAAGACACATTTGTCTGACTTCTCCGTATAGAACCCCTACTGTCCTATAACAGTGCCCTAGGACCTTTTACTCATGTACACTTCTTTCAAATTACACTATGCTGGTCTCAGACCTGAAGAATTTTATAGCCTACTCAGTAACTTTTAGCAAAAAATACCAATAAGGACTGTTTTTCCACCTGTCACTGAAGCCCAGAGCAATTCATCCTGGGAAGAATTCAGCCCACATCTGCCTTGGGGCAGACCTCAGTCAATGCAGAAAGTCAGAAAGTGTCTGTGCCTTTCCCCCCTCCCTAGAATTGCTAGTTGTCCCTTTATCCTTCTCAGACATAAGCCTCCGATTTTTCTATGGAGGCCCAGGATGTAACTCATTGTACTTTGTCGTGCATTTCTGCCTCTTTTCTACATGTGCCTCAATTTCTGCAATGTAGGGTGAAGTTTTCCAAGAAGGAAATAATAGGCATTGTTCAACAGGTTGGGAAGGAATTTTGTGTTGGATTCAGGATAGACGGCATTTCCTACATCTTTGAATGTTTTTCTAAAAGAAAGCAGTGTGGTGGG